>NC_089859.1:5299636-5618247 GCF_036373705.1 Amia ocellicauda
TGAGGGAAAAAAGTATTTGATCCCCTGCTGATTTTGTACGTTTGCCCACTGACAAAGAAATGATCAGTCTATAATTGTAATGGTAGGTGTATTTTAACAGTGAGAGACAGAATAACAACAAAAAAATTCAGAAAAATGCATTTCAAAAAAGTTATAAATCAATCACAGTCAGACTTTTCTTGTAGTTGGCCACCAGGTTTGCACACATCTCAGGAGGGATTTTGTCCCACTGCTCTTTGCAGTTCCTCTCCAAGTCATTAAGGTTTCGAGGCTGACGTTTGGCAACTCGAACCTTCAGCTCCCTCCACAGATTGTCTATGGGATTAAGGTCTGGAGACTGGCTAGGCCACTCCAGGACCTTAATGTGCTTCTTCTTGAGCCACTCCTTTGTTGCCTTGGCTGTGTGTTTTGGGTCATTGTCATGCTGGAATACCCATCCACCACCCATTTTCAATGCCCTGGCTGAGGGAAGGAGGTTCTCACCCAAGATTTGACGGTACATGGCCCCGTCCATCGTCCCTTTGATGCGGTGCAGTTGTCCTGTCCCCTTAGCAGAAAAACACCCCCAAAGCATAATGTTTCCACCTCCATGTTTGACGGTGGGGATGGTGTTTTTGGGGTCATAGGCAGCATTCCTCCTCCTCCAAACACGGCGAGTTGAGTTGATGCCAAAGAGCTCGATTTTGGTCTCATCTGACCACAACACTTTCACCCAGTTCTCCTCTGAATCATTCAGATGTTCATTGGCAAACTTTAGACGGGCCTGTACATGTGCTTTCTTGAGCAGGGGGACCTTGCAGGCGCTTCAGTCCTTCACGGCGTAGTGTGTTACCAATTGTTTTCTTGGTGACTATGGTCCCAGCTGCCTTGAGATCATTAACAAGATCCTCCCGTGTAGTTCTGGGCTGATTCCTCACCGTTCTCATGATCATTGAAACTCCACGAGGTGAGATCTTGCAGGGAGCCCCAGACCGAGGGAGACTGACAGTTATTTTGTGTTTCTTCCATTTGCGAATAATCGCACCAACTGTTGTCACCTTCTCACCAAGCTGCTTGGCGATGGTATTGTAGCCCATTCCAGCCTTGTGTAGGTCTACAATCTTGTCCCTGACATCCTTGGACAGCTCTTTGGTCTTGGCCATGGTGGAGAATTTGGAATCTGATTGATTGCTTCTGTGGACAGGTGTCTTTTATACAGGTAACGAGCTGAGATTAGGAGCACTCCCTTTAAGAGAGTGCTCCTAATCTCAGCTCGTTACCTGTATAAAAGACACCTGGGAGCCAGAAATCTTTCTGATTGATAGGGGATCAAATACTTATTTCCCTCATTAACATACAAATCAATTTATAACTTTTTTGAAATGCGTTTTTCTGGATTTGTTTGTTGTTATTCTGTCTCTCACTGTTAAAATACACCTACCATTAAAATTTGAGACTGATAATTTCTTTGTCAGTGGGCAAACGTACAAAATCAGCAGGGGATCAAATACTTTTTTCCCTCACTGTATGTATATCGATCAGCCATAACATTATGACCACCTGCCTAATATTGTTGTGGTCCCAAAACAGCCCTGACCCATCGAGGCATGGACTCCACTAGACCTCTGAAGGTGTGCTGTGGTATCTGGCACCAAGACGTTAGCAGCAGATCCTTTAAGTCCTGTAAATTGCGAGGTGGGGCCTCCATGGATCGGACTTGTTTGTCCAGCACATCCCACAGATGCTCGATTGGATTGAGATCTGGGGAATTTGGAGGTCAAGTCAATACCTTGAACTCGTGATTCATCAGACCAGGCCACCTTCTTCATTGCTCCGTGGTCCAGTTCTGATGCTCACGTGCCCATTGTAGGTGCTTTTGGCAGTGGACAGGGGTCAACATGGGCACCCTGACACCCATACGCAATAAAAACTGCGAAGCACTGTGTGTTCTGACACCTTTCTATCAGAACCAGCATTCACTTTTTCAGCACTTTGAGCTACAGTAGCTCGTCTGTTGGATCGGACCACACGGGCCAGCCTTCGCTCCCATCAATGAGCTCACATCAATGAGCCTTGGCCGCCCATGACCCTGTCGCCGGTTCACCGCTTTTCCTTCCTTGGACCACTTTTGATAGGTACTGTCCACTGCAGACCGGGAACACCTTGTCAAAGTCATTCAGATCCTTACACTTGCCCATTTCTCCTGCTTCTAACACATCAACTTTGAGGACAAAATGTTCACTTGCTGCCTAATATATCCCACCCACTGAGGTGCCATGATAACGAGATTATCAGTGTTATTTACTTCACCTGTCAGTGGTCATAATGTTATGGCTGATCGGTATATATGTGTATGTGTATATATATATCTATATATATCTATATATATCTATATATATATATATATCCACATTCGCTTCTGTTTTTTAGAGTGTAATTCAAACATTTAATAACTGTATTATTTTGTTCATTCACTTCCATTGCTATTAAAAAATCTTAATATAGCAAGTACATTCAAGATCGTAATCCCACGAACCCATCTGTTTGTAAACTGATAAGTGTCTTCTGCAAGTGATTGGCCACAAAGATTGACAAGCATTTCCTGCAAAGTGATTGGCTGCATAAAAAAAAAAGTTACTTCTCCCAAATTGCATTGTTTCCGGGTCTGCAGCTATACCTAAATTTGCATAAAAATGACAAAAACTCTTGCGATATAAGCATTTTGAATTTTGCCCAAACTAATACATGAAGTATATTGCAAAAACTCGATCGCCCAGCCCTACAATGACCTATATGTATTCTCTTGTATTCCCTTTTTTTTTATTCTTAAACATTCTTTATGTAGCCTACACATTGCTGCTTTTCCTTTGAGTGCATCTCTGGGAATTTATATATCGAGTACAGATCGATTTCAGTTCAATAAATACCTTTGTGAAGTATGTGCGATTTTTTTTTTTTTTGTATTATTATTTCATTATTATGACACAATATTATAACCATAATATTATGAGCTACAGAGCTTGTATACAGCCTATTTTACCCTCAGAGGACTATGGGACAGATTTTTGGCCCCAAACTTCCACCCACACTTTAGCCTTAAATGGGTTTTATTGGACAATTCTACAAAGCAACAAACTGTCTTAACCAACAGCAGAGAGGTTTGTTGTGAGTTTTAACCAATCTAAAAAAATTTCAAACAGATTTATTTTATTTGTTAAAAATTGGGAAAATGGCAGCACATTGGAAAAAGTGGAAAACATGACAGCTTGGTAGAGTCCACATTTCTCCACTTTCCCTGCATGAGCTTGTATCGCACACTGCATGTTGACAGGCCTCTCCAGGTGAACACTTTTGCTCCAAGAATATATAGCACTGCAATAAATGCTCCTCCACTGATAATGTCCATGAATCATTATTATGCGTGTGATGTGCCTGTGCTATTGCACTCTGAACTATGTTGGATAAAATAAATAAATACATACATTCATAAATAAAAACTGGTCTCTTAGAGGAGATGGGGAAAATGGTGGTGTGCTGGAAGTGCTCACTAAATGAGTGCTTTTAAGGAAGTCAAAAGAGGGATGGTTTTGAACATTTTACTACTTCTGAGACAGTTATGACAGTGATTTGGATAGGGGGTGCAGAAGTTTTTGTTGTTTTGCCGAGTAGGTCTGACGAGCTTCTAGTTAGGTTTGCTCCTTGCAAAATTGATCTCTCTTGAACAATTATTTGTTAACTTTTTTTTTGTATTTTAAAAAGAGCTGAGATTAGTACTCTGAGGGTTAATACATATAGTTAGGAAAAGTCACAAATGGGTATGAGTATTTATGAACACAGAGTAATTCAAATGTTAATAATCAAATCGGTCAAATTGACCAGCTCTGCGCTTCTTATGTTAAAGGAGTCAAACGAGGGATATTTTCAACATTTTACTACTTCTGAGACCAATACAACTCAATTAAACAAACTTTTTAGTATTGTAATCTTTTAATTGGGCAAATTGATTAGTACTATAGACAGTTATGACAGCGATTTGAAAGACAGGGAGGGAGAAGTTTATCATGAGACTGTAGAGGTGAGGGGGTGAAGGTACAGATTAAGACGTTTCTAGTTTATTTCTTAACCTAAATGTCAGAATCCCCTTTCCAAAAACCAAAATTACAGAATTGAAACAAATGAAAACCGCTCAGATTAAGAAATACACAGAAGTAATAGTCCGTGATGGTCCGGATGATTTCTCAGCAAAGGAGAAAGAACACCTCCGCACCGAGTTGAACACATATACCAATATACCACATATATATACTATACCAAGTGCTGTGATTTGTGTTTTGAGAACGTAGAGTGGACGCTGTGAGCTCAGCACACTCAGTTCAGGTTACAGGCTGATAATATAACACAGGACTTGACTGACAGTTCACAACTGGGTAAAAGTTTTCAAAGTCGCGTCTTATCGTGTTGTGTTGGTCTGGTGTGCGGTGGCCTTAAGGTGGAGTGGAGTCTCTGCGGTCCTTCAACAAACAGCTGGATGGCATTGTCAGACTGATTAGCTTCCTAGCAAACTAAAAGGGCCTCATTTTGTTTATAGCCAACGTTTGGTTCTCATAATTCTCAGGCATGGTGCTTTAAATGAAAAGGTTTTGCAGTTTTTGAGTCAAGAAATGGATATCAAGAAATATCAGGAAGGCACTTTTACTTCTTAGTTCATTCTCACTGTGAATTCAATGGCATCTGCAAAAACTGGTTTCTTGGCCATTGACAATTCGATTGAAACTAAAAACACACTTAAATCTGAATATTTAACTGGCTGGTGTCAGTCCAATATTTAAGTGGCAGGTTTAACAAGAGATAGATATGTAGATAGATTGTTCTCAGAAAGGAAACAAAGGCATAAAGGCATTTTTCTGGCATAATGTTGGAGTTAATAAATTACATTGTTTTTTCACTTTAAAAGATACTCCTTTAAGGAAAGTTAATCTATTTTAAATTGGAAGGACAGATGGGGTTAACACAAATGCAGTCCAGTGATTAGACACACATATCAATCCCTAATTAGGCTGATGCATTAATTGTGGATAACAAATCAGTGTTCAGCACTTTAAATAGGTTAATTAGTAATATGTAGTGATACAAAGCCTCAGCAGTCTTTTAGGGTCACCTTTTTTTTTTGCCTGTATTAAACAGATTTTTAAACTGTGTGTGTGTGTGTGTGTGTGTGTGTGGTGGGGGGGGACAGACTAAATTGGACTAAAACCAAAACAACGAAAGCAAGCACCATTTTCATACAACTGTTACTCAAGCTCGAAACAAAAAGTCTGGTTTCCGGTTCTGAATCGGGTCAAAACCCAGGACCTGAAGCAGGAGAATGAGCACAATTGGATCAGAGACCAGTGCTCAATCAGTGTGAGGAACATAGCTTTTGAAATGTGAAGAGAAGTTCACAGGATTGAGGAGAGCCTACATCACATTGAATTAGTAAGGAAACAACTACACACTTAAACATGGTAGTTTAGTCGTGCTTAAAGGAGAGTAATACCAAATACTTCTAATATAATTAAAAGTTGTATTGATGGTTGAAAAGGTTCTCTTTACATTGCAATTTCTTTTTTAAATATATTAAAGACATTTAACATTTTATAATAAGCAATTATGTTCCTCTATTAAAGTATGGAATTGGCAATGGCTGACGCAGGTGGAGGCTGGAGTTGACCAGAGACCAGAGACACTTCCTGTTAATGGCCTCCCTTCCCTTTGGCACCTGGGCTCATTTTTAAGCAGTATCTCAGAGAATGAACAAATTTCAGTAGTGATGTCTCTGCAGGGCTGGTCTCAAAAGAAATTTGGGGCAGGCAGTGAGCAAGTTTCAAAGCTATTTGGCATGAAGGTCATTATCTTGGTTAATAAGTCACAAGTAGATGAACATTTCAGATTCTCGTTATGATGTATTCCAGAGTTTCAGTGTGCTCACAGTCAATTTGTTAGAGAAAATTGAACCAAAAATGGAACAGGATTGAAACCAGCAAAATGCAGACGACAGCAAAACCACCCTACAAATAAACTGGGGTTGATTAAAAGAAAACTTTAAATCAATGTCCAGAATTACAAGTAAGCTCAGGTCTGTGCTAATTACTGTTTTTCCCAACAAAAATTATACACTTGTGAGTATTCAGAGAAAATACAGTAATTAGATGCATGAATCCAATAATCCTTTAGTAGATATGAAAATATTGCACCAGACGTTAACAGTTTTTTCCTATTGCAGCTTCGTGTTATATTTCCTGTTGTAATTCCTCTTAATTTTCTTCAAAAATACCAATCTAATGACAGGGTGTTAATGCCCAATCTGACATTATTTTCTAATTTCACTGTATACTCATGCAAGTGTAAAAAGTTACCACTGTCAATCATTCAGCTGAATTAATATTTTGTGCTTCGGGATACTTTCAGAACTTCACAATTAAATACATTTTAAACAGTACAGTATGTAGATCCTGAAAAATTATTATTATTTTTTTAATCTGTAATACAAAATTGCTCTCCTAAATCACAAACTCACATATCACGCTGTATGATTTTCCCAAGCTTTTAACACCTGCACAGTATGAATTTTGATGGACAACAGAAATAATGTTTAAAAGGAACAATACACACTCACCTAAAGGATTATTAGGAACACCTGTTCAATTTCTAATTAATGCAATTATCTAACCAACCAATCACATGGCAGTTGCTTCAATGCATTTAGGGGTGTGGTCCTGGTCAAGACAATCTACTGAACTCCAAACTGAATGTCTGAATGGGAAAGAAAGGTGATTTAAGCAATTTTGAGCGTGGCATGGTTGTTGGTGCCAGACGGGCCGGTCTGAGTATTTCACAATCTGCTCAGTTACTGGGATTTTCACGCACAACCATTTCTAGGGTTTACAAAGAATGGTGTGAAAAGGGAAAAACATCCAGTATGCGGCAGTCCTGTGGGCGAAAATGCCTTGTTGATGCTAGAGGTCAGAGGAGAATGGGCCGACTGATTCAAGCTGATAGAAGAGCAACTTTGACTGAAATAACCACTCGTTACAACCGAGGTATGCAGCAAAGCATTTGTGAAGCCACAACACGTACAACCTTGAGGCGGATGGGCTACAACAGCAGAAGACCCCACCGGGTACCACTCATCTCCACTACAAATAGGAAAAAGAGGCTACAATTTGCACAAGCTCACCAAAATTGGACAGTTGAAGACTGGAAAAATGTTGCCTGGTCTGATGAGTCTCGATTTCTGTTGAGACATTCAGATGGTAGAGTCAGAATTTGGCGTAAACAGAATGAGAACATGGATCCATCATGCCTTGTTACCACTGTGCAGGCTGGTGGTGGTGGTGTAATGGTGTGGGGGATGTTTTCTTGGTACACTTTAGGCCCCTTAGTGCCAATTGGGCATCGTTTAAATGCCACGGCCTACCTGAGCATTGTTTCTGACCATGTCCATCCCTTTATGACCACCATGTACCCATCCTCTGATGGCTACTTCCAGCAGGATAATGCACCATGTCACAAAGGTCGAATCATTTCAAATTGGTTTCTTGAACATGACAATGAGTTCACTGTAATAAACTGGCCCCCACAGTCACCAGATCTCAACCCAATAGAGCATCTTTGGGATGTGGTGGACCGGGAGCTTCGTGCCCTGGATGTGCATCCCACAAATCTCCATCAACTGCAAGATGCTATCCTATCAATATGGGCCAACATTTCTAAAGAATGCTTTCAGCACCTTGTTGAATCAATGCCACGTAGAATTAAGGCAGTTCTGAAGGTGAAAGGGGGTCAAACACAGTATTAGTATGGTGTTCCTAATAATCCTTTAGGTGAGTGTAATTTACACTATATACACAATATAACATTGAACAAAAAAGTGATTTTAACAACATCAGTTACATAAGTTGTAGCAAATGGCATGACATCAATAGTGCAAATTGAGTTTCTCAGTATTGGATAACAGTAAAATGGCAGTATTATGGAATGATTTTTTGTTTTGTTTATATGATTGCTTGTTGAATAAATGTAGCTTAAATCAATATTCATCCTGGCATAACTTTTTTGTTGTGCCGGAGTAACAGAGACATGGCAAACAAAACACACACAAATTCAATCAAATAAAAATGCTTAAATTAAGAGAATAACATGAAAAAAAATATAAAAATAACTAGTCAGTCCCACAGCTCCATCAATTCCCATCATGTATTTAAAGCAGCACTATTTAAACTCTTTAAAATGTTATGCAGCTGCAATGTTCAAAGTAAGCGGTTTCGAGCACTGATCAGCGCGTCGTTTTCACATGTATCTGTGCATAATGGTGAGGTATAAAAACCGTAACAGGTAGCCCGGTGCAGGGAAAGATAAGATTGTGTTCTGCAAGGTAGAGAAACAGTGTAGCAGGGATGAAGTCATCTATAGATGGCAGTATGAGTATGTGGTATGATAACATAGCAGACAAACTTTTGAAGTCATGGATTTTATAAAAGAGAGATGGTTATAAAGAAATAGAGAGACAGAAAAAGAAAAACATTTGAACAATATTGACTGCTTGGCACATGTTCAGATCTGAGTCCGACATGTGAAACACTTCAAAGCTGCACATGAAAGGTTTTAGAGCTGAAACCAGCAAATAAGAACTTTTAACAGTTACATGTTGCTTGAGACGATGCATGAAGGAAAACAAAGTGGGGAAAAATCGGGAGCAGAGTTAATAAAGACTTTGCATGTTCCTGTGTTGGCGTGGTTGCATTTCTATGTTCTCATTGCACATGGTCACAGCAAAGTGCGCATAATTTTCAGCAGCAGCAAAATAAATGTGAACTGTTTTAAACCTGACAATTATTAATATCTGTGACAGTAAAACATGTGAACCTGGTAAAACTCCCATTCAAGACATTACACTTGTGAAACACACAGCAGTGAGGGTTTTATAGGGCAGTCCAGCACCTCTTGTATTACATGAGCGATGCTACAGAATGCATGCGGGTGTCAAACAAAGAGAAAGCAGGGACTATATGCATGATCTTAACAGGCTGGGCACGGTATAATGCAGAATTATAATTATACTGCAGTGTCCACGAGAGGCTTCCTGAGTCAGGAGTGTAGTCTTGCCTCTAACGTTTATTTTTCCTGACCAAAATCACTTTCATTGTTTACTGAACAGATGGATAAAAAAATATATATTACATTGATTAAAAAAGACAAATGTACTACCAAGAACATTAGTGATCTCCCTTGACTCTTTATCATACTCCTACACAGATCATTGGGGGGGAAGAACCAGCAAAACTACACACAAACTATAATGAACTGCTGTGGCACGCTTCCCATCTCCTGAAGCCAACCTCTCATTTCAGGCACTGATACAGGACTGTATACGAAGGCCTGAATGGAAAGCAAAAGGAGACCGCACAGAATACTCTGCAGGGAGAACATCCTCCATATCACAAACAAGATTTACAGAGCCCCTGTCATATTAAAAAGAGTCTTCTGAGTTGCCACAACTTCCACCCCTGTGGTATAAATACTGCATGAGCCTTCAGCGTGAGGCAGCGTGAGCGATTCTAGTCAGGCTGCACAATTGGGTGTTTTTGTGTTTCGGACTGCTGTTTTCTGCTGGGTGCTACTTCACATACCTAACTTTATATGGCGGCTTCTCTCTTCATGTACCAGGGCTCCCTGCCACATGAGAGCCAATCTGTGTTTTACATGAAAAGGCATGCCACTTTGAGAGTCCAGCATGCAACTGTGGATCAATCACTTTCTCAGTGGATAAAGAGAACACCAGGGACTAGAGAAATGACAAAGGAACCCCCCCCCCCCATCTGGGGATGAGTTGTGCAATAAGCAACAGCTGAGTTTTGGTGATTTTTATTTTTATTATGTGTGAAGAGTGGAGACACTGGTAACATTTGCTTGAAAAGTGCACACATTTTAATTTAAAAAGAGAAGGTGTACCACTTCGAGTTTGGGCAGGTGAATGCAAGAATCTTTTTTAGTAAAACAGATGTGAACCTCTGCATCTCTCTCACAGATAAGAACCTTTAAAGACATTACAAGGTCTGCTACATTTTGGCAAAGGAGGCACTAATTTTATTCCAAAATGTCCCCTTTTAAACAAGTTGTAATGTCTGCACAATTTTAAATCTAGAACTTAACAGATTTTATAGGCTAATGTACATGCCGTTTGATAATGCAAAAGTTTATGTAATTAATCTGGTACTCAAGGGCCAGGTTGCTACTGATTTGCATTGAAACTGAGCTCTTAATTGGTTAATTGATCTAATTATCTGTATCAGTTTAACCCCTTCCTTCAGTCTAATTGAGGTGATTTAAAAAGACCTATAAAACTGATTGATGGTGGCCCTCGAGGACTGAATTTTATACATGGTAACGTATGAATTAAACTGTTTAAAATGATATGTATACCTTTTACATAATGGCAATAAAGCACCAAAACAAGCACTAATGCTTACATTTGCCAGTCAATGTTGCCATAAGTAGATCAGGATGATTCCAGGTGCTCCGAAAATAAAAATAAATGATTTAATAGCTTGATCCATATCAGCTTGTACAGCAATTAAATTCCATATAAAATCAGCAATTAGCCAAGTTGTGCACAGAGAACATATGTTTCAGATGCATCAGAGACTGCATTTCCCATTATCAATAATTGGTACCTGTACTGAAAAATAATCACAAATTGAAAGTGACGGCTATAGACAGATCTCAATTACTTTATTTAATTAGCTAGTTTTCAATAGCCCTTCCCTTCTTTAGTTATACGTGAGGGGGAATACCGCACAATCCCTCCCTCCCCCCGTCTTGTGCAGAATTAGCCCTGCCTGTAAACCGTCGCTGGCAGACTATTAGTCAGGCTTCAAGATCATCAAACCAAATTTCATTTCAGCTACACCATTTTCATATTACACTGTGACATTATTAATATTGTAATCAATACAGTAAGTGAAGATTTCCGGTGGGCAAGAAGCAAATCTAAACAAAAGCAGTTGATAAGCAACTTACACAATCATGTTGATCATGTGGGCGAAAGAGCATCTTCACAGCATTCTAGGTCTGGTGCATTTCATGTGAGATGCATTTTTTTGTGTGTGAGTGTCTGTTCGTGTTTTGTAAGTTTTCCTTTTTTCCCCCCCTTTCAACACGGATTCTAATTTTCTCAAAACAAATTAAAGCCATGGAGACGATTAAAAAAAGTACAGAAAGAGAGGTTGTTGTCTCACTGCCTCCAAGGCTGAAGGAAGACTTTCAGCGTGCCCTTTTCTGTCAATCGGAAAAAGCTGGCACATAGCAATTGGAAGAAAAGGTAATTGAGATGTAAATAAGAGTGGTGTTATTTTTCTTTTTTGTTTTTTTCTGTGGCAGCTAAATTGATTTCTTTGTCTGAATGGGCAGAAAAATACTGTTTTCTCCTCCAGGACGCAATGTTTTTATAATGCTCTGTGTTAGAGGCAATATGAGACAAAATTGGTTTTGAAATCTTTATCTTGAATGCCAAGAGTGTAACAGAAGAGAAAAAAAATGCTCTGGTCAAAAAGAATAAATAACCTCAACATACCTGGTGTAATCATCTACTACCATTTTACATTTATTTGGTGACACAGAAAAGATGCATCAGCGCTGGAGAAATTGGTGGATCGGGTCAATTCCTTTTTGTCAAATCCAATTCCATTTCCAACAGCTTTTAAAAATCAATTCCCAATCAAGGAAGGTTTCATTGAGTAAACATAAAAAGCACATGGAAAACCTATCAATAGCACATGTTTCTAAGTACTAACCACTCCTGTTGTTTGCAAGTTGTTTATAAAGTGTGATAAATAAGAAACCAAAAAAAAACCCACTAATTTTTGCAAGTTTTATTGAGGTTGAGCATCTGCTCAATGTCTGGATCAGGTTTACGAAGGTATGGATAGCAAACATTGGGGAAAGGGGCAGCTATACATAAATCATATGACAGACATGGGTGCCAACAATGATGTTCATGCAGCCCTGTTTTGATAAATGTCTACCAGGGACATAGAACAGGGTGTGAAAGTTGTTCAATAAATGGTGATTGATCAACATGTTCGTTTTACATTTCGGTTTAACAAGTATGAAGCTTGATTTTTTTTTTTTTTTCCTATGATAAATAACTGCTTTGCCAGTGTATGTGCATTGGCTTTGTGCTTTTTTGGGGTTCCTCAGTTATCAGACCAGAAGGATATCATTTTGACTTCTGATTTCCCCTCAACGTTAAAATGAGATTAACCACCCTAGAGAAATACCAGAAATCGCACCATATCCTAATCACATTCAGGACCATTGCTTCAACAGATCGAGTTAAATTAAAATTTCAATGAATATTCAATTGAGCAATGAAGACTTTTGCAATGGAATGGATTTGATCGACTGGTCTAGTATTACGCTGCCCAGGAACTACCTGAAGCTGTACTGTGAACCCAATAACTTAAAGATATGGATAAAAGGTAATACTATAGGAAGAACATAGGTGGTACTTGCTCCTCTTTATGGGTTATGTCCCCAGTTTTTTTAGTTCAAGAAAAAGCAGGACATTTATATCCAACATTAATGGATCTCAAGTTCTCCTTGATTAGGGAAAGGTCAACCTCGAGGGCAAAAATCACACAAACTCATACACTTATCCTACACTCAGGGAACACAGAACCCACTTAGCCAAGAACAAGGCAAATGCACCCTGTGAGTCAGACGCTCTTAATAAAGAAGTTATACACATGACATGCGTTTTAATGCAACGAGATTCAATTATACATCTTATCCTGCAAGAATCAGAAGCTTGCTTTTCAGCAGATACGTTACGGTTGAATATTCTCATCTGTTGCTCGAGTAA
This sequence comes from Amia ocellicauda, assembly GCF_036373705.1. Taxonomy (NCBI): domain Eukaryota; kingdom Metazoa; phylum Chordata; class Actinopteri; order Amiiformes; family Amiidae; genus Amia; species Amia ocellicauda. The sequence continues at coordinate 5,312,517 of NC_089859.1, forward strand.
AACAAAACCCTGAAGATAGTTTCTTACCAATCAGTGCGTGAAGAGCCATCTCTAATAAAATAATTAACACCAGGGTTTCTCACAGCTGTAGTCAGGCCAAAAACAAAATCGGTGCCGCCTGGCCAAAGAAATGTGTGAACATTGAATAAAATGTACACAAAAACCTATATTAAAACACTTTTCTCCTTGGCGGTATGAAGTGGTTGGTTTGAAGCTGAACACATCACTATTCCTCTACTATTCTCCAGGCCATGCAGACTTCTGGGGCTACAGAAATTAAAAGAAAAGGTGTAAAATTAAACAACGCAAGAAGCAGAATATAAAAATTTACATTGTACATGTACATTTTCTTGCAGAAACACTGAACATTATGCATTTTTTTCTAATGTCAGCGTTTCCTTGTGGCGGTCTATCATGCTAAATCTGGTATTCTTGGCAAGGCAAGGAATGTAGGTATATCCAGGAAACAAAAGAAAAGCTTTAGGATATGGGAACAGGGTAAAATAAACAACACTTCTTTAAACGAGCATTAAACCAATCTTCAGAATGTGAATTAACCAATAAAGCGTAGACAACTTCAACAAAATGAATGGGGCTAGCCACCGTTCCCCAGTAAGGCATTGTACCAGAAACCATGCATTGAGAAGAAGTTTTATTTTAAAGGGCACCAGTATATACATCCTGCTCAGCAGCATCAATGGAGTCCCATACATCTACTGATACAATAATGCCATGACACAAATTCCCTGTTAAACAATGGCTGAATAGATTCAAGGGCAATGTTAGCACTGATATAATTTCATTGCCGGCACAGAAAGCCAATCTCAATCTCCGAGATCACCTATGGGATGATGTTGAGCGAGGCATCCGCAGGAGACTGTAGAGGCCAGATTATCTATAGTGCGATAGAAACTGCAGTTGCAGAGATTTTTGTCCTACATAGCTTAGATCTGATACAATACAACCAATACATAAATTGTGAACATTTAATATAAAAAAGATGCATCAGAGGTAACAAGCTAAAAAAAAGTAGAAAAAAAAGTGATAGATTACTGAATCAAAAGTGAAATTGACAGTTTTACTATGTGCTGCACCGTGACAAAAATATAAACCAAAGAAATAAAGGAACACAAACATTTCCATTCACAATTTTGAGAAGGGTCACAATACCCTTCTGTTGCCTCCCATTGTGTAGAGGCTCTCACGTTGATGAAGTCTGAAGAACAAGCTATATCATGTGATAGCTTAAACTGTGATGTTGATGCCCACTCCGATTTGGGATTGTGAATTTAAATTGTAACTAGGTATGCACCTTCAGGCTTCTTTCCCCTCTCGCACTCTCGTTACAGTGACTTCCCCATTGTAAGATCTCACGATCCTGGAAACTGGGAGGTATAAAAGCCCTTCTAAGTTGCATTCACTAAACTGGCAGGACTTCATCAGTTATGCCTCTTAAACTGAATCATAGCAAGCGCTATGTTCAGAAGCACAGCTATCTGTTCAAATTAGGCTCGTCTGTCTGTGCGGTTTCCTGAAGCCTCAAATGTGAAGTCAGATCACAAGGCAGTAAAGACCTCAGGACTGTGGATGATTGAGAGTGCTCCTTTGAAATTCAGCCAGGAGCGGGCCGCTCAGTTTGAGAAATGGAGCAGGTCTGGAGAGCCAAGTCTTTGTGTCCGCGATTCTGATAGTTTCAATTGCTTCGGCAGTGTAGGAAATTAATCGCATTCCCTTTTAAAAAGGATACATTAAAAATCACAGGCATTTTCTTCAATCAATTAATACAAAAGAGTAAAAAACGGGAAGTTAGGCAGATCGCAGGTAGGTTAAGTAAATTGTTAGGTGGGTAGAAAGTCCACACCAACACACAAGACTTGTAGATTGACTAATTCTTAAATACACATACTGTTGTCAATTTTAAATCAATAAATAAATGGCTGTGGTCCATATCCAATACCGATATAGAACTAAAATGATCTCTGCAAAGCTGGACCTCCAAACAAGTGCAACAGGACAACAAAATGAATTATGGCTAATCAAAGGATGGTTAATAATTCCCAGTTATTTCTAAGCACTTGAGAAGGTTGTTGCTTTTCATATTGATTATTAAAAAGAATATGGCCGCGAGTTAAATCATTAAGACTATCATAATTTTATCATTGTCTTTGGCCATCTGGCTCCAGGCTTTACTTTCCAGGGATAAAGCACCCAGTCTGTCTCAAGTTTCAAATCTTTGGAGATAAAGTTGAATTAGCCGGCAGTTATTTCACAGAAACAATCAAGCAGAAAATAATTCAAAGGAATGCTTATCTATAAAAGTGGAAAGAAAGTTCAACAAATGATTATTCCTGCGTCAATGTGAAAATAAACTGAAGGTTTAAAACTGGAATGAGTTTCCGGAATAGGTTCTGATAAAAAGTGGTTTAACACAAGCAAGGTGTGATCGCTGAAGAGAGATGGTTAATCTCTTCGGACAATAAGAGTGTGTGGCATATCTTGTCAATGAACTCTGATCCAACTGAGGGTTATTGTATGAATAATTTCTAACTCATTCACTGAAGTTTAGTAGAAAGACAAGTGTATAAACAACAACATGGCTAAAAGACACCAAATGCTCGTGGTTCTAGTATACAATTTAAAATAAATATGAAAAAACAAAATACCTTTCCAATGTATTCGGCAAATTCAACAATGAAACTGACTGCAGAGAAAATCATTTATACTCTATTAACTGATATTCCATAGTCTAAACTAAAATATATAAAAGAGCAAATAAACAGTTGCCCTACATAACATAAATGCATCTTGGGCATTTTACAGCTGGGAGTAAAGGTCAAAGGATGCAAAATACAACATTTTATTGAAGATTAAACATTCTCCAGTGTGCAACAATAACCTAAAGAAACATTTTATATTGAGATGAAATCTGCACGAGTATTTGGTATTTACTATTCATAGGTCATCTCCCTCTGGCTTTTCTAACAACTCCAGTTAAAATAAGTTAAATATTCTTCTTGGTACTACCTATAAAAGTCAACAATTTTGATATGAGGCAAAATGTGTTATGACAGGCTTCTAACCAGCCATCCCAGTTTCTGTTAATACTATTGATTTTTCATGACAAATATTTACCACTGTAAATGCCAGTATGTTACAAGAATATTTTAAGTGCAAAGAATGCCAAGAGATATTACAGTTCAATCATGTTATTTAAAATGAAATATAAGCCTCTCATTTATGAAAACTGAGGCAAACCAAGTTCATAAAACATTCTTAAATGAAGGTTTTTTGGATAAATATCCGTAAACTCATCCAACTTGGAAAGATCTGCTTGGAAATTTGGAAAACTACTTACAGAAAAACCTACAAGTCAAGGAAAAAGGTGTAAAGTCTGATTTGTAATGGTGCTTCACAGTAATAGACAAAATCACTTTACCAAAAATAAAAGTTTAAGCTTTAAAAGGTGACCTGTACAAGATGTCCAGAACTTACTGGGACAAGGTAGCGACCCTGCGTGGAAGATTTGGGATTTCGCCAACAGATTTCAATTTCACCAGTGGAAGTCCGTGATCTCAGAGCCGGGCTTTTCTAGGGTGCCATGGTAGATCAATTTCTGATCTCCAGCAAAATTAACCCAGTCCGTCCTGCAAGCAGAAGCTTTGACATTGTTCACAATCGTCCTCTTCTCCTGTGATAATGGAGAAAGAGGAGGTATGCAGGCATTGTGTAGCTGAAACCTCTTTGTGGTCAACCACTGCATTACAGAACAGCAGTCATGGATATCTGTGCATTGCATGTCACCCCTCACATGTTCATTGACAGCGTGGCTTGATTTATGGATCACCCTGTACATAACAAGAATATGTGAGAGCTGCAATACCAAAGCCGAGAATAACTGCATTATTTCTATTTTTCATAGATGAAGAGGTCTGTCAGACATCCTCTCTTGAAACACACGTTCTTTAATGTCCTTGTATTTTGAACCTAAGCATTACTACTCTTCAGACTGCTGTGTAAGGAATAAAAAAGAGGGGGGGGGTTATGAATGGGTTTAAAATGAAATACATATGATGTCTTTGTATGGCAAAAGAAAAAAGAAAAGTTTTACGATGATAAATGCCATACTTGGAATCATATTTTTCTCCTAGCCTTTGCTGCCACAGAAGAGCAAGATTTATGAGACTTGAGCATATTTGTCTTTTTAGCAATAAGGGTGCAACATACCTAAAACTGATTCTAACAAAGCTGGCCTGTATGGGTGAACTCATCTACTTTCATTCAGAATGCCAAAGTGACTCTGAAGATGCAATTCATTACTCCCCAACCACTGAACTGCGTTCTTCATATTGTTATGGAAAATCAATGGAGTTTAGCTGGAGAAAAGCCAAGCTGCCTTGGAAGCCAAGATGCTGGAGGTGGCTTTAATTACCACAGCTTGCCCAGATATACACACAGCAATGGAGTTCATTACGCTGGACTTTATTAGCATTGTTTAATTAAAACAGGAAACACCTTTGGCAGAAGGCCACCATATATGTTTTAAACACTGCAAAACTCAAATTAACAGGCAGACAATACCAGTTATCAGTTTATACTGAATCACACAAATATTAAAATAAAACCCCTGACAGCAATGATTAATACTTATAAATAAGAAAAGTGCCATTATTATCATCTGCATTTATCAATCTGGATGAAGGCCTCCCTGTGATATTTGGTCTGTTCTTGCAACGTATCCAGTCCATTTTAACAATTTGACTCTTTCAATGTCACATCATTTTGTTTTCTCTCAGATGCATAATTGTTTTTCTCTCTCTTCTGTTATTCCAAGCATGCATATTTCTATGCTTCTTTGTGTCGTTTCCAGTTTTGGTATACTATTTATGTTTTGTGATCAGGATTCAGTCATAACTGAGCACTGCTAGTATGCTATGATCAAATAATTTTCTCTTCAAGCAAATAGGTATATTTCCTTTCAATAGTGTGCTGTTTATTCCAAATGTACTCCATCCGATTTTCATTCCGTTTGATTTCTTCCATATCTCCATATGCATTGATTTGCTGTCCAAGGTAGATGTAACTTTTGAGTATCTTTCGAGGTGCTTCAATCTTCTTAGATTTAACAAAGCTGTTCATTTTGTTTTTCAAAGTTCATTTTTGAGTATAGTTTTCTCACTTGCATCTGAGAGCTCTTGAATTTGAAGCAGTAGGTCTTCAGAGTTTTTTTTTTTTTAAAGATGACGTCATCAGCAAATCGTAGGCTGTTCAAATTAGCTCCACTTATATCGATTCCTTTTTCTTCCCAATTCAAAATCTTGAACACTTAATGTATTTCTGTGGAGGGTTTTGGAGGGAATGAGTCTCCTTGACATACTCCTTTGCAGATCTTGATATTGTCAGTATCTTGGAGGAGTCTGATTGTTGATTGTTAATTCTTCAGATTTTCTCGGTCTCCTTTCTCAGTTATGTTGTTCCATTTATCTGGGATTTTTTTTTAATTGTGAGACATTGTGAACATTTTGGCAAGACTATGCTTTATTTGATCTCCAGCTTCTCTCAGAATTTCCACTGTGATTCCATCATCTCCTGGTGTTTTACTATTTTTCATATGTATGTATTGCATTAGCTACTTCTTCTGCCATCACATTTGACATTGTACATGTGTTCATTAAGACCACTTTCTTCTGGTTTACTGCTGTCATCCCTACTGTTTCTATAGGATTATTCCACTCTTGATAATCACATGTGTTAATGACTGTTGTGCCTTAATTATTCAGGGTGATGATTTGATTTGTTCCTATTATCATATAGCCTATACATGTATAATGCAATACACCAGATTTTCAGGTGGAGATACTACACAAAAATCTAATATCTGCATTTTTGTTTTAAGATTAGTGTTGTCAGAGAAAGAGAGAGATTGTGTCAGCTTCCATCTTTTGCTTTAATAAAATGTGGACCTTCTTTCTGTCCACATTTCGACACTGAGTAGGCTGAAAAAATCATCTTAAGTGATGAATCTGAAGACCAGATTTTCAAGTATTAAACTGAAAGACTGTTGAAAACATGTGATGCATTTATTTATTCAAATATCCCATGGAGACCACACTACCTGTAATCAAACTGAATCCTGGCCATGAAATGAACACTGCTATTATACAGCAGACAAAGTATATTTTGCACATACAGCTTTCATCTGAATTGTGGGGTTCAACTGGTTACATTTGCACAATTCATGCACTGGATGTGACACTTATCAGTATTACGTAGGCAAAGAATCCCAGTAACAATGGGATCCTAATCTGTTCCACATGCTAACTGCTTTCAGTGGAATCAAATTACCTGGGTCTCATTCGCTTTAAATTACCTGGAAGGCTACATTTAGTGAAACACAATTGGACTAGACCATGTACATAAGCCGAAAAATAAAATGATTAAAATCAAAGACGACAATTGCTGGAAGAGTAAGTCTACATGACGTGTTTCAATGTTCTTGGAAAAGCTTAATGTAAAAAAACAAAGACTGGGAAGCAAAAATAGAGGAATATAAGAAAATATATTCATTGCGGTGTAATTTAGTGAATCAAGACATTACCAATAGTTAGCATGCATGCAAATTACATATTTTATTAGTGTAGTGGAAACCATAACAGTAATTATGCTAATTTGTCCCCACCAACGTATACAGAAGAAATTAAATATTCGCTTGACTGTTATTCTCAGTACTTGAAATTATATGTGGGAATCATTATTTCTCCCTGATAAATGTAACATTAAGAGCCCAAATAATATATTAAAACCAAATGGAACCAACACATATGCATATTGGATGCCAAATATTAAACGGATTAACCATCGCCAATTAAGAAAAAACAAATGATCATTGAAAGATGTTTTGTGTTTGGTTTGGAAAAAAATAAAAATACAAAAAGGGCAATCTGCTGATGAAGATTGTGTGAATAAAAATAATGGTGACAAAAATGAGCATTATGTTTTCATTATAATTCCACACAATAACTGAAAACATTATGTTATAAAAAGCACCATCTTAAAATACATTGTATTATCTTCATTTTTAAGTTGTTGTTTATTCTTAAACCTCTTTCAGCTTTCAGGAAGCCAACACTTCCTATGAAAATATCCGCATAAATACATGATGGAGTTATTATACATTTTTGCATATATAAACCAGGGAATGGCAGCAACATCGGTCCATTATGCGATCAGGAATGCCAAGGTCCCACTGTCCATTAGGAATTTAATTCTGTCCAGTTACTATATTTTGGCAAAACCTAAATATGTTGTAAAATACGATGAATTCAAATCTTGTTAAAAATGTAAATATAATGCAACTGTAGGAATGTCTAACTTCAAATTACATTCTGCACCCTGCATAACACACTCGCTTTGATATATTTTTAATTTCTGTTGTCTGTTGTAAGAGAACATACATTTTATGAAACCTCACTTTCATTCACTTTTTTAATTAGCATCAAATACATAACAAGTTGGCCTGTGTCAAGTATTATTTCACCTTGAAAACTGTAAGAAAGCACGGGGGGGATAAGCTTGCATTTCATGCCTTCTCCTTTATTATTTCATCTGTCTTAAAAGCTATTCTGGAAGTTCATAATTTTCCCACAATTATGATTGTCCAAAAGTAATTTAAGTAAAATATTCCAATTAGCATTTTATGCTTGTGTCATTTAAACTTGGTTTCAAGTATAATATGTGTGCGACAACTCAAGGGAGAGTTCTCTCCCAGCGGCGACGTGCGCTCACACTTTATCACGGAGTCGCAGCTTGTTAAGGGAAGTGCCCTTGATCATAGCAATAGGCCTCAGTTACAGCTACATCGAAGTCAAGAAGTAATAATATGCATTGATCACCTCTTAAGCTCAAGGAGAAAAGGCTAATCGAAATTATACACTTAAAAATACTAAATTATTTCAAAATGTGGGGAATAAAACAGATGGTTTTGAATTACACCAGGAAGATAAGGCAGGAGGCCAAGACATATTATGAAAATGACCTTAAATTCCAGACTTAGACCCATACAAATGCAGTATCACACTGGTGAAAATAATTTATACTGTTGATCTTAACAAATATTAAATTCTGGACCACGCTGTGGAATTGACCTGCACACAATGAGAGGGGAAACAAATGGCAATAATGATATGCCAAACTTCAGACCTTTCACTGCTGAAAATTTGACAATATACTATGAACAAATTAAGGTTTTTCTGAGTTAGCAACATAACCAAGATTTTAACACTAGGATGACATAAAATAATGTGTATGCATGTGTGTATACATCTATACACACAAGCACATGTATGTGTATGTGTGTATGCATATCTTATTTAAATTAAATGTGCACAATTCTTCACAAGAACAAGAGCTTCATGACTAATGTAGACTGAGGTGTGAAATAAAATAAGTAATGGAGTCATTGTTACTGATTACTTTGTTTGGTTTAAGTGCAAAATTCGATTTCTTTGTCACTTTGGTTTTCATTATGATTAGGAAACACTAAAACTAATGCAATAAAAAGCTGATTATACACAGAATGCTTATCATTTTTTAAGGATACTTTTGAGTACGTGTATGTGTACGTCTGTGAAAGAGAGAGAGAGAGTAATGTAACTGATTTCCCCGTTGCATTTTTTCATAAACTCCTGCTGAGCATTTAATTAGATTGCAGGTGATTTGGGTTTGGGAAAAAAACAACAAACGTAAATAATGAAGTGAAATTGTACATGTTGATATTTACATTTACCTATTAGGGGGAATATTGTTTCATATAATACATCTTTCCACAGCAGGGAAGCTCTGGCAATTCATTAAGCGGAAATCTTCTGTGCAGCTGATTGTCTGAGTCTTCAGGTAATGAGATGTAAAAATGTGAAATGTAGAAACCATTAATTCATCAGCATCTCACTGTGAATGATTTGCTGCACAGTTAAACAATCTTGGTTAAAAAAAGAAAAGAAGCACAACATCTGGGTTAATCAGAAATGCAATCATCATCTATTAATAATCTTGATTTAGAAAGCTCCAGAAAAAAACATGTATGTGTCTGCATGTATGTGTGGGGGAGCTGGGGGTGGAAGGAGGGTTATTAAATGATGTCTTGCACACATCTTGCTCAGGGTTATGAACTTTTTAATTTTTCCAGTTGATCAAGTATTTGACACTGTCTCTTTAAGGACTGCCAGAGCTCAGATTTTGATTGTAGTAGGTAACAAGTGTAATCAATATGAATGGGGTAGTGTAGCACTTCCATATCTAACCATACTTAAATAAATTGTACCTAACAGACTGCAGTGTAGTACTAAAGTGAGCACACAATTAGAGACTGTGTGAAAACAACAACTCCTGTGAGTTCAAGAACTTTGTGCGTGACAAGAATTCCTCACTTAGAGACGGTTGAGAAATCTTTGGATCAATTAAATGAATATAGAAGGATCGGTGTTCGGAGGCACTGCAATTAGGGATAACGCTGAGTTTCTGTATGAACACGTGGCTGGGACTAAGGACAAAGTAGTGACTGTGGTACCGATTTGTTCAGGGCTGTAATCTGCAAAAATCAAGTTGTAATTTGTAAATAATGGTTTTAATAAAGCTATTCATTCTATATATCCATTTTAAACTTTTTTTAATATTAAGGGCATAAATAGTTCCCCAAAGGGAGTATGGGATATTACCACACAAACAGGAAGTACTGGAGCCTCACAACAAATCTGCTGATTTGCATTTGTGTGTCGAGACTAACCTGGCCTTCCTCCTGCCACAGCTCACACACACATGCCGGATCACACATGTATCATTATTATTATCCACTTACACATTTACTATATTCTAAAGTATGAGGCACTATATATACACACACACAAATAATCTGTCTCAAATGTGTGTGCCCTCCAGAGTCTTACTCCCTTAAGTGCTGCGGTCATTAGTCTGGACTACAACAGACAACCTCCTAAAAGAGTCCAGTCTAAAAGTGGGAGACATTCCCCAACAACCACTTTCTGTGTCTGCAGTAATAGCCCAGATATAAAGAAGCTGCATCAAGTCCTAATTGCCCAAATGCCATATTATAAAGCACCAAGTGTCAGAGAGGTACTTTGTACTCTCCGAGGGCATCAATGTCATGAATCAGAGGCAAGCAGACATCCGCAGAGGTACAAAGGATTACAAAAATAGGACAAAGGCAAGGAAAATAGGTGAACCACATTTTTCCATCAACACAGTGTGAATCTAAGGGCTTCATTCTGGATAGGCTAGCTCAAATACATCCTTTAGCCATTTAACTTTAGCAATACGTTTTTTTTTTTTTATCTTATAGGTCTTCACTTGAGATCAGAGATTCATAACAATCTCAAAAATATAGGATACATTCTCGATCCTTTAAGTATCTCAATCCGAATGCGTTCGATTTATTTGGATTTCATGAAATGCATGATGTATAAAAATGCAGTAGGCATATTTTATACATCTATTTAGGAAAAGTCACAAACGGGTATCCACAGCGTATTCAGGAACAGAGTAATTCAAATTAAATCAGTGAAACTGACCAGCCTGCGCTTCTGGTGTTAAATTATAAACAATCATGCAAGATATCACATCACAAGAGCTACAGTACAGTATCTGTTCATAAACTGGCTTTTCTTTAATGCTTTTCTTACAAAGGCAGTGTGAGTAGTTTACAGTATCATTTGTGAGCACAACACCCATTTGCTGTAGCAATTATAAGTTAGTTTGCTGATTATAATGACTGTGTTTTTTTTTAAATATACATTCCTATTATTATTATTTTTTTACCATTAACATTACAGTATTGTTATACTGTAATACCAATGCCTAGTATTTATTAAATTACTGTGTGGCACAACCACTAAAAGTATGTTACACTTATTTTAATAAGTGCCCGATTAATCCAATCAATCAACCAATCAGCTAATGCCAATTGATTAAATTATCAAATATTTTAATCGACTGACAGCCCTAATATATATATACACACACATTTGTGTGTGTTACTGTAATTAAACATATGGTTTGTATTGTTACGTGTGTGCGTACGTTCTGGCCACTGGCGGGGTGCTCTGTGTCTGTTGTCCTGCTATCCCTATTGTACGCAGGTGTCCTGCTGCGATTGGTTCTCGCCCAACGTCACTCAACTCCGCTGTTCTGTGCTGTTCCTGTCCAATCAGATGTCCCCAACTACTGCTTAAATACCCCATCATTCCTCCATTTCGGAAGACTAACGATTGCAACGCTATTTCGTGTTGCTACCCTGTCTGTTTGTGTAAAATACCTTTGTGATTGATTGTTTTTCCTTGTGTAAATACCCACTGTTTTCTTCTCTGTTTTGCATCCGTTTACATTGTATTGTGTATTGTGCTCTGTTCAGGGGAGAATGGGTAGATAGGTGAGATACCCATGGGTTTACATGGTTACACGTAGGGATGTATGTTGTCTAGCACATTAGGTATTTAGGTAGGGGCCGTGATCACCCCTCTGTACTAGTTGTTAGGTTTAGATAGTTTAGTTAGTGTAGCTAGTTAGGGTCATCCTACAAATCCAAGTCAGGTAGTGGTTTACTCTTTTAGACTAGCTTAGATTTTGTAGGTTTTGTATTGTTTCAGTGTTAGCCGACACCGCCAAGGGTGTTTTCCTCTGTATATTTGTTCATCATTTGTATTATTATCATCACGTGTTTTTGTATACTGTACATACTTGTAAATAAACCCTTCTTATATATATATATATATATATATATATATATATATATATATATATATATATATATATATAATTGATATTGTGTTGGTTTTTGCACTCCCTTCGCTCTCCCACTACTGCATTTGTGTGTTTTATGTTACGTTCCCCTTATCCCCTTACATCAGCCACTTGGGGTCGTAACAGTATTATTATTATTAGCAACTGTACGCTATTCAAAACTGAGATTTTAATTTTGCCATTTAAAAAAAAAAAAAGACTGAATAAAGACTAATCAAGGCTAACTTACATAATATTTATGAATATGTATGTATGTATGTATGTAATTACTGGGCAAATATTTAACAGGAGTAACATCAAAACACTAGAAGATCTGTGAAAAAGAGCAACCCCATGTTGAATGAATGACTTTTGCTAATTTTTCACAGTTTTATGTGTACGAGACAGTAGCTGTAAACAGTGGGAAAACTGGCGCTTCTCTGGTTCTCCTCTCCAACTTCCTATTTGCTGTTCAAGGTTCCCAGTGATGTCGTAGATGTTGTCATGTGACTCCTTCCTGCTCTCTGATTGGATACTTGTCCAGGGCGATTTCATACAATTTCATGAAAATAGGACTCTGCTCTAATGATTGAAATTGGATCAAATCTTCTTGCGATTTCACAGTGAAATTTCCGATGAAATTTCGAGGGCTGCATTCAGATTGCATGCAATTATATTTCATGGAAATTTCATAGTGTATTGTGGCCTTTAGAAACAGACCTTGGAAACTTACGTGTACTTTGCACAAATATACAGAAAATAAACTACAGCCTAATCGCTAACTATTGTACTCAACTGACCATAAGAAGTCAGGCACCTGACCTGCAGCGGAAAAATGCCTGATTTTTAAATAGGAAATCACAAGGAAATCACTCAATGCTAATGCCTTTTGAATTGTGTGATGTTTCTCTGTGTGGATTCCACCCACCATGACAGGAACACCTCGTAGGCCAGAGTCAGATCACCGAAATGAGCATCGAACTCACTGTGCCATCATCACTTCCAAAGGATCACAGGGTCATACAACCTTGATGCATCCATCTCCTTTTTAAGAGTGCCATCCTCTTCCCGATACTCCTCTACATAGGTATGATCTTCCCCCCAGACAAGGTCATCGCAAAATTAGTGACAAGAATTATATTTAGTTTTGTCTGGGGGAGCAAAATGGAGAGGCTGAAAAGAGTGAAGATGGTGAAGGGTACCCTGGATGGAGGTACGGGGGTCCTGGACATTGTGCGGCTTATAAAGGCGCAGGGGCTGGCATATGTGGTCAAGAACATCCAGGCTGCTGGCAAGAAAGTGAGTTTTATGAACCGCTTTTATTTCGCCTGAGACCATTCGGCCTCTGCGCCATGGATAACACCAGGCCGCACTCGTGGGATCCCCCACCGGGCCTGGCCCCTTTTGACATCTGCCCCTACAAGGGTTGCCTGGGAAAGGAGACGGAGGCTCATATCTTTAGGGATTGCCCCTCCGCCTGCAGGGTCTGGCTCCTGTTTTCTCCGTTCCTCCACAGGTTTGCCGTTCCTGTGCGGGCGACCACCCAGCAGATCCTTTATGGTCTAGCCAGGGGAATTACATCTTCAACCCTGAGGTGCTGGTGGCGTGTCGTCTGCGCAGTGAAACAGGCCCTGTGGGAGGGACAGAACATTTGTCTATTCAACAAGCAGGAGCTGGACCCAGTCGTCATCGTGCGGAGGGGCATGGTATTAATTAGGGACTATGTCAATCTGGAGGTCCACCAGAGGGGCAAGGAGGAAGCCTTTAAGAACTGGCAAATACAAGATCTGGGGGAGCTCAGGATCCCATGATGGGACCTACCTCTGGGGACGGCATCTCCTCCTGCTGGAGCCTGAGTTCAAGATCTTTTAACCTCTTTTAATGAATGATTGTTTTTAAAAAATGATTAAAAAAAAACAAATTTTAATTGTTTTTAAAGAATGAGTTGATTTTAAAGGCACTTGTTTTGTTTTGGTATTTGGTTGGTTTTGTTTTGTTTCTTTGTCAAATACATTGGCCGTTTGGATTTTAATTTTAAATGCATCACATTGTTTTGGTTTGGTTTTTATTTGTATCATTTTATTTGTTTTTTGTTTTGTCTGATGCATTTTCAGTTAATTTCAATGTATTTGACCTTTTTTGTTGGTTTGCAGTTTGCTTTATATCACAAGTTTATTGCTTCATTGATTTACGCACAGGTTTATTTGAGTTCATGTATTTTGTTTAAGTTAATCACATTAAGATTTAAAAAAAATTAAGTGTTTTTAGAAATTGTTTAAAAAAAATTTTAATCATAAGTATTAAATTTTTTTTTAATGTTTTTATTTTTTTGAAATGTAAAATACTCAATCGAATAAAACTGTATTTTTAAGAGTGCAGTTATTCCTTTCAATAGAAAGTATTTCTAGCATCTAGCAAATACCGCATTTATAGTGAAGGCTGGAACTAAAGCTGCTTTGGTCCGACTGCCAGCAGGATTCTTAAACATTGTCGTATTTAAACTGTGGACAGAACCAAGATATTTTAGGCCTGACCTGTTCTCCTCCCTCATAGTCAAGTGTAGTTTGTGTACCCAAATTACTACCTTGCTAGTTCATAGTTCAAGTGCAAATACTCGTTATCAAAGGGGAAATAAAGCCACACACTCAAAGTCAATTTTCGGTTATTGTAAACACCATTAAACAACAAAAGGGTCAATGAGAGGAAAAAAAAAAAAAAGACAAATAGACAGTCATTAAAACTGACACAGGTCCGCACTGTGGCGTAAACTTTACTTTCAAAATGTCATGTTTAAGACATCAGTACATTTCTTGTGCACAGTCAAGTTTAATCAATACAGGGTGAGAACGAAATATGTGGACACAAATACAGGAACAAAACTCATTAGAAATTGCTCAGAAACACCTGCTTAAAGTGTTTTGAATACTAAATGACATTTATAAAATTTTGAAATTCAGTTGCACTCTGGTAGAGGATTGCAGTCCCTTAAAACTAACACCTAAAATAAAAATACAATGTAATAACTTTGTCTAATACATAATTTTATTTGAGATTTTTTTTTAATAATTTTTAATGTGATTAGACATTTAAAAAAAAAAAAAATATATATATATATATATATATATATATATATATATATATATATTCATAAATATTGTAAAAGTTCACTTTAAACAAGTTATTACTTGAGCCATTCATGTCAAAAATCATAAGCAATTGATTCACTTTTGACATTCAAAAAATGAAAAAACATTAAAATATGAAAATAAAAGAAAGGGATTGAAATACATTAAATTCAGGGACAAAATAAACCAGTACAAAAAGATAAATGTGAAGCAAATCTTACTAAAGTCGCAAACAAAACTATACACGACTTAAAGAAGTGCAGAAAGAAAAACTCTTACCAACTGTCCAATGATGATAGTGGATGTAGATATCGTGGCGATGAAGACTGGAGAAAACAGAAAAACAATAAGCACTAAACAGACACTAAACTTAAACAAGTAACAAGGAAACCACAAAAGTCCCAACCAAAAGGAAATCCTAGAAGTAGAGATTGTCTAAACAAGGAGCAGTTTCTAAGTTATTGAAGTTATAACACTGTAAAGTAGCAGCTAACAAACTGATTGAGAGAGAGGGTCAGTACTACTTAATCGGTATTTATACAGGTGCTGGCTAATTAGGAGCAATGGGATTGGAGAGGTGTGCGTTTAAGTGAACCAGTGGGGGAGCAAGAATACAATGTGGGTGGAACGAATGACCTGGCCAGGCTACTGCCCTAATTAAACAGACAGGCAGGTGCAATTTACTCCCACATTATGTAGCATGGGGAGTGTGATAATATACATAATATATGTGTTTGTTTGCCAGTACTTAATTTCTCCGATTTATACAAATAATATGTAGAATTAAAAGTTCCTGACAAATACAATAGTTAATGATTTGAGAAATAAGTCTTCTCAAACATGTAGGCCTAATAGATTTGTGGTTTTGTTTTCTTCCGCAGGGAGGAGCTGTCATTGTGACAAGTCATGGGAGAGTTGCCTAGAGATGCTCACATTGTGCGTGACCCGTCCTAAGGCCGACAGCGTTTACACTGCAGTTAGCACAGACCCATGCTGTCCTAGGGCCATCTCCTGGGCAGGCCGTTTACAGGTTGAATTTTAGGTTGGCTTTAGCCTTTCGATCAGCACAGAGGCGTCCTAAAAATAGCCAGTGTAAACACGGTATAAGACGGTACACCTACAAGGAAGAAACCCAATTTATTATATCCACAAATAAGTGTTTTTTTTTGTTCTAGAAATACTGTGAACTTTTCATATTGCACACAAAAATCATTGACATGTGAGGCATGAATACAGTTAACAGGCTGAATCACAGTTCTTAGGTTCTACAAAACAGCAACATTGAACTACAGGTAAAAAAATAAAAAAGTAAATGTATAAATAAAAGCAGAACAAAGAATTGGTTCACTATAAGTACTATTCTGCATAATCTCTGAAAACTGCCATTTGAGACCTGGGGCTAAAAGATGTAAATGTTTCCTCAGTTATTGCTTTCAATGCTCACATCGTAAGAGACCAACAATAATGCTTGTCATCTCCGCAATCAGCTGGCTCATTTAACATGCCTACATGCTGCATGCCATTCATTTTCACTTCACACTGCCATTCAATAGTAAATGTCCTTGAGAAGAAAGATGTAAATATACCGACTCACAGAGAAAGAGTTGGCCTGGTCCTTTCACTTTTTGTTTTTTTTTATCAAGAGAAAAAAAACAATGAAAGATGCCACTGTCTGCAGAAAGCAGACAGATAGCCTTGGTTAAGAGCCCCAACTGGGTGCAAGACGCTGAGTAAGTCTTTTCAAATGAGCTTGCCTGGCTTTGGAGCAAATTAGCTTTCTTTCAACTCGAATATGAGAGAGTAATAAGGAGACTAAATCCTTGGCAGCGATGACACACAAGTAAACCTTGTGAAAGGTAGACAGTACCTTACATGATAAACACTGAAGAGATGATTTAAGTGTTTGTTCTATTCATATCTTTAATGTTTGGAATGTAGATTGTTAGTCATGCTGAACCCTTCCTCAAGCAGTGCATGTCTTTAACAAGTTAATGTCAGGGCCTCTACATGCAAATTTACTACCACAAAACAGTAACCTGTGGTTTGCTCAGAGTTTGATAAAGATAACTCACTATTTAGAAGGTACATACCTTTTTGATTAAAATCATACAGTAGTTTGAAGTTCTCAACCCAATACGAAGAATATATCTCCAAGCTCATTAATAAAAAGGGTCTTTATCGTGTCAACTTTGAGAACATTATAAAAAAACATTTGAGCAAGAAAAGCTAATCTTGTTACAATCTAATGCCATTTGCTATGAACACATAATATCAAGGGTAAATTCACATTCTGCTCTTGCCTGAACTGCACCTTATTAGAAACATGTCCTGAGTTAAACCATTAGGACAGAAACTGTATGTTCTTGATCTACTGTGCTATGTTTCTTGGAATGGATATATTTGCTAACAATTCATCAAATTGTCACCCTGCATACAGTCAAGTCCTAACAAATAAATAATACTGATGACAAACAAATGCACAAATAACTGTATTGCATAGTAGGATTTTTTTCATGTACTCATGTCTATATTAGTCAATTCATGAATTCTTATTTATCATACTACTTCTGTTGTTACTACTTCTACTACAACTATTACTTTATTTGCACATAATATAATTTGATCTGAATATCTGAAAACCAACCAAATACGTCCCATGGAAAAACACAAAAACAGTCATACCACATATTAATTAACAATAATTAACCATTTATGGGTATTGTTCCAATAAATTATCATTAGGTTTTAAATTACAGAAACTGAAAGAATCCACAACTTAACTACATGTATTCACAAGACTACAGTGATATATTTATACACCAATATATTTATATACTGTTATTACCTTCAGCAAGATTGACAGCTTAAACAAAATCAAATCATTGAATGACTGAATAGCAGGACTTTGATCTGTGAGATTCTAAACACGCCACTAAAAAGTAAAAGCTAACAACGATACAGAAGCTAAATTGCAGAAGAAGATACACAAAATCCAATCTGCAGACAAACAACAATGTAAGTGGGGAATTATAGAAACTGAAGAGATTTTGTTTGAATTTCCATTCTGCTAACTAAATTGCAGCCATCAATACCTACAAAAGCCCCTTCAGTCATTGTGACACAAATGCCTTGCAGACATATGCTCTATTCCACTGCCCTTCGATGCCACATTTCTCATCGTGGAAAATTTGCCTACCTATATGTTTATAGATAAACAGGCAGTTAAAATTGTTAGGTCATCTAGGAATGTTAGTGAAGTAGAACTAGGAGAAGAATAGAATATTGATTTGTATGAAAATGCATTAACTCCCTTTGAAGAAAAGGACATCTGCCATAAACATATTCCTCTTGTTAGTATTGATAAATGTACATATTATAGGCAAGTTAAGCAGGCTATGTGTAGGTTTTTTTTTTCCACAGAAAAAAGTGATTAAGACATTGGACTGAAAAGAAAAAGGAATTAAGATAAAGGGGACTTATTTGAGCCTCTTGCAACCTCCACATATTTGCCAAAAAGCAGGAAGACCCGCTGTTTTGAATTGAAGAGCTCTCAGATGAGTAAGAAGACTGAACTTGAAATGAACTTAAGGAAGACTTAAGAAATAAGTAGATCAAATTAAAATTGAATAAGTCAATACTTTGGTCTATCTTGGCCAACAAATCAGGGTAGATGGAGATCTTATAGAATCACTCAACAGAAGAGTTAAAATGCAATGGAGTATATTTTTAACAAACAGCACAATATTGAAAGGAACTTTGCCCATGAAACTCAAGAGAAAAGCAATACATATTATGTTTGCTCACCCATGGCTCAGAAACATGGTAATTAAATTCTTGGAATAAAAAGACAGAGAAAAAAAATAAACTATATGAGACATTTGAAGACATGAAGAAACACAGCAATTGGCTGAACAAATTACAAAAATTACAGATCAGAGAATGGCTGGCGGAGGTCTGGAATGGATCCCAAAAGGCAAAAAATGACCAAGATGATGACCATATACAAGGTGTGAGGATGTGAGAAACGTTGCAGGAGTCATCTGGAGAAGATTGTGGAATAAGACTGAAAGACAAATCTTGGGGAGGCCTTTATCCAGCAGTGGATCAACAATGGCTGGTGACAAATCTATATATATACACACACGCACAAACAATTGAACTTTTCAATGAATTATAACTTATGAATTTGCTCCAATATTTAATCAAAATACACATAAATGAAACATCAAATGTTCCTCTAAAATAATAAAGCAATAATATTGAAGCTGCAGATGAAGTAATCTCA
This sequence comes from Amia ocellicauda, assembly GCF_036373705.1. Classification (NCBI taxonomy): domain Eukaryota; kingdom Metazoa; phylum Chordata; class Actinopteri; order Amiiformes; family Amiidae; genus Amia; species Amia ocellicauda. The sequence continues at coordinate 5,331,714 of NC_089859.1, forward strand.
ACTGAAGCTGAACATATTCTTTGGGAAGAAAAAAAAAACATGATGAGATTGGTATTGATGGATAAAATGAGTGGGATTCTGTCTATGACAAGGATAAGTACAGTGACCTTCAATTAGACACCATGTTAAGACAAGATTGAAAAAAATCAATCCTTCATTTCTTCACATTGTCAGTTCTTTGAATAAGTTTGTCTGACAGAACACTTTGATGTCCAGTTTTATAATAAAAATACAAAAAAAAATACAAAAAAATACATATACACACACACACACACACACACACACAGACACAAAAACCCCATCTTAGAATGTTTTATTTATTTTGGAAACATCAAGGGGAGGCCTCCATCAAGCAGTAAATCAATATATGCTGATGGTGCTGGTGATGTGTGTGTGTGTGTGTGTGTGTGTGTGTGTGTGTGTATGTAATATATATATATATATATATATATATATACACTCACCTAAAGGATTATTAGGAACACCTGTTCAATTTCTCATTAATGCAATTATCTAACCAACCAATCACATGGCAGTTGCTTCAATGCATTTAGGGGTGTGGTCCTGGTCAAGACAATCTCCTGAACTCCAAACTGAATGTCTGAATGGGAAAGAAAGGTGATTTAAGCAATTTTGAGCGTGGCATGGTTGTTGGTGCCAGACGGGCCGGTCTGGGTATTTCACAATCTGCTGAGTTACTGGGATTTTCACGCACAACCATTTCTAGGGTTTACAAAGAATGGTGTGAAAAGGGAAAAACATCCAGTATGCGGCAGTCCTGTGGGCGAAAATGCCTTGTTGATGCTAGAGTTCAGAGGAGAATGGGCCGACTGATTCAAGCTGATAGAAGAGCAACTTTGACTGAAATAACCACTCGTTACAACCGAGGTATGCAGCAAAGCATTTGTGAAGCCACAACACGTACAACCTTGAGGCGGATGGGCTACAACAGCAGAAGACCCCACCGGGTACCACTCATCTCCACTACAAATAGGAAAAAGAGGCTACAATTTGCACAAGCTCACCAAAATTGGACAGTTGAAGACTGGAAAAATGTTGCCTGGTCTGATGAGTCTCGATTTCTGTTGAGACATTCAGATGGTAGAGTCAGAATTTGGCGTAAACAGAATGAGAACATGGATCCATCATGCCTTGTTACCACTGTGCAGGCTGGTGGTGGTGGTGTAATGGTGTGGGGGATGTTTTCTTGGCACACTTTAGGCCCCTTAGTGCCAATTGGGCATCGTTTAAATGCCACGGCCTACCTGAGCATTGTTTCTGACCATGTCCATCCCTTTATGACCACCATGTACCCATCCTCTGATGGCTACTTCCAGCAGGATAATGCACCATGTCACAAAGGTCGAATCATTTCAAATTGGTTTCTTGAACATGACAATGAGTTCACTGTACTAAACTGGCCCCCACAGTCACCAGATCTCAACCCAATAGAGCATCTTTGGGATGTGGTGGAACGGGAGCTTCGTGCCCTGGATGTGCATCCCACAAATCTCCATCAACTGCAAGATGCTATCCTATCAATATGGGCCAACATTTCTAAAGAATGCTTTCAGCACCTTGTTGAATCAATGCCACGTAGAATTAAGGCAGTTCTGAAGGCGAAAGGGGGTCAAACACAGTATTAGTATGGTGTTCCTAATAATCCTTTAGGTGAGTGTATATTACAATTGGGGGTATTTAACAGCTTTATTCACTATGTCTACCTTGGGCAAAAGATCAACACAGATGGAGATATGGAAGAAATCAAAAGAAGAGTGAAAACGAAATGTACATTTGGAAGAAACCAATCTGTTGACAGGACAGCTACCAATTTGACAGAAGAGAAATGTATCGGATCAATGTATTCTACCAATGCTCACTTATAGCCATGAAACATGGGCACTAAATGCAAAAAGATATGGAAAATATTTTTAGAATAACAAGAACAGATAGAAATGGAAATGAATGCATCAGAGTACAAACAGAAATATGCTGCTATAGTGTATAAGTAAGAATAATACCACTCTTTCAGACTGAGTCTATCATATAAACAACTTTTAACAATTTCAAGTTTAAAAAGTATCCTCCTTCACAGGATGTGTTTTGTCAACTTCTTGGATAAGAACAAAATCATCAGTTTTGTCATCCTAGCCAGTCAAGTGTAAGTGTTTCTTACTGCATATTCTTACTCCTTAATAGTAATTATAGTTTCCGTAGACAAGAGTGTTTCTGTGTCCACGGCTGCAGTAAAAACAATAAAACCTGATTCATTCATCTCATTTCCAACAACAGGAGACAAATGTGCAATGGAGACAGACGGCTTCTGCAAGAAAACAATCCCTCATTCAAAAAAGTGAAAAAAAGAAAAATGTTTTTAAGAGCATTTTCTCTTGCCAGATAATTTGTACGGTTTAATTTAATACCATCTGGAAGAAGGGAGATAGTTTTGCAATGCTTTAAAATATTTCCTAATTATCATTAAGCAAATTAAATTGTATTGGTTTAGAAATATCTGAGTACAAACATGTTTCAAGGCCCATTACATGTGTGGATAAAAACAAAATGAAAAGGAATTAACAATTTTCACAAACGCCGATATAGATGTATTACGTTTATGATTATTTTTCCAACATTTTGGTAAAGCATAACAGTACCTCCCTGGTACTGCAAAAACAACAACAAAACACTATGCTGTGAACAGCAGTAAGTTCTTGTAAGATTTTCAGAATGAAGTCTGAATCTCAAAGAAAAAGATGTTACAGGGAAATGGCAATTAAAGAATATCAAGTAATGAACACACACACACAATGTTATTTGTGTTTTGTTGTACATTGTTCACTTGCTCTCTTACATAGGGGCATGCCATCTGACATCAGTGCGCCCTCTTCCACACTAGACAGTTAACCCGGCGGTCCATGCATGGAAATAATTATGGACACAAATGGTGGATATATTGAACTGCCCTCTGGTGTGTACTTTGTGTATGGAAATGTGTTCCCTGTGGTACCATTTTTGTGTGTACCAATTTATATTGGTTTATGGTGCACAGTTGCTTGGAACTACCTTCATAAGTAAAATATTCATATTGTATAGTACAGCTAATTATTATTGACCAGTTTAGAGGATTATGGCTGATTACTTCTCGGCGATAGTGAGCTGTAAGAAGAAAAAACTCAAAAAGTGGACCCGATATTAGTTTCCTTAATAATTGAGGTAAAAGGAAACATTTCAGAGCCCGACTCCAGAATCTGTCCCCAATTTAAGCTGGCAACTGTTAATCTTTTTGGGATCTTTATATTTTGTCAATCTTGAGTCCTCATGACCAAACTTAAAAATAAATGGACGAAGAACGGCAAAACAGACAGTTACTTAAAACTTGTAATGGGATTTTTGCATAATTTATTTATTCGTCTATTGTGTGTGGTGAGATAGGAAAATAAAGCTCAATGTGTGTTAATGTTTAAGTCACCTAAATCACTTCTGTATTTTCAGAAGGGCTACAAATAATTAAATAAACTGAATGACCTGTCATTTTGACAAATTCTGATTGTCTGAAAACAAATCATTAGATAAATACTCAAATTTGCATTGATGTCGATGCCCAAACATTTTTTTTGTCTGAGCTGACAACACCGGGAAATGAAAGATTATCTAAAATACAAACAAACCACTGAAGAAAAAAACAACAATCCTATTTAAGCTAATTTGATGAATCTGCAAGCTCTGAATCCATTTCCTTCCAGTAAATTTAACACTTTCTTCAATCTGGAAACTGCTACAGGTGTAATAATGCATAAAGCTAAAGAATTGTGCTTTTCAGAGAAATGATGTGCTGCTGTGTTTACTCATTTATGGGTGACTTGTGTGCCTGATGTTTTGACAGATTGGTCTGCAGTTGTACATAAAAATCAGATCAACCTTAACCCTTTCAATTATGAAGTTTATAAAGAAGTGTGCTGAATTCCTTCAATTTTGTATGTATAGGTTAATACAACTAATGCAAATGAAAAGAAATACAGTTTTAAAAAGGCTGATATATGAAGGGATGAAAATAATATATGTTGTGGGAAATTAAGTTTGAGAGCTCATATATGGTAAGCATTATTTTCGGTTGTCAATAAGCCTTGAGTCTTACATAGGTTTCTAAGCATACCTGCTGAAACTGTGTAGCTGTAAAGTAATGTGAGAAACTCCTTGACGTTATGTCCCCTGTAAAAATTAATTGAGCTGAACTAAATGTCATTCAAGGACATGAAATTAGTCAGCTAAAACCCTGAGATATTTGATAGATATTTTTTATGGCACAAAATGTAAGAAACTGAAAATCAAGAAACCTGCCTGAGCATAGAGGCATGGGATACTATTGCATTTGAAATGATGGAGAGATGGAGGCATTGTAGTCTGTCTTCTCAGAGACACTGTATGGTGCTCCACATCGAAAGATGCACATTAGACTGACAAAATTAAACTGTCAATCACAAGTCTCTTTCATTGTCTTGTCATATGTAAATAATTTCTAGCATATTTGATTAATTTAAAATCACTCGGGGTACACATTGAACTAGCAAATTTACCTAACAATAGTCCTCACCAGTTAAATCTGACATGTCTATTCTTGAGCGATTCTCAAGACTGTAATCTTGATAAGAGTTTTTCAGGTACACAGTCTTGTCGGAAAGTATTGTCAATAGACCGATGTGTGTGTTTGTTTCGTGTGTGGTATTTGACCATTTGACCTTTATGACTTGGAATGAAATTCTGGTGAGTGGCAATAAAAGGTGATCTTAACGAGAAGGAATATCTGTTTTATGAAATCAGACCTTTTACTGAGAATGTGCTTTCACACAGAGTATTGGCGACGGAGAAAAGCTGACCTGTAAATGCTTTTCCCACTTACTGCTTGAACTATTAGGTCAGGATAATTATATTTCAGAAACAAATAGTCAGTTGAAAACTTCTAAAGTTCTCGATCAATTTTCATGCCATAAAAACCAAGGGCATCAGGAGAATGGTGCGCACGTATTGTGTTACAGTGCCGTTTAAAAGTAGAGTGAAAACCTCTACTCCTGATAAATATTGGATTTTGGCCATAGACAAATATTTATTGCTTCATTAACTTGAAAGACTGTGTGCCGAGGAAGGAAAAAAAAAATAGGCAGTAGTTTAAATGTAATCCTTGGTTTGTTGGGTTTTGAATAACTTGTGTTTAAACTAAAGTTTGCCATTTCTCCAGGGGCATTGGAGGCAGTAGTTTTAAAATACACTAATAAGGTTGCACTTTCTAAAATAACCTCAACTTTGACCAGGAGTGTTGATAGCAATGCCATTTGTGTGCAATAAATAGCAGTGTTCTGTACATTGAATAATGAGTAAATTTTCTCTTTAAAGAAACATTAGAAGGATGTTTAATATGCTCTAGGACCATACAATCAAGACTGTATCTGATGAAAACAAGCTATTTTGCTCTCCTCAAATTACATTTTCTAACCACTCTAACCAATCAAGTGTTCACCTTTAAGCAACACATTGGCCTCAGAGCTACAGTTGATATTGTTAAATCATATCCATGTGTTTAAAGCTAAGATTACAGAAAACAAGCTCAAATAGTCCATTAGCAAACAGTCCTTAAACAAGACGTGGAACGCTTTATAATCCATTACTCTCTGTGCTTACAGAGGCTGGAGATGCTTAAAATCACACTGATGATATATAAACCAAAGGCATCTTGTTTGAAAAACCTCCATTATAAACAAATAAAATAATAATATACATGAAGGCTCCCCTCAACTAATGAATACAATTAATTATATTACTATATTCATATATTAGTTAATTTGGTTTTGAACTGAAATCTAAAGCAGAATTGACACAATATATAAAAGCACATCCATGATAGAGTGGACAAAAATTAACAGTGGTACAGAAAGGAAAAGTCAAAGATGTCTGCTCACCATGGACACTATAGTTAACCTCATATAGAAATACCTTTTGTTAGTGCTGACACAGTATACACAATTGTTAAAAGCTTTTAAAATGAGTTCAGTCACATTTTAAAATGAATACTCCAAATGACAAATGTAAGGAACAGAACGTTATACATAAAAAAATATTATTACTTTTTTTTGTACAATTATCAGTCAATTCTTATATACTCAAGGTCTTTTTTTTTCCTTTTTCTCCAGTACAATGTGTAAATGCTTTTGTGCTCTGAGCTGTAGCTATGCAAGTACATCCTTTTCAATAACTCAATTCTCACAAGGAAAGCATTTCCTGTTTTCATCTCATTTATTTGTATCCAACCTGTGCACTCACTGTTTGCTACAAGAGAAATACATTGTGATGAATGGCACATGTCTTTTCCAACACTGTAGTTTATGTTAAGCACTCTTTTATATTCTTCATACATTCTTGTGACGAGTGCTCTAAACCTGAAATGTTGTGCTAATGCTCGTGCTATAGTGCCCCCCCACTCCCTGTGCGACTCATGCCAGGCTTGGTGAATTCAATTGCCTGCCGTTAAAAGTCTTATTCATCGCGTTGGAATCATGTGAGTGACTAAAATGAACACTAAAGAGAGCTTGATTTTGTAACAGATATAGCAAAGGTTAATTGTTCCTTCAATTTTAAAGCTGTAAGCACTTGACAGCGATGAATATGTAAATCTTAAGTAATTGTGCAGAATTCTACAGTAAAGCCACGTTAGCTGAAAATGCATGTTTCTTTCAGCTATTAATACCAATATAATGACTAAAATTGCATTATTATATTATAGTATTATTATTGTCAATACAGCTACAACATTTGACTGGTACCATATCCACAACTGCAATGCATATCTGTTACAAACTCACAGTAAACTGTACAAAAGTGAACCTACATTTTGAAGTAGTAAGCATTACTGCATGATAGTAATTGCTATATATTGGAATGTGGAGGGAAATAAAAGATCTTAGTAACACAATAAGACAACAGAAAGTATTTCTATTCTGTTAAATTTCCTATTTACAAGCAACAGTGAAAGTAATTATTGCAGTGCAACTTCGTCTCAAAAATAAAGACACAAAAGGATTGTAAAAGCATCCAATTTCACTACTTACCTGACCTGTACATTATTAAAAACCAAATGGGATTTTATACCACTAAATACTTCTTATATTGTGTAACCATAACATTAACATAATTATGCATATATGTTAATATTTAAAGGTCACATCATTGGAAATATAAAGGCATCACTGCTTTGTTGACCTTTTAGAGAAATATATTTTGCTAATAACTTCTCACTTCTCAGTGCTTTACAACAATTTAGTCACTTTTGCGGTACACTTCTGGTTGTTAATGTGCAATGAACTATCTATTTATTAGACCCTAATGTTTTACTGCTACAAAAGCATTAAAGGTTTTCAGATTGAACCTCAGAGAACAAAGAAAAAAAATGCATGGACATTTGTGCTAGATTCAGTGCATTTAATTAAGTAATTATTAGTCCAAAGAATGGATAATTTACAGTATACTATCAATAAATAACAAAGAACATGCACCCCACACACGAAATACAAGCATACATCTCCGTTCAGTATATTTGTTTTGTCAAGTTTGTTTTGAAAAGGGAGGTCAAGGTAGAATGGAAACCTTATGGATTTTGAGGGACTGAATTAAGTAATTTACCCTGGTATTTCTCCTATCACAATAAGTTATTACAAGAAGTCTAAAACCAAAAATGGTACACCATAATTTATTTGTATATTATTATTAGGTTTGGTATTATGACTGCTATAACACCTCTTGTAGCCTATTGATTAACTTCTAGTGTGCATTGTGAGAGCTTGTGCCCCATCTTCCATAAAAATACTGCCCTCCATTGGACAGATAACAGTTCGCAGCTACTGTCCAGAAATGAACACAGGACATTAAATTCTGCCGTGCACTGACCTCTCATTACACACAATACCTATTGAGCAAGTATTAGTTTCACCAAAACCTGAGAAAAGATGTAAAGTGAACCCACTGCCCAGGACTCGAACATGAAGACTTTGACTTGACTGGACTGCAACCCTGCGGGCCAATGTTGCTGACCTTTTCTCAATGATGTTTAAGTGCATTGCTGCCATGTGGCTTATAGGGTAATCTATGGTACAAATAGCAAAGTTTATATTCATGGCTGGCAGGATTTTCCCTTTAGCAGGGTTGAATGAGACTGGAGGCCCACAGTCTCAACTAATATAAACTTGTCTTGCAGTGCAAAGGACAGGGTTTGTCACCATCAATGCAAGCAAAGAATATTTTAAAACATTAAATAATAATTAAAATCTCCCTCTGTACATAAAGATGAAAAAATATTCCATCTTTGAAAGATATCAATGAGTGAGTTGGCTCAACTTTCTCACACAGGTACAGAACGACATGAAAAGTTGACTACAAAGCAACATGACTGAAAATCAGAAATCATATTTACAGAAAGAAGTCAAAACATGTCGTAGAGTCACGTGATCTTGTCCGACTCCTTTGGTATCTTACTAATTACTGTGGAGAGTTGTCAGACTGCTGTTCTATAGTTCCTTGATGTTTGGGTTGCCTTCGGTACTGACCATATAATCATCATCGGGCGCATCAAGGACAGAGATGGTTTTCAAAGACTTTCACAAGACGGATTCACTTTGCATGCAGAGGATTGATCTCAGCGGTTTATCTGAAGCAACATGCGCTCTGTTCCTGTCCTTTGGAGGTGGTCGTGCTGCAGGGTTGTGTCCTTGCTCCAGCTAGAACTGAATGCCACAAACAAGAACGGGATCTGAAATATTATGACAACAGTTGGGCACTCTCCTGTCATGTGTTGCCTGTAGCCACAGTGATTAAAGGAGAAACACTGATCGTATCAATCACGTCTGGGGGGGGGGGGGGGGTAGAGATAGGACTGCCCTAACATTCATTAAGGTCTTCAACTCAATTACATATAAATTATTCTTATCAGCTGTTCTGTAAATTGTCAATATAATTAAAGATAAAAAATAAAATAAGGATAGGATTACCCTTGATAAAAAACTAAACTAAACTTTATCACAGTCATGACCCTCTTGCCTTAAGTCTTTTGTTGTTGCTTTTAAATTAAAGACCTGTATTACCACTGCATATTGCATTAAAAATCTTTATTACACACACTCCTCTCCATTTCTCTCTCTCTCTCTCTCTCTCTCTCTCTCTCTCTCTCTCTCTCTCTCTCTCTCTATCTCTATCTATATATCTATATATAGAGAGATATATGTGTGTGTGTGTGTGTGTGTAATAAAGGTTTTCAATTGCAATATGCAGTGGTAATACAGGTACATATATATAATATATATATACACATAATATATATATATATATATATATATATATAGAGAGAGAGAGAGAGAGAGAGACAGATATGGATATAAACACACTTCTTTTCAGTAGTATAATGTATTTCAAATAATTTGCTGTCCGGTTTTTGTATTCAGTCAAAATCTACTAAAAAAAAATTTCACGTTACATCTATTTTAATATGGCACTCAGTGATCATGAGTTATTTAAGTTAAACAAGTTTCCTGGTTTCTGATTCAAATTGAATTTGCCTGTTATTGACCTGGAACCCTCTAGGAGTACTACTTGACAAGTGAGGGGTGGAAAAAAAACAGAGAAAGAGAGTGAGAGATATTTCGCTTTCTAACCACTGTGAATCTGTGATCAGGGTACACAGACATGACTGGAGCCGCTTTCCTCAGCATATTGTGGTAAACATCATGCCATCCAATTTTTGTGTTTGAGAGACTTCCGAAATGACGGCTCCACGCTGTATTTGTTTGGTATTAATTGTGAGAAACCTCTCGACACATTGACATACAGACAATGCATTTGAAATACAAAGGTGATTAAAAAAAAAAAAAAAAGGACGCAGAACTAAAGGAAGCCAAAGCAGAGCTCCAACCTGCCTGAGGCCAATCTAATTACATCTCATTTATGTATCTCAATGATAACCACATTTAGCACACTTTCAATACAATTGTGATCCTGTGAGTGATAAAAATCTAAAACCCATTGAAAAAAGTCTTGTGTAGACTGGTCTTATCTTTCAAGTGACATTTATAGAGGCATTTCAAACTTCTGCTTTGCTGCCGTTTTCTCTTTTTTATTATTCTCTTGAGGTTGCTATGAAAGATCTTCCATGGGAACAATAACAGTATTAAATGGGAATGAAGCTTGGAAGTGGAAGTAAACACTTTTGGCTGGTGTCATGTCCATAGGATTAATCCTGGGTCATCTAATTAATATCCCATATTATAATACAGTTGCTTGCTATGTTTTTGTACTGGGTCTGTGATCAACGAGTCCAACTAAACTGCTGTTTGTACTTCAATATCTGCTTGAGCATCAGTCAGACATTCAAGTTTTAATGAAATTATCTCTCTCCCTCTCTCTCTCTCTCTCTCTCTCTCTCTCTCTCTCTCTCTCTCTCTCTATATATATATATATATATATATATATATATATATATATATATATATATACACACACACACACACATACACTTAATGATATATGTGTACACATTAAATGTATATATATAAACACATTTATATACACATTCAATGTATCATATTTGTACTGAGGTGTTCAACTATTGCACAGAATTAAACTTGAAAACGTCTGCCAGATCACAAGCTTCTGTCTAATGTCTTGTTTTTCGTATCCTACATTACATTAGGCTAGCAGCATCCTTCGCAACAATGGCGGTAAAGTTTAGAGTTACATCACATGGAAAGCAAGCCAAGAATATGAACCAGCTGATGTCTTTCCACAGGCTACACAAATGCAGTGCACAACAGTAGGTTAATACAATTCAAGCGTGTATAAATACACATTGAATTGTCCTATTTAGCCATCTGCTCTCTACTTAAATATTTAAATGCAATCTCAGATACACTTCAAAATTACAGTCATTGTCTGAGCAAACAACTATTTAGCCGTTTTAAAATACTCCTACAGACATTGCCAGGAGCCATTGGCCCGGGTCTTTTTATATCCATGGAACTCGGACAGAGAAGCCCGATGTTTTTTTGATTACTCTGCTGTTAAGAAATATATTTTTGGATGCGTTCAATACTTCATGTTAAATGTGATAATGGAGGGAATCTTCAGATGTTTCAAACATGAAATGCATTTATTTCAAAACAATAGTGGCAACAGATGCAACTGTCTGCAATATTCAGAAGATGGTGCTATTTGTTAATTTATGCATTGTTTGCACTGTGCTTTCCACAGCGTCTCTCCTCAAAGCTCCTCGAACATCAAACGTATGCCCTAACACAGACAAGAGATTTTGATGCAGCGAGACCTTTGTGAGCTTTAGAGTACATTTTTAATACAGCATCTGATTTTTACATGCATGCATACACACACACACACACACACACACATATATATATATATATATATATATATATATATATATATATATATATATATATATATATACACACACACAACTGAATGGACAGACCATAGACCAGGCAATGATTATCTTTCCCATCTATATATAGAAATACCTATCTATCTATCTATATCTGTGAGCATAGCTATCTATCTACAGTGCGTGTGTGTGTGTGTGTGTGTGTGTGTGTGTGTGTGTGAATATATAGATGTGTGTGTTCTGGATACTTGAAATCAAGAGCATGTTGTTCGAGCTGTTGTAAACAAATTGTATACTGTGAAAACCGATAAGAATCATTCACATACATTTCACATGAGCTGATTATGACAGACATAAATACTGCAATTGACTGGTTTTGTTGAATTAAGTAGAGCAGAACAAAAGCTGACCATTAAGATCAGACTGAATAAGAGAAACAGTGTCACATTTGCAGAGGAAAAATAAGTCTCTAGTTAGAAAAATATATCAAACTACTAAATCAATTGTGAAAAGCAATTTGAACCAATGGTGGAACCCAGTCCGGTTTTAAAGTTATTCTCAGTCTTAAATTAATTTTACTATCAAACAGTACTAGTGCAAGTGTATATTAATTCTGAACGGACCCTATGCCATTCTTCCACAAATCCAGACGTGTGGGCTTCCTTTGCGTCCTCCCTGAATATCATAGGAGGATCACCTGTTTGATGAATGTGACCTTTAGAAACACACACATGAAGTCTTCAACAAAATTATATTTTCCCTTTTCCTTCTCTCAGATGTAAAGGCATTAATACTCATGTATTTCACCCTCATGGCCTTATGAATGGCCAAACAACAACAATAAAAACCTTTCTAACGGATTCTAAGGTGCCAGGTATTTTAGTTTTAATAATGAACATTTCAATGTCAGACTCAATACATTGCAAGTGCAATATCAAAGCACAGGGAGGATTAGCAGCTATAGATTGCTTCATATGCAGTTTGATGTTGCTGAATTCATCCTTTAGTAAATAATGCAAGACACAAAGAAGGTTCGAAACCAAGATTGGATGCTTGGCCATACAGAGTAAACCAGCAGTAGCATAGATTTCAGTGAATTATGTAATCAGATTTAATTTACTACATTTTTATATAAGCTGAAATAAGCACATGCAGCTTGTGACACAGAGTAAAATGGTAGTGGTGCTGGGGAAGCTAATTTTGCCATCAAGTAGCTTTTCCTTGGTATCTCATCCTTCAAGCTTTGAACATAGAAACATACAGACACATGTCCCATTATCTGACCTTTGAGTTGAAAACAACAGGTCCAGCAGGAACTGCTAGTTTTAGTTGAGCTTTTTCTCAGGAAGTAGTCTGTAACTGTTCACTTTGGCTCTGGAACAAACTCACTGGAACAAACTAAATAAATAAACAGAAACTGCAGGCACCTTTGTCTACAAGATTCATTAAAGCAGGCGATGATGTTTTGTCACGCCAAAGCAGCGGCTTTGAACTGATCTGAAATGAGGAAGATGACAGAAGTAGAGAATGGAATTTATTTAGTATTACTTTTCTTTTTAAAATCCGCTTATAATTGGCTTGACCATCCTGAAAGCTAGGGGCGTGAGAGGAAGGGAACAGCGCCTGAATAAATGGCAATTAGTGACATGTAGCGCGATGACAGCATCACAAGACCGGCCGAGACAGAGAAGTTAGTCAATTGAAATTAAATCGGAAAAGGCAATTGTTGTAAAAGTCTGTGCTGTTTAACACTTGCTATGCAGACTTCGTTTCTCAAGGACATTACATTAAGTTTTGCGTTTTTGCAAAGCAGTGGGTCGAGATTTTGTTTAATAATCTCTAAAGGTCTCGTGGATATCTATTGTGAAAAGGACTGGATGACTGAAAATGAAAATGAAATGCTTGAGATGGACACAATTACCTGTGGCCAATCACTCTCCTCCCTCTCTAAGTGGTAGAAACAGCTACCTGGATCACATCGCCTGTACAATGTACTGTTTTCTGTCTAATGTTGTACGGTATCTTTTTACAGTTCCTTTTGTTGGTTTATAATTCAAGTGACGTTCTTCACTTTGAGACCCTAAAGCCATTGCATCAACCATTACACTACTAATACAACTGCGTCTGATACTACTACTCTTAAAAATAATAATGCACATTCGTTTTCATATTTATAGATCTTGCAGCATTGTGGTCATAACAATATTTAGCTCAAGTGAAAATTGATACAATACACATGGACATGGACATGGAAATGTGAGTCATATTTAAGCGAGTCATTTAACAAAAGAAAAATACAAAACATAATAATTCATTGCAATTCCATGTACTGTAAATAATGTCACTAAGAGCAATAGCACCACAATGAGTTCCTGAAGGGAAGCATATTCTGGGAGAGAGTTGATTCAGGGCATTAGAGTGACCCCTAATTAACAGGCGCCAAGTGAGAGCAGCAAAGGCCGAGCTTTTGGCTTTAACAGCTTGGCTGATTAAGCTCTGTTGTTTAAAGGAGAGTCATGGCTAAACAGTGTGTTGTCAGTCTATACTGAGATGAGGTGTAACAGCGGTGAACCCCTCCAAACCCAGGGGAGAGAGAGAGAGAGAGAGAGAGAGAAAGTTAAATAGAAAACTGAAGATGCCAAATTAAACGTAAATATATCGTACCAATTTCATATTAATAATAAATACTTCAGGAACATCAGGAAAAAGAAATACCTCATGAAGAAGCCTGGTCCTAATTTTATTTAAAGAAAGGAAGTTTGATGTGTTACCTAGTATATCTGTTCTGTTCTATTGTTAAACAAAATAAAAAGATAAACAGACAAGTCAATCAGGCAGTAGCCCAGACCAGTCTACTGTAGAAGCATGTGAGACTGCTCCAAAAACCAGGCCACTACTTTACTGTACCAAACTGAGTGCCCCCTCGTTAAAATAAACCAAATAAATACAATCCGTTTCACTTCCTGACCCCACGATACCAGCCAGGATGTTTCATACACAGCGATATAAGGCAGCATTGCACACCAGCTCGGGAAAGCACTACATGCTAATACTTTCTGAAATCAAATTTTAAAAAGGCTACAAATAAAATTATTTTTCAATCTGATGAAACAATCTCTTTTCTCTGTAGTCAACAGCGAATAAATTACCCGCAAGGGGGTGACTTTGTGAACTCAAGTGCATAATACACCATCTGCTGATCCCCACCGGCGCCGTCCTCATCTCTTTAGACGCGGCAGCACAGAGAGCGATCTTTGTGACATGTACTTGGACATGACTGATGTTAAGGAATATTTTAAACCCTGTTATGTTGATTGAAGGGTGTACTGCATGCTCGCCTTGCCATCTTAATATTCACAATCCCCCCGGGTTTATCGTTTTATAAGTTAACAATTTAGATTTTTTATAATGATGTTGAGTTAGGAGAGAATCCGTGTCCCGTGCAATTTATTGCACTGTGTAATCTGAGGTTCTGGAAATAGGCAATGCATTAATATCATTATGCAGCAATCATATTTCCCCAATTGTTTTTTTTTTTTTTTTTTTTTTTTACATTTGGAGAGTTTCAATCAAGCAGACGAACATCTGTACACACACGCTGATGTTTGGGTTATACTGCCATGCCTGCAGTGAAGGAACCTTAGGATGAAGACACTTGTGAGGTGGATCGAATGGCTGGCATGGCTACTACATATTGAAAAGGAACAGCAGCCAGCTATAATATTCAATTAAAGCCCCCCTGAGTGCTTTACCATAGCGCTGAGAAAAACAGGAATACAAAAATATCCTCCGCAGGCTCAGAAATATTCTTTATGACAATACTGCGCTAAAATGAGATGCTAAAACAGAGCTGCTGACATCTCAAACAATGTTTAATTTATAATTTATATCATACAAAGGACATTAAACTAATCAGCATTATTTATTCTTTTGTTTACCGTGTATACGCTGCCTTTAGGTCATATATTTTGGAATCAGTTAGCTTTTTATGCTGATGACATTCAAACACATCTTACTCCTAAAGCTGACATACAAGCTGGCAGTGGCTCCACTGTCATCGTGGTGCCAACACGAGAGTCCTGCATGCAACAGAATCTTCTCCATTTCAATTCTGATCAGGAACGAATTTCTGATGACTCTTGGCATTAGATGGATAAATTCAAGGATTTTAAAAGTAATTAAACTAGCCAACCTGTTGGCATCAACAGGGACTGTTTCTTGGGGTGATCGTCATGGCCACCAACATGTATTGTGATATTTTGAACAACAGGAGTGTTGTAGCATGTAGCAGAATTTCTTTTCCCTGGCCTCCCTGAAAACAATGACACTAAACAAGTGAATAACAGTGTACCAGCACTGATGATTTTTTCCTTATGAGAGCCTGTACATCAGCCAATGTGGTAATGCACTACAGCAATATGGAGACCAGTTTTGCAAACAATGTGACTGAACAAGAATCAGGAAGAAAATTCTTGTGAGAATTGTATTCCTTCAAACATCAAAGAAGTCATTAAAGCCAAGAGTAGGTCCTGTTAAAAACATCTAGAACAGCTTTTATATTTTGTCTTAATCCTTTTAGTAATACTCGTGTAAGTAAAGTATAGGTAATCTTGACACAATATTGGTTTGTCTCGTGGCTGACGTTTGTGATTCACTCTATTACCTGTGGCTTACTAGACTGTCCTCCAGTAGCACTCATGCTGTCCAGGGGGGCGGGGGTGGGGGGTGGAGAGAAAGTTAATTGACACTTAATAAGCATTAAGAGAGCATGCATCTCTCTTTGATCTGAGGATGAGCACACTGCCTGGATGACAGACAGACAGAGAAGAAGATGCAGTGTGTCACATTTATTAGCAAATAGGGTATAAGTATCCTATTAAAATGCCACTCAGGTGCGATGTCTGTGTTTATGAGAGCCAGGTTTTATCACTTGCATTTGCTTTCAATTATTTGCCATTACACATTATAACACAATCTTTCCACCGTTCCAAAGAAGGTCAGAACAGAGGCATGCAAAGCCCCAAATAAAATCCAAGCCTTTTTGTTTTGCTTTTATTTTATTTTCTGTGTGATGCATGTTTGCAAACTGAGCTTGTGTTTGGAAGATTACTAACAACATTATCTGGGCTTAGAACCCCCAGCAGAGATTGCTTACCTACTCCTGTACCAAAATCACATGCCTACCTCAATTTGTTGGCATATTCTGATATAAAGGAATTAGGAAATAAAATGCTTAAAACAACTGAAATCTGTTGCAATCAAACAATATCTACAATTCAGTATTATTTCCTACCAAACTACTTGTCTTTAAATGTCTCTGTGCCAGCCAAACAAATGGTAAACAGACTGACAGAGATTGATATTAATGAAGCTTTATTTGAGATCACAAAGAAAAAAGAAAAAAATAGCACTGGATGTATTCCTTGCTACAACAGGTGCATTGCTATGCAGCAGTCAGCGACTATTTAAATACTGTCCTCCTGATATATAAATATGTAATATTTACACACAAACACACTTTCTGCAATTATTTGTTGGGGTTTTATTAAATTCAACCATAGGTGTCTTCTGATTGTATAATTTGTCTTCATCTGATACCGACGAATATAGGAAAGAGAAAACTTAATTAGGCTCTCTAGTACAGCAAGTTTGAATGGCACAATGAAAATGAGCAATTTCAACAACTGATCATTTTCTTTCAGGTGGCAACAAGGGTTGGTGTAGCATTCTTAACAAGCTCTGCTCAACATATCCCGCTACAGTCATATCTCTTATGAACTAGCTGCACACTTCTGAGTCAATTGTCTCAGACAATGAATGAGTCCAACATGTTTTACAACTGTATACGCCAGCAAAGATATAAAATGCACAGACATCACTTTGGTGATCCGCCCGGCTTTGAATTGACCAAATGTATCAATACCTTCAACTCAATTATGATGTTTAGAGAGGTGGCTAATTTTAAACACCCCACTCCTCACCTCTGAAGATTGCTTTAGTCCTGCCGTTTCTCTCAGGATCAGACACTGAAACAACACCAACACCCTTAATCCATCCAAATGTAATTTAATTTTAAATGACTTTTTATACAGCCTAAAATATTAACCCAAGCTGTTCTAGTTACTTCTCAACAGGAGTCCATTAGCAATGTTGTAGCCCTTTCAACACAAAGCATTTGACCCTATGCTTGGTCCGGGTTCTTTGTGTTTTTTGTTGCCTTAATTTGATGATATGAGTTAAAACAGATTAATGAGTTTAAACATAAAATAAAAACCGTTCTCATACCACACATAGCTAGTTGGTAAATTACTTAGGGAGTGCATGTCAAATTTAATCTGTATTGTAGTGCCATACATAGACTGTGCATGTTGTCCATAGAATTGATTTAATAAATATGCCCCGAGGAGCCGGGTAATTTGTGAAGTGATATGCATTGCCATGGACAGATTTAGACCCTCTGTGTAACACATGACTGTGTAAATAAATCAGAGCAAATTAAAGAGACCTCACCTTCCAGCAATTATATAAAGCGTGCCCCAAAATAACTAGAAATGCATTCAACGGAAAGCAGGCAAAAGTTGCTGAAAACTAATGTATGTCTTCTTCAACACGAGCAGGGTAACTTTTTTTTTGTTGTTGAGCTCAGATGGGAGAATTAAGCAATTCATCCAAAACACAATGAATTAAAAACAAGAATAGTTTCAAATCTATAAATCACTCCCCCCCAATAGTTTTCTACATTATTGTTTGTATTATTTTCACTCTTCAGAAACAACTTTACAAACAGTAGAGTCTCTATGCTCTACATATCTTAGCAATGTCTTCATTATTTTCTGTATTGTAGAGTAAGTACTCTCAGTGGGACTCTCAACATCTTCCCTGTCTTTTTCATCAAGCCTAGTTTTTAATTTAACCCACTTCTTTATCCATCTCAGTATGTTTTCCACCATTTGAAAAGAATTTAAACAACAACAACAACAATACAATACTACTTCAACTACTAATAAAATGTTGTATACAGTCAGTTTCATTCCATTCACTTCATTCAATCTGATCACTAGTCCCTTCGGGAATATACATTTTATATGTAGTTGATCTGTGCAGGATATGAAGATATTGGTGTATGTCAGTGGGTTTAGAGAAGAGATCACTTTCAATGAAACCTTCAGCTTTTACTACTGCGAGTGAATTTTTTTAATTTATGGCGAGCAAAGGTCCCTTTTAATATTGCTGTTGATCTCATCTCCTTTTGCCATTTGATAAATGTTGGAAATACATTCCAGTTCAAAATTGGCATCTATAAAACACATTTGTATTCCAAAGGTTTTCATTTGAATTTTCTAAATAACGGTCCTTCCATCTTCCGATATATGTCATGCAAAAATATATAAAAATCACTTCATGAGTAAATCAAGAAATATTCAATCCGAACACATGCACCATTTCCAGGGAACTCCATGATGCAGCAATAATTACTTAGATTGTTGGTATATGCACTGTGGATATGATTGATGCTCTTTAGTAGTGGAAAAGGATTGTTAAAAGTGCAATTGTGCTCTGGAGAACTAAATTGATCAGAAAATGCATTTGTTCCCATCGGCAATTTGGACAAGTTCATGTTGGTTTATGCTGTGACTCTAACACACACATTAAGGCCTTTGCAAGTGTAATGAACCATGGTGAAAGCATTTCAGCATCCTTAAGTTAACCGAAGACAGAAAGCTCGGATTTAAGCAGGCATCCCGTCCTAATGTGACTGTGCAGCTAAGAGACGTACGCAATCTACAGTCAAGTACCTGAACATGGAAAACCCGTACAGTCTTATTTTGTTTATTTTCGATGGGAAAATGTTTAATGGATAAACACTGTTACTGTACTGCGAATTCAGTATATGTGTAGAACATTTAAACCATATTAGTGCAGTATGAGATACATCTCCAAAATACAATGTAATGAAGTCCACTCATTCAGAATTTATACAAACAGTATTCAGACAAGTATATATATATTTGAAGGGACTGTGTCATACATAAACTGAGTCTTGTAATACCTCTTCACATTGATCTGAAAATAACTTTTATTCTGTAAACAAATACAAATGCACAGAATTAATCTGAAGTCTGGTTCACTCTCAGCTTTGATTGCCTTACCATGGGAGTCTATGTGTAACACTTCATGGTAGACCAGACAATCAGGAGACAATCAAGCGCCATGCTTAATTTATAACAAACTAGATAACCTTGCTCAGGTAATTCACCGTTTCCCCGATTGGTTTCAGTGAGTCACTTAAAATAAACAGAGAAACACATATACTGAAGCATAATGGATGAGAAAAGGAGTAGCTATTAATCAGTGCTGTTTTTCCACTGGCATATGGTCATATGCACAAGTCCATTTCTTTCAAAGGCGGTCTCTTGCACTTTAACGACAGATTAATAAATCATTTTTAAGAAATGCTGTGTAATAGTAATGGCTTTCAAGTGGCCATGTGGCCGCATGAACAGTTGCTATCCATCTCTTTAAAAATGAATGTATTAAGTGAAAGGCATCCCATTATGGGGATCTGTCCTGAGCTTAACATTTCCATTACAATCAAACCCCTTCCCTCATGTGCACTGGTAAACAGTATAGCAAATTTGTAATGGCTTGTCCACAAAGACAACAGAGTGCTCAGACACTGCCGAGATGCCATTACCGCAGAAAGAAAAATGTCATTCAGTAAGTATTAGAGATTGCAAGGGAAGCAATTATATTAGCATGCAGGGAGTAGGTTATAAACACAAAATATTTTAAGCCATTCAAAATAAAAGACTGTTGAATACTAATTGAAACCCCTGTTTATGCATATGCAATGCAATGACAATAAGATTGAACTACTACAAATGATTCCCCCTGAAGTCAGGGCACTAAACACTAGTGGAAACACATTTTGGAGAACATTTACAGAAGGGCTTTATTGTTATTGCATTTCATGTTCTGCAGATTAGTGAAATGAAAATGTTACAGAGCCAAAAAGGTAAGGATTCAACATATTCCATAGCTTGGTGAAAAACAATTAAACCATTGCATAGATAGATAGATAGATAGATGGGAAACTCAAAATTAATTGGTGCCTCCACATACAATTTATTTCACTAGGAAGATGAGTAACCTAACTAACACGTTTTTGATCATTATTGTTAAGAGTAACACAACACATTTGTAACACTTCACTTTTCACAGATGATAGGTAATCATAAGTGTTGTATGGTTTTTCATTTTTTGGGGGTTTCCGTCGTCGCTCACCAATCACGTGGTTTCACCTCGTTTGTATACGTAAAGTTGGCAATCGTATATGTACAATCAGAGGTGAATGCTTGATGTTTATTCATTTTGTCTACTTTTAACATGCAAATCAATCAATTTAAATTAAAAGTCACTGGTCATTTATGTTGATCAGCCCTCAGCTTCGGTCACGTTTCTCATCCCAGGCGAGTTTCTGTAATATCCGCCTATAACCGGCGCATGACGTTACATATCTTCTGATACATTCACGAGCGGCTGCACTGTGCAATATAATACAGGGGGAAATGTTTTTACTGAATGTGAACTGCACAATACTCATTGCTGCATTGTTTGGAGGACAAGCCACTGTCGCTGCATGTTGTCATTTGTGCATTGTTTTACAAATTGTTCTGTCTGCCTATTTTTACATCTATAAGGTCACTAACCCAAATTATTAAAGGGATTAGATCAATAATTGTTTAATTGAAAGAATGATAAACTGCTTTGTGACCAGACCTCTGTAGTGGAGGGTTGTGGGTTCACTCCCAGGTCTGTACCTGGATTGCGCCAGTAAAGAAATAAAAGCTGTACTTGTATTTTATGTAAAATAAATATATAATGTGATATATTGGATTTTAAGGTGCCCTGGATAAGGCCATCTGCTAAGAAAAATGAAAATAATAAAGATCTATGGTCCATTACTATAAATTAAGGTCTTTGGATCCCGAAATATGGGGGCCAACTAGTGTGTGATTTCAGCCTGGCACATTTGCCAACACTTTACATTAAGACTCTGATAATACAGCTGTTCTTCAGAACAGTTCAGTAGGCAGGTTTCATTTATTTATTTATTTTCTTGCCATTTTCTAAGCTCCTATTGTTTTTACATGTCAGCAGTCGCAAATTGTCAGCATATTATTTTTTAGCTGAATTGATAAGGTCTTCAGCTTGCCATCATGAGGTAAAAAAATAGTTAAAAAGACAATTTCAACCTTTTTCTGTTATTCAGCTAAAGTATCTTCACCTTGTACTGATGTTTTTGAACCACTTCAGAAGCCTTTCTGGATCACTCAAAAAACAAATAGTAAATAGCTTAAAGGTTTAACATGGATACAATGCCTATATTATGATTTTGTACATTCTTGAAAGTTTTAGCATAAAACAGGGTCCTTCTAGACAAGCAATAAAAATACCTATAAAGAAACGGTCTTAAAGCCAGTTCTGCCGACTCATATCTCGCAGATATTAAATATGACTTATGAGAGGCTTCGGCACTCCCTGTCATAATGGGAGAGGAAAATCGGACCAAACCAAGAACAATTGGTCTCAGATTGGAAAAATTAGCAAATAAAAGGCTACGTATGTTCCTTTAAACCCCCTGAGAACATTCTGAATAATTTCTATCTTGTTTTCACAGTTAGAGGATGGACATTTTTTTCCCCAGTGTATTTTGTTTGAATGTTTAAGTCTTACTGATAAGCGTGAAAACATTAAATGGAATTGCAACAGATTTTAAAATCCTAACTTCCGTTCACAAGAATGATAAACACATCATATATGGTTCTGCTATAAATGAAGCATCCTGAAAGACAACTGATAATCAAATTTGACTATTTTAAATTAAAGAAATAAAGAATAAGTATTGTTTGCTGACTACAATTGTTTTTCTCCAGAAACACAATACCTGTCTAGAGTTTTAATGTTACTGTAATATTGGAATGAACAGAATCAGAGTCAGGAAAATGACTAGGCCAATACAACTAGGACTGAACTAACACCCCTCCTCAGCTGCCATTCACCTTAAATTTAGGTTAAGGTTTGGTGGAGAGACACATCCACGCCTGCCCTTGACAAACTGCTGTTACAGAGGAAAAGGACAAGCAGCAGTAGTGTTACAATCCATTACACGGCCCACCATTTGTGTCGTCTACGGTCTGCTTTTCTTTTGAGAGTAAGTGCCATTTGACTGAAAGAATCTCATGCAGCCCAAAACAAACAAGACCTAAACAAATAACTGCATGCTACCGGGCTTTCTTTTTTTTTTATCTTTCAAAGTGTTGCCCAAGGCTAATTCAGAAGCAGTGTCACATTGCTAACACAAGGCTTTGGCTTCAGATACAAGGTCAGAAGCATATTGAAGCTTTATTGCTAGTCTGTATGAATTTGGTTGCGCTCAGGTTACAAAACAAATATATCCACAAGTTTCCTGTGGAGGTTACTGTAGAAAAGATTATGGGTGGCACTTCCGGCAGAAGTAGCGAAGTACTGAGTTGACCGGCAGTATTTTTGGTTTTGGTTCGCTAGCTAAATGGGATAAGCAATAATACGATATTCACTTGCTAGATGTTGAAATGTTACGGAGCTCGGGGACAACATGTGCTGTTCGTGGTTGTACATACGACCAGACAAAATTTAATGATTGGCTTAAATTGGAGCGCTTCAATCATAAACCTACAACTAAATCAGAATGTTCCTGTCAGAGATGGGACAGTTTCCATCGCCTCCCAAATGACGATGGAAGAAAAGAAATTGGCTCAAAAACTTAAACTTAAAAAAGCCCCCCAAAAAGTTGTATGTTTGCTCGTTTCACTTTGTTGATGTCACGTTTCGCTGGGGGACTCAGGAACTGGGGAGTTAAGGACCCAGGTGCAGATCTCGTAGAGGCGGCTGACAGGACAAAAGGGCTAGGCAAGGACTTCACGGGCAATGGTCAAGAACTAGAAGGCTGAGTGAGACAGGGCTGGGAGCGCACGCGAGAGAGGGAGCACAAGGAGCACAAGGAGCACAAGGAGCACAAGGAGCACAAGGAGCACAAGGAGCACAAGGAGCACAAGGAGCACAAGGAGCACAAGGAGCACAAGGCTTGGTGACGCAGGTTGCACTGACAACACCACCCCGAGTGAGGGCAGTGAGGGGTTTATGAAGGGAAGCAGAAACTGGGAAGGCAGGTGCAGGTCCAATGAGAGCAGAGGAAAGGAACAGAAGTGCACAAGGGTGTGGAGGAATGTTAATTGAAAGAGTGACTGATGAAAGCAGTGAAGGGAGAAAGAAAAGGCAGGGGAACATTGGCGGCCTCTAGTGGGGAAAGAGGGTCATGGCTAGGGAACCCTGACAGTTGATAAGACACCAACGCAGGATAACCCATAACAGCGCTCTTTCTGGGTTATGAGAGGCCACCAGAGAAGAGACGCCACCTCAGCAGGAGGGTTGACAGACAAGTCACAAGGACAGGTATGTTGACTAGTTTTGATATCGTCTTCAGTTTTTGATACTAGAATCTACGATAGCTTCTAGTCAGGGTCTGAAATGAATCTCTTTAATTTCTTCCAGTCACTTTTTTTTAAATCTGCCACTAATGAAATCTATGTTAAACACTTTAGAACTGTAAACACTGAGTCAGTGGTTAGCTACTTGACATTAGAAATATGGTACATATTGTGTAACCTTAATCCCTGAATATTCTTAGGTTATTCTTCTAATAATATTTTAAATTATCTGCCATGGTGGCAGGTGACCTGAAATGTTTACCTGCCACAGCCAACATTTACCCTGTATTTGGCAGGTGTTAATTGCATTCCCTGTTCTAGCTAATAGATACAGAATATTTTGAAAATATTAAATCTAGTTTATGTAAGTATAAGTAAGTTTAAAATGTTTTTAAAAGTATCCTTACTTAGTGTATTATTAGTTTGGCAAGCTCTTCGTGAATTAATGAATAAATGAAGAAACCGATTGTTTACTTTGTACCAGAAATAACGCCCATAATTCGCGCAAGGCATCATGGGACACTGGAAACTCATGGACACAAATTAAAATAGATGACTCTATACATCCTATGATATAAAATGGAAGAATAAAGAGTTGAACGACTTGTGGTGTGTGGAGATTATACCCTATTGAGCAAGGAGACCAGCTAACATTTGAAATTTGTAAACATGACAGTGATGACTTATTCACAGCATTCTTTATCTATAAGTGACTGTGTTTATCAGTTTATCTCTGATGCACCGGCCTTGACTTTCTGTGGGCAGAAAATACTCAGTTCACTGTACTCATTAATTTAGCATGAAAGAATGCTTAGTTTCTAGAACACAGAAACAATTAAGCAGACATTTGAAATCACTAATGCGTGCTTGGGAAGTTTTAAATTGATCATATTTTAATTGTTTCTGCATGTCAGATTGTGTGATATACAGTATCAATCTATTCAAACTGGTATACCTGATTGGCCTCATTAAAAAAGACAATTAACTAATATTCTGCAACAACACTAGAAATGGTTTTCCCAGTTAAGTTAAAATCCTAATTTCATAACTTTTTAAGGAAACCATTAACGTGCAAAACCTGAAACTTATCTATAATTAACTACACTTTGTTACGTAGTTTTCCCCTTACTCTCACACACCCTCTTTGTAGTCGGACAGAAAATGTGCACTCGACCATTGTTCAATTGCAATCTTACAAGTGATTAATGATGCCAATAATAGAAAAAATAAATTGGCTTCCTAGGGAATGTTTTAAAGTTTTTATTATCCACTTTCAATTAAGAATACTAATGGCTCTGAATTTGCTCCTTAGGACATACATTTCCTTTACTATTTAAAATCTTAGTATGTATGTATTTTTCACAATAGAACTTTGCATATTTCTGTTTGCTTAGTTAAATAAAATAGATCACACTCAAATACAATTGAATGTCATGAATTAAACCGTGATATTGCAGCTAATAAGAAAGAAGGGACAATATAGACCATACCCATTCCAGGGTTAGACAATGGTAATGTTTTGGCAGGATACAGTAATCCACATGCCAGATCATTTAATTTAAAGTATTGGTCT
The DNA here is from genome assembly GCF_036373705.1 of Amia ocellicauda. NCBI lineage: Eukaryota > Metazoa > Chordata > Actinopteri > Amiiformes > Amiidae > Amia > Amia ocellicauda. Next base: position 5,357,245 of record NC_089859.1, read on the forward strand.
CCAACACCGGTCTTAATGAATCAGATTTTAACTGTGTTAACCTCAACTAATTAAGTCAATAACTGGTGTGATTATGTAACGAGCTCGGCTGGAATGAAACATAGAAGCTCTCCAGACCCAGATTGGAGAATCATGATTTAGAGAACAAGCAATTACATTTAAGTGTGATGAAACTCCTCTGTGAAGGGTTTCTCTTGCGACAACACAGCTGAAAATAGGAAACCGCGAGAAATATGGAAACGCAATGCAAAAATCATGGTGAATTGTCAACAACATATTCACTAACATTAAGTATATATCCCTGTATCCATCTGCATACCTAAAGGTGCTGTTTATTTAAGGGGTGGATTTTGATTGTCATTTTAATTTCTCCATCAAATCTTGAATTTAAATGTTAAAGTTATTTCTGGCTGTTTCTGTTCAGACAGCTGCCTTACAACACATATTAAAAATACATATATGAGTTACAGTCTGTCAAATTTGTTCTGATTTAAATTCATCTAGTCTAAATGTCGAAGTAATGAAATCCTGTGTCCAAACACAGTATATAAATACTGTCTGACAATATTTAAATAGGAAAGCTAACAGGATGAAAATATAATTACATGCAAAGTTGGGTGAATTAATTTCCATTAAAATTATATGTAAATATGTTTTAGTGCAATCTGTTTTGCTAGCAGCACAATATGTTTGAGCATTAAATAATGCCAAAGTGTCTCAAAAATGACACCTACCTAGTGCTCTGTGTTTCGGTTTGAATGTTTTCATACTTTATGTCACAATTATGAGGATACATAAACAATGGTATGGAACACTTTTGATAAATGGAAATATCAAGCACTCAACTCATTGACAACTGTGATGCACATTTACAATTTTAAAACACTCCCTAACAAGAAGTTTATGTCAAGCAACAAAGAATGGAAATGTCAGCCCTGCCACCAAAAATATATAGCAAGTAAAGATCTTCAGTATTTGACAGAAAGTGAGCTTTATAAATTAGAAATATACCTATTCTTTAGCACAAGCTGGAGTTTTCACCCAAGCAGAAAACATACTAAGCATTCTGTTTTGCACTATTGTAGCAACTTAAATATGATTTGAACAAGGAGATTTAAGGATTTATGTCTGGTTTATATACATACATATGGATACTGTAAACCAGTAGACCATATTATGGGTTAATGTGAAAATCTAACTGCAATTTGACCAATAAGGAGAACCATTTATACATGCATTTTACCTCAGTTATTATACGTTATGTCACTATGGTGAGTTACCATGACTTCAAAGCAGTTAAAATGGTACACTGTGAGGAGAACTGTACAAAACAACATGGAGTACAGACCACAAAAAAGCAGATAACCATTGCTTAACTTGCTGCCGATTTGCAATCCACGTCAATCCTCTCTGAAATAGAAAAAATAAAGAGCATAGAAATATGTTAACTGAAGGCGACTAGCAGGTAAAGGAATTGTTTGTCTCAACACGATAATGAGTCTTAACACACAGCTGAGTATACATCTTATGTAGGAAGAAGAAAAAATGAAATAAAAAGACAAGGAACAAGAAAGGACGATAAAGAAAAAGAAAAGTAAAATGCAGTGGAATTAATGCGCTGGCCTCCCTAGTCACCCAAACTTACCCCATTTATCTCTATCTTTCCAAGTTTGCAAGGAGAGTATAGGCTACAACCTAGGCACTATTCTGACAGTGGGAGTAAAGGAAATTTTAGAATTTAAGGATATGAAACGCTTAACAGATTACTGTAAATCTCACTATTTAAGGTGCCTTAAGAGAGTTAAATGATTTGCTTAATTAACTATCATGCTCACAGAGCTAGATTATGATCTCTTGGATAATTGGCAATGCTTTACCCATTAGTCATCACAAATCACTCACAGAATAATGGTTCAGATGCTACTTTGTTCAAGCCGGGACAACTGGATGTTACATGGATACGTTCTATGAAGCTGAACGTGTTAAAGAAGTCAGTTTGTATTTAATGAAATCAATTTGCATTAAATACATATTTTCGTACACACAATATTGATACAAATAATTTTGTTTAACAATATCAGTAGATTCATCAGGCTGATTGCTTTACATTTACCAGGTATAGAACTTAAATGAAATTGACCTTCACTGGAATTGACCTGACAACAAGCATTCTGTACTCAAGTACTTGTTCCTTAAATTAATGTATAAAGTTGGCAGGGGAGACAAGATCTTAGAGGAAGAAATACATAATTTACTTGGACTAATTGCAAACAAATCCTCCAGCACTGAGGCCTGGAACAAAACAATTAAACAACAAAACACCATGAGCATGAGACCTCTGGTCCTTGTGCATAGACCTCCTCTGAGCTCTCAGTGTCAGACTCTCTCTATACTAAGGAGAAGTTCTTTGTAGATAGTGCATAGTGCCCAGCCAGGAGCATGACTGGTGGATAAGCATACATGAGACAGCAGTTTGCCACAGTCTTCTGCCGGCCAATCAGTCAATCAAGCCTCCCGAGTTTTTTTTATGGCCGCAGAATCCTCAGCTTGCCAAAAGAAAAGTCACAACCCAGTAAGATTAAGTGTTCTGTGAATTTCTAACATTTTTCATGTATTTAATGGTATAATTACACATGTTCAAATCCCTATCTGTATAATTCCACCAATCAAAATCAACAATAGCAAACAACAAAGTGCGATATAAAAACATCAATAACATAGCTAGGGAGATCTACTTTGGATATCAATCACATTTCCCTCAACAATAAATGGCTATTCTTGTCAGTTGTAATGTCCTCTCTTGATATTGGAAAGTTACTTTGGGGTTCCTGTTGGTTATTCATAATATTTATGTTTGAAATGTAGAAAATTGTGGAAACACAAATGTCTGTGTTGTTGTGCCTTGATATCTGGCAGATCTGTTGGTTATAGACTTCCTCATAATTGATACCTTTATTTTCAGAAGCTCTTTTCTTTCAGAGGATGGTGGTTTTATCCCATGCACAGTTCAAAAAATAATGGGAGACATCTGTTGCCATGGCTCCCTGAAGCAACCTGAAGACACATGACTGACCTCCCCGGCATCAGACAATTTCCCAGGCAACAGGAAAGGAAACGGCAGCTTCCCATTGTGGAGCTACGCAAACTCAGACCTAAAGAAAAACAAGAATCAAAGCCAATACGAGGGAGAGCAGTATGACAAATCTGCATATTAATACAACAGAGTGGGTTCGTAGTTTCCCATGGAGCAAAGTCTAAACCTTAAAGAAAACTATTTTTGTTTGTTTTGTTTGAGTTTTCGTGACGCATGCCCAGATAACAACTACGAGGAGTCAATCTGTACACTACAATTATAATTAGCGATCATCAGCAGTGAGAGAATGTTATACAATGTGTACAGAAAGAACACCACACAAAACCAAGATTCATGGACTGGTGCATCATGGGGCAACAATTAACCTTTCACTTTTATTGTTAATGGAAAATTGGATCATCAGCTAAGATCAAGGACCCATAAGTGAAAAATTGGCAGAACAGCATCCAGGGAAGAAAAAATAACAAAACTACGGCTTTCATTGATAATGACTGGACTTCTGGGAATAAGAGAAAAACAGCCTTTTCAAAAATAGAAAAGCCTTTTGAATAACTGTACTAAAAAACAACCTAAGTATCACATTTTGGTGCACGTGGTGAGGGTGTTTTTTTTTTTGGCATCTAAATATGTGCTCCCCAAACCATTCAAACAGACTTACTCTCTCATCCTGGCAAGGTGTCATTTTTGATTTTTTAAGAGACATTTTCTTTCCTCAAGGTGGAATCCTCTTATATCTGGTGTTTTATTAAGCAAATGAAAGATGCCATTGACACCATTTTGATATGATGTACAACTACTTACTCTACAGTGGGTATACTCAACAATATCACAGAGATTTCTAAAAACAGAAAAACACTGATCTTGTAACATCGATGTTGTGAGTTTATAGTGATTTAGAGTGAATTGGTTCAGTTAATATATTCACCAAGAACAATTCTAAAGATAAGGACTATCAAAGTCTATTTTATTGAGCGAAGGTGCATTTACATTCAAATACATTCTAAAAAAGGAATTACTTCAAAATCACTATGAGCTACAAATTTACATTTCACATTAGCACATTCTGTATATCAGCAAACAGTAAGAATACTTATGATTAAAACGTTTTCTTCTAAGAAGAATATGCCTATCTCAAATATAATTTCTCCCCCTAAAGGAGAAATATTCTGTTCTGCATCTAGAAACAAAAAGTGTCTGTGGTCAATACAAGTTGTAGAGCATTCAATATGAGATGGGGAGAGATGTTACTTTGAACTTCAGCTCATTAGCAGTTAATGAGGCACAGAATAACAATGATGAAGAAAGAGATAGCAAATTATGTCATTATAGGACAGAGTTAACAAATACAATGAGAGAATCCTAAGGTTCCCTGCATCCTATACATCAGTTGAAGTTTTTTGGCTTGCAAACTGAAAGCACACAGAACAACCCCCCCCCTCCCCAAAAAAAAAAAAAGAAAAACATTGCTACCCTTGATATTGCAATTATCATCTCTTGAATGTTAATTATATGAGCATGAAAAACGAATCATCCGTTGGAAAAGAAGAACATCTGAAACTGAAAAGCTGAGTTGAATGTCAAGTATTTGTAATCAGAGAGAGCGAGCTGTAAAGTCACATAGCTTCAAAGGAAAAAAATAAATCAAAAATAAATACTCCATTATATATAAATTATGTATATGATCATCTTCATCACCAGCCTATATTTATCCAAATGCTGGAAGAAGGCCTCCCCACCATGTTAACACTTACATCAATCTATAGCTTCCCTATGAATATATACATGTTTATGATAAAAGTTCAAGGAGGTGTAGACTTTCTATAGTCATATTATATTCTCCCATGGACTGTAATATAGCGTATATAGTAAACATGCAACATTCTGTTGCCTATTTTTTGTATGTTTTAATCTACCCATCCTACCCCACAACTTCCAAGTGAAAAACACATTCTAGAAATCTGTAATTAAAAAGAAAAACTGACATAGCTTGGTTGGATAAGTGTCCACCCCCTTTGTAATAGCTATCCTAATTTTGCTCAGCTGTAAACAATTGTCTTCAAAATGACACATCAAACTAAGTGGTATCCACCTGTGTTAAATTGTAGCGATTCACATGATTTCAGGATAAATTCAGCCATTCCCGGAGGTTCCCCTGCTGGGTTGTCCATTTCAAAACAAAGATTCAACCATGAGCACCAAGGAGCATTTGTAATAACTCTCGGGCAATGTTGTTGAAAGGTACAGATCAGGGGATGGGTATAAACAATATCAAAGGCCTAGAACATTTCTTGGAGCACCATCAAGATGGATAATGGCATCACCAAGGCCCTGCCTAAATCCCTCCAAATTGGATGATTGAGCAGAAGATGACTGATCAAAGAGGCTACCAAGAAGCCAATAGCAACTTTGCAAGAGCTATAGGCATTTATGCCCAAGACTTGTCAAAGTGTGCATATGGATTGTATGATGGGGGCAAGAAGAATGCCATTACTCACGTTAAGCCATGTGGCAAAAAGGTGTGTTGTCTGACAACTAAAATCTACCTTTTTGGCCTAAATGAAAAGCGTTATGTTTGGCGCAAATCCAATACAGCACATCACCCAAAGAACACCATCCCTACTGTGAAGCACGGTGGTGCAGCATCTTCTTATGGGGATGTTTCTCATCAGCAGGGACTGGGGAACTTGTCAGGATAGAAGGAAAATTGAATGGAGCAAAGTACAGAAAAGTCCTTGAGGAAAACCTGCTGCCCCATGCAAGAAAGATGAAACTGCGAAAGAAGTTCTCCTTTCAGCCTGCCAATGACCTGAAACACAAATCTGCACTGGACTAAAGTATATAAAGGTAAATGTCCTTGAGTGGCCCAGTCAGTAGATAATCCAATTGTGCATCTGAAGGATGACATGGGACGAGCTATTCGGAGTAGAGATTCAGCCAACTTGACCCAACTGTGGGAAGCATTGGAGTCAACATGGGCCAGCATCCCTGTGAAACACTTCCAACACCTTATAGAGTCCATGTCCTGATGAATTGAGTCTGTTCTGAGGGTAAAAGGGGGTTCAACTCAATGTTAGGAAGGTGTTCCTAATGTTTTGTACACTCGGTGTGTGTATATATAGATATCAAGTGCATGTATGTGATCTGTATATATAATCAACAAAAGCACAATGAAGAAATGATCTAGTTCATGTGTTGTGGCAGGTCTTCTGAAAACACTGCTGGTGAAATGAAATGCCTGGAGAATGAACAGGCTTGACATAACAAACAGTTACATAAGGAATAATGCGTGCATTCATTAATTGTCTCTAATGGCATGTCCATTTTAGGTTACACACATGGCATACAGCAGCAGTCAAGCCTATCTGAGTGCCTGCAGTTCTGATCCTGAGAGAGAGAGAATATCAGACTCTTCTGGGGCTGCTTGAATTCACTACACAGTAATTACCTCAACTGACTGGGGCAAAGGCCACATGGAGATCACACAAACACACCAACACATTAAAATCATTTTAGCAGTTTGACAAGTGCTCCAGTGGGACAAGAAAAAAACAATACGTGTAATTAAGGTCATTTCTGGGCCAGCTTCAGGTTGAAGAGGTGAAATGATACATTTATAACCAAAATCAGCTATGTTGTAATTCAGTTTTTCATAAGGAAATACAAAGACCATTGCTTCTTGCACAACTGTTCAAACCCTGCCACAACCCTTACCAATAGGATACCATATTTGTTTTCTTGTTTTTTCATTGGAAGAGTGTATTTTTAAATCTGAAACAAACTATTTTTTTTTTGCTCCTATCAAAACAAAAAGGAAAATAAAAATGTCTGCTCCACTCACAAGCTAACCTGTGTGAATATTTATTTCTTACAGGTTTTTGCCTGAGAACGGATGATGAGAATGTTCGATAGGACTCCAATGTTTGCATCGGTGTTAATGATTTCCAATTAAGGTAGCAAGCAAAATGATTTCTATGAAGTCTTGACTAGAATGGTGCGTGTCAACATTTTCCAAGCAGAATGTAAATCTCCAGCTACGGCGGCTACAGCTGGATCTGAAACTTCGATAAAAATGATATCCCATATAATGCAACTGGGAAAGACTATTTCAGAAATTACTGCACAGTCACAAAAATAGCTTTTCTACTACCAAATCAAATATGCAGCATGGAGAAACATCTTTTTAAAACTCTACTGCACTTTTTTATGTGCAGTTATAAGGAAAAGGGCTGCCTACAGACTACAGTGGAAAATGTCTGAGAGAGACGAAGTTAACTAATAACCTTTGCTATTATGAATTAAGTCTTTTCCAGTCATCTGCCATCTTCATTGATAGTTGTAATGAATGCATTGACATACTATACGCTATTTTATTGTCATGCATTACAATATATTGTGTCTTTGCAGTTTGTATTCATGTTTTCATGTTACCAGTGCTTCGTGAAATATCCTCAGATGAAATCAGTTTTTCCTTTAAGTGTTAGGTATGACTTTACATATCAATTAAAAAAAATGGGGACTGAGTTGATAATTGTTAATTCCTATTTTAGTTATTTTCAGTCTTGGATAGTAAAATTGTGACAAAATTAATTACTTAAAAAAAAAACACACATAAATTGCTTTGATAGTTTCAGTATGCAAAGAGACTAGTTATCACCTCAGCCTGCTATGCTCTTAATTCAAAACTGATTCAAAATATGCAACACGACGCTCAAAAGTAATAGGGTAAGCTAATACAAGGAGATCATTATGTAAATTGCTTATGTGTTTTGTATAAGATTTGCCTCCCTGATGAGACCTAATGGAATAATTGACCTATAAAGTATTCAATTTGTTCATAGCCTTTTACATAATTGTATTCTGACTTCAAGAGTAAATTAAAAGTTGTTTAATTGTAGAAAATCCCGGTGACAGTTCTTTCACAACCTGTCACTCAAGAACAATTACTGGTAACTGTTGACATCTGATGTTAACGTGAGTGTTTAATAGCTTTTCCAATATATAAGCTATCATCAAAAAATAAGTTTATTTTTAGGTTTATTAGGAATAAGCTTAATATGTTGTGAATGACAATGTTCATGTGATGCTTTTCAATTTAAAGTTAAAATGTTCCATTACTCAATAGCACATTGATGGCAATACAATATGAATAACTGTATACATATTTAAATACCTTTTTAAAATATTTTTTTATATATTTAGCATTTACATTTTTGGTTGAATCTATAAATATTATAAAAATGACAATGAATGTGCTTAGTTGAAAAGCAGTTTACAAAGCAATGCAAGAAGTTACTCCATAAAGCATTATTCAAGCATGTTTTTGATGGTATAAACATATTACATGTTGAGTTCAACACAAAACATGCATTCATATATATCATCAGTAGAGTTAGAAGGGTTGACTTATTTCATGGTATATCTGGGCCAAGCCATATTATAACGAATAAACGAAAATTGTAATAAATAGTTATCGGTACACACCTTTGCTATATATATATATATATATATATATATATATATATATATATATTGTGATATTCTTTTATTAAAATATAATTTATAATTGTTCATTATAACAATGACCTTTTCTTTTGTTCTACAAAACAAAATGTGAGATCATTTGCCATTTATAAACTTTGTCTGCAACTCTGATGTGGAGTCCATGTCAATGTAAAATCATTTTCTAAGTACTCTACCAGGAAAAACACCCCTTTAGTCGGGAGAATCACTTACCAGACACCCCACCCATTTCACTGGAGCATTTTGGCACCGACAGGTCTTTATTATTATTGACTGATTGGTAATTAATTCAATTACACAGCCATGGAGCGAGCTGTATTAAAGATGTGCACTGGGATGGAGAAGGTGCTCTGATTATTGACTGACTCTTGGTTTTAACAGCTCAAGAAGAGTATGAATTTGCCCTGAAGTGCACTTACACCACTATGATGAATTTAAGAAAATAAAGGGTTAAATACATTTTTCCAGCTGCTGTCTCCCTTTATTATTAAGAACAGTACAAGGCAGATACAAATTTAAATAAAACCACGTGAGAAGAAGTTTGTGAAACTCCATTTGTTTGTGTGAAGATAGCTGCATCGAGATCACTGTTCATTATTAATGCTGACATTCATAATAATTTACTTCATAGATTCAAAATGAATATTTTTTTATTACAATCATTAATTTTACTACAGATATTTCTGCACTGCGACAAGCGTTTGCCTCTTCATATTGGTTAACAGACAGAGCATTTCCAAATTTCCATAATTTCATTTTTGACAGCCTTCCACACTTTTTTCTTCAGAAAGCATGTCACAATCAGTCCCTTATCTCACTCCTTTTTTGTGTTGTCTTGCCTTTTCCCCCAGAGAAGTGCTACGGCTTTGAATACATCAGCGATAGAAGTGCAGCTCTGCATTGCCAGTCACACATATCAAATGTTCAACTCGCCAATAACCAAAAGAATTGACTCTGCATCTAGTTGAGTCTCTGGATCGGGATCACTAATATGCTTCAGAAGTCAAAGGGCTTATTCTGCAGAAATAATAATCCCTAAACACACACACACACACATAAAAAATAACACTTTGTAAAGCATATTTTAATAATTTTACTTTGTGTTTTAAACATATATACCCGGGAAGTTATACTTTGTGAATAACTCCTCCCAGTACCTATAATCCTTTTAATTACTTCTATGTTGTTTTGTTTCTTGGGTTGGTGTTGCTAATTATTTAAAAGCTTTGTCAATGTTTAATCTATTTGAAACCACATAAACTATATGTGGTGCATATAGATACATGGATTTCTTGTTTTCCTCTCAAAAAATATATATTTTTTGGAACCATTTGTAAAACTACAAGCTAATGTACCCATTGTTATTTAAAGAAGAGAAAAAGAGAAACAGTTATGCACTGTAATTTGAAAATAACCTCACTCTAAGGGATGCAGCATTTGAGAATGTCCTTGATACTGTCTAGCTTGGGCCATTTATTGATGTAACTTTTTTTGGTATCATTATTGACTGGTTCATTTCTCTTTCGGCTTGGTGTGGGGTAGGGTGGTCTCATGAGGAAAACAATACCGTCTGTATACATATTTATATTCTGACTGTTGAGGAGAAAGCGAGGAATGATAGCCCAGAAAAGGGTGCTCTCTGCACTGAAGAGCATCACTGTGAATGACACCAAGACCGGAAAGGTGACGACAGGAGAAACATCCCAGACTTGTGCCTCCTGGGTCACAGGAAGTGACACTGCAGTGCATTTCCAGACCAGCAGTCTGTTTTGTTCTTCTTCCAAGCACTGACACCATTTCATAAGCAGCCAGATATCTCTCTTCCCTCTGCTGTGATAGGTACTGATATGAACGAGTGCTGTCTGCATGTGAGTGAGAGAGTCGGCCTGTTAAACTGACATGTGTCAAACAAGAGATGGGGATCGTGATGTGCTCTTCAAGCACAACAGAAATCCGGCATGAATACAAACCAGATGTCACTGCCTGCCTGCAGAACAATACTCCACCACTACACTTCTCCCCAGTGGCCCAACAAGAAAGAAGCGAGATCACTGTAAAGTTGGAACTCAGTGTAATAGATATTAAATACATGCTGTATTTGAATTAAAAGACAGGCTGAAGTGATATGAGGGACATATTATAGTGGTCATGGCTCTGGACTATGCATGGAGGACCATTGGGTCAATTCCTGAGGGACACTGCTGTCGAACCCTTGAGCAACATACTTTACCTAGATTATCATCATCGGTGATTATCAGATACATTTCCACTTGTTTCAATGCACAGTGTCTCTACAACAGAGTGATTTTGACTTGACCTGGCTGGGAATCAATATCTCGGTGGGACTTTAAAAACTTAAGATAGAGAATCAGACCAGTAAAAGGTGAAAGGGATTTAAAGTTTCTTTTCCTGTGCAACTAATTACAATAAATGACCTTTACAGCAGTTAGCAGACCAAACACGTGCAGTAGGCAGCAGTGATCACCACACAGGAGAGCAGTCCAATTTTTTCCAATTTGTATGGAAAAAAAGCAGTGAAGAGCCCATTAAGACATGCTATACAAACGCCAATTGGCAATCGACCTACCTAGTGTAATTTTCAAATAAATAGTCTCTTCCTCTGACTCTTTGTGTTGCAAAGGATTGTGCTGGGTCATGAAATTGTTCGTAAAAAGTAAGTAAAGCTTGTTAATTATTTGTGTAATACTTGTTTTTACATTATTTTCTTGTTTAAAGAGTAATACTCCATTTGGCAGAGATCTTGTTGCAAAACTAAAATGAAACCTACTGTTGACTCTCTTAGAAAAAATCCTAAAAAAGTCCACACTGAAACAATTGTGCAATCCAATAATTTAAATGTATTTTTTTTTTATATATATACATGACAGACATATATGTGAGTCCCTTTAAGTTTAAAACACACTGCAGCTCACCAGCTAGAGAGAATCGAGAACATCAATAACGCTGCAATTAGAATATTAATCAGGCACTTCAAAAGTCCATTTGCTCAGCTGTTTCTGCAAATTATTGTTTGACTTTAAAGATGATTTATTTAACAAGAGACAAACCTCATGCCTGGCGATTTGTAGACATAATGAACATAAGGATTTTGGATTCATTTAAACTCGGGTTTGTAGAAGCAGATTTACTTGCCAAAATTGGAATTAAGTCTCAAGAAGTACATTTTAATCTGAATTATGAAAGGGGGCTAAAATGATGTAGATAATCCATTTTAGTTTGTGTATTAGCATGACAAAGTGCTTTATTCAATAATTCCCGGTAAACATTGTCACAAAGGATCATTGACTAATGCAGTTGTTTAAAACCCATATTTTAAGGTTTTGTTATAACAAACAATGACACCCATAAAAAAAGGTCTCCTGTTTAAAATGTTTTGTCCTCAGAACAAATGTATTTTTATTTAGGCTTTTGAACCATGCTCCCTTACATATTTATAAGCATCAAGCATTTTAAACAAGCACCGATCTACACCCACTGTTTAATGTGAAGAGTGATTGTACAGTGCTTAACATTATAACGTTTTCCACAATGCAACTACTCCTGCATTGTCAAACCCTTATCCTATTCTCTATGGATACAGCTATTGTGAGACACTAAGAAGTGGCATTATAGGAAATCATATAAAAAGAGGTTTCCCTGGCAACTTTGCCATCAGCAATGTCTTTGGCGATTGAAAACAATCAGATCTTCAAGAATGACTGCCATGGCATCACATATATTACTCCTGCTCACGCCACAGATATCTGTTGAATGTTCTTGGAGTTTGTGGAATTGATTCATTTAATTTCTACCACGAACATTAAAGAAAAGAAGAAAAGAAGAGGAATTAAAAAGATGGCACAGAGAATATATGGAGCTACAATAACAAAGGAACTGCAGAGGTGTTTCAAGCTTCAAAATGGCTTTCGAATTATATTTAATGAGGGTAATTATTACGTTTGTAAGTTCAATTAAATCAATTACATCTATCGGTAATAATTATACTAATAATATACCATGATAATCATTCTTGCAATTACATAGCTCTTTTCTTCCTGAAGAAGGATACCCAAACATCTTGCTCAATGTGTTGCCCACTGAAATGAAGAGCTCTCTGAAATGTGGTCTGGCACCGATTCAAACGGCAGCTTTCTACGCACCAGACATGACTGAGAACTGGGAGAATTACTGACACAGTTAGTCAAGATGGGGGAGATGTAGTTAAACCAGAATTATAAGGCCTGTGTTTAGCACTCCCAACCTTACAAATAGATCCATAAAATTGCATCTTTATTACTGATAAGCAGACAGCATCTCAGTTTAATGTATTATTAATGCAGTATTAGTTTCTTGAAAAAGCATGAAAAAAACCTTTATCAATTACTTAATCTGTTAAACTGGAAAATGTTAAAATAGTAGCACCCATCCTTTTCCAAGCAATAGCTTCAAACTTCCGCATAGCACAGGTCCTGTTGTGTCCGTCCACCATTGCATCCTCAGTCATTGTTAGTGCTATAGCTTATGATTAATTTCTTTCACTTTTCAAGGTTCAGCAACTGTTGAGAGAATTCCTACCACAAACATAAGGAAAGCAGAAAGAAGAAACAACTACACAAGTGAGAAATGATGACGACATCTGGACATGCGTGTGTTTTATTATTCATCTCAGCAAAAGGAGCTAGTGTGCTTTTTTTTTTTTTAGCTTCTGGGATCAACACACTCGTCAATCGAAGAAAGCTTGGAACTTATTAACCCCACAGTCATACTGACAGAAATGTGATTCAGCCGTCCAGCCCTGCAAGCCATATTCCTTAACGCCTTTAATGTCTCAGCCAAAAATGTTAATGCTTTTTAAAGAAATACACAGATGACCTCATTAGGAGGCGTCCAATGAGGCTGATTGGAGGAACATTGCAGAATAAGAAATGAGGCATCGGTATTGTACACTGCACCATCACAGCGTGTTATCCCAAACACGTCTTTTTTATTTTCTTTCTAGTCCAAGGTCAAATTAATGACAGCTTTGAGAGTGCTTTGTAACAGAATTTAGTGCTTTATCTGCCTAAATCACTGTCTTAAGGCTGCAAATTGAGAAATCAGTTGGGGTCCCGTCTTCAAACCCATTTGAGAATAATAAGTATAGTGTACTATAGCATTTGTTCACGGAGCAGAAAGGCTGTACACTGAATGCTGATCCCGCCTGTGAGCCATTATTTCAGACCCCTATTGTTTCAGCAATTGCAAAATTGCATCTCCAAATACAGCAATATATGCCTTTCATTTATTTATGTATTTGTGGTCCAAATGTAAATGCAGAGCCACCTCTGGTATCATTGAGCTTTATAAAGTGTAAATGCTAATACACATACATATACACACACATTTATATATGGTTTATATGGTTATTTGCTTGTTATATTGCAAAGTATTTCTTTGATTGAAGTATTTCTTGGCAAATTGAAGCACAACCGCTTTGGTTGTAAAGCACAGTTCATCATAGCTCATGTATAATCTATAAGACTTTCCTTAATTTTAATATTTTAATAACAAAGGTTTTTTGTATATAGTGGTGTATTTGTTGGAAATATGTGTCACGCAATGTGATTAGCTAATTGATTAAGTTGTGTAAATTATTTCGTTTTTTTCTTACAATATTATGAGGTATTTATTTCACACACTTCTGGTTGCTGTTTTCTTCATTCATCCTTTGCATGTTTTTGGTAACGAGCTCAAGGCATCGCAGTGACACACCTGCCGCTGGCAGTTGTTGCCTGGCAACAGGTACGCAGTTTATTTCACACACCTGGTCCTCTTCCCGTCACGATGGACAACGGACAGAGAGCAGTGCTGTGTTTTGACTAGAGCAGGGGGGAACAGGGAGACTGGGCATCAACCAAGGATTGGGGCTCTAGTGTTTCCGTCCCCTGTGGGCAAACATTTGTGACCCTTGACCCCCGAACCAGGTGTGAGGCGTGTTTATTTTGCAGTTTAACACAAGACAAAAAGCTCTATTAGATAGAGCTGCCTTTCAATATTTATTTGACCTGTCCCTACCTGACCTTAAAGCTGCTATTGGTGTTGTTGATATATTGTTCTCAGTTAAATCATGGCAGTTTGATGACAAATCCAGCATCTGTTAATAACTAGCTATCAATTAAAATGATACTGTTTAAACTGTAATCAGGGGATATGGAGTAATGCAAAGAGACATTCCAATGACACATTCAAAGCAGGAATTGCAGGTGGAGTATTCGAATATGCCTTGAAAAAAGTTGATCAACCTCTAAAAAGGTTGCAGGAAGCTTACTGTGGGATCTAAGCCAAAGTAAGGTTTACAGATACTGACTGCATGACAAATACATTTGAACATCAGGAATATTGATACGTCTACATTAGAGGACATTGTAATTTTCTGTATCAATAAATAACGAGCGCACACACGCATTGTCTTGCTAAATGAACGCTTTGTTACACTTCAAAAACGGTATGAATAAAAGCTGAGGATACGGTCTGTTTACACATTCAGTACACAGTTGTGTGTGTTATATACAGTTTTAAAACAAGGCTTTTGGGAGGCCCGTGGTATCCGGCAGCTCACTCTGCTTGGTTCGGTTACATAACCAACAGGCATTGCTGCACAGACTTTGGACAAGCATGTACTTGTAAACGTGTTCTCTGAAATGTCTCGTCAGGCCTAGTGCCTCTCTTTACACTGCAGCTGTGGAACGAATATAACAGACCTTGCGAAGCAGGCTTTGCAGGCACTGATTTCACTCAGTCACAGTAAGCAACAGACACAGCCAGGGTTTGAACCTGCACTCGCTGGATTATATATATACTACAAGTCCCCATCTATAATATTGTAAATGTATCTAACATTTAACCTGTGACAAACCCTTTGTATGCATACTGCAAGACAAGTACATGAGTAAGATAGAACAAATACAGCTGACTGCTGTCTAACTGAAATAGATTGTCCGTCTTGTGTTCAATTGTGGTCAGTTTCCTGTATTTATATACAATTAGCTAATGGTTAAAATTGAATTGACTGTATATTTGTGTACCTGATTTGTAGAAACATGGCATTCCCATTAAAATGTAATTAAGTAATATGAAAGAATTGAAGCTGTCTTAATAACGAATAAACAAGCAACCACTGAAAACATCCATGTTAAAACTGTACTTTTCTAATTATTCAGTGACCTAAGATTTAAAAACTGTTAGGTTAGGACCACATTATCAGAAACATGTTTTGACCAACTTATTCAAACTCATGCACACTTTGTTGTTTACGTCATGATATGAAATGTAAAGAATTGTATCTCTGTTATCCGTTCAAACTTGAATTGACAGCTTCACACTGGTAGCAGTTTGCTGTTTGTGAGCCAAAAAAAAATGCATAATTAGACTTATTATAAATTTTGTGCACAGAGAGGGTAATAATTTGGTGTTCTGAATTTAAAGTATAATCAGTTTATGTTAATATTTTATTCGTGCTGAAATTAATAATATGTTTGTCACGATTGTCTAATGTTGTCAAATATATAAATAAAAAGACATTAAATTATAGTCCAATTACTCAGAATATCTTTAAGAGGAAGGAAGGGGATGTTTATTTATTTATATGTATTTTGATAATGCAGTCTGAAGATATATTGAGTTTATAACATTGTTTAATTACAGCAATGGAGGAAAATAACCAAACAAGAAATGTAACCCCTTTTCATTATAAAATACACTACAAGGGAAATACACAGCACACGCTTAGCCAAAAAAGAAAACTGTCATAATTCATAATTACAATAAAAAACTGAAACCTGAACTCAAGTTTAGGGTTTCATCAAGTAAGTCCGCTTATTTCCCACACCTTGTTTCCTCTTAACGAAGGCATTTTTGCACGTTTATGACACTAATTGAGACATTTATCAAAGGAAACTTATCAAACATAAATGCATTAATGTACATAGAAAACAAAGCCATGTTAATGCGATCGGGGCTGGTATGATCTGCAGTGGCGCCCAAGGCAGGAATTAAGACTGTGGCCCTATTGACATGGAGTCTAAGTGTACACTGTTATCTGGTTAAATACAATGAAATCAATTGCAGACTTGCACCATAATCCCATGGGTTTTTGATGGCGTCTTGCATTAGGAAATTGAGGATAATTTGGAAAGCCTAGCTACACCTCTTTAACTATATTCACACCAATTATGTCACTGCCATAGCATCTTCAAAGGTTTAATGCCATTTCCTGACAGTAAAAAAAATCAAAAATAAAACGGCTCCTTTTGTAGGAATACATCACAGCCAGTTATTTAACTTTTAAGCTTAAATATCAACGAAACAAAAGCACATTGGTCCTTTTCAAATCAAAGCCCTGCTGAGGGAATGAAAAAAGAACCTATAGCAAACATTTGTGACCCTTGACCCCCGAAACCAGGTGTGAGGCGTGTTTATTTTGCAATACAAAACAAGTCTCTATTGATAGAGCTATCTTTAAATATTTATTTGACCTGTCTTTACCTGACCTTAAGGCTGCTATTGGTGTTGTATATCTATTTTTCTCAGTTATGTCGAGTTCTTGAACAGATGAATCCAGCACTTGTTAATAATTGCTATCAATTAAAATGATCAACTTTAAACTGTAATCAGGGGATATGGAGTAATTTCACAGTCAGTAAGCATACTGTTGCTCAGTTCTTTGAGTGAAAATAGTTGTTTTCATTTTGTTTATTAATGACAATTATTTATATCTGCTCTCGACTTTTCACTCAAAGCAAGATTTGACAACACCAAAGAATTCATTTTCTAACAGGTACATTGCTCTTATGTCACCTTATTGCATTTTAAAATGTGTTCTTGTAATCAAAAGCAATTATGAATAAATGCATTACTTGTCATCAGATCTTCATGATTAACTGAAACAGGCGGCCCAATCAATTAATTTTGCAAATTCTCCACAAATCAAAAGAAAAACAATAAGCCTTTTTCACCATTAGAAATATGGGAATTTGCTCTTTAAGCACAATGTGATAATCTAAAATATGCCTCATTATTTGTATTGATATTTTTAAAACTATTATAAAAATAAAGACTGAAGAAAATACTATCACACTAGTTTCCAGAATCAAGCTCTTTTCCAAACTGCTAGAGAATAAATAAACTCATTTAGTTTTTTAAATGTATACCCACATAAAATGTTGATTTCAAATATTTGAACGGTTTGTCATGATTCAGAATAATTTGCAAGGTTTGACAAAGAATTACATTCTTCCCTATATTTTTATATTAAACACTAATATTATTTTAATTTGAAACACATACTTCCACATAAGACTGCTAAACAATCCTGTTTTTTTTATATCTTATATGAAAGGTATATAAAAATTACAAGGAGATTTGTAATTTCAATTTGTTTTCAATCACAATTAATTTGTTACAGAACACAGATGGCACATTCTTGAATATTTAGCTCATTTAAATTTTCAAGTCTGACCACACTTTCATCAAATGCAATCAACACTCATCTAAAGTAAACAATTTAAGTTATTTATATTAAGAAATGTATTCTTAAGAATACTGCAAACCTTAAATTTACTGTAGACAATCTAGTAATCATTTTGTGGAACTGCATATTAAAGAATATTATCCATCAGCTATCTTTGTGGAAATTAAGGCTATGAATTACAAAAGGGAAAATTATATATTTTTAAACAAAGTATAGTAAATGTATTCCTTACGTTAGATTCTTATTAATTTGAAATCTGCCAACCGAATGTTCAAGATACTAATAGTTTTGCAACCCCACAACCAGGTAGGTCCCAGAGTATGATAATGTTGTCATATTCACTTAACCTCGTAGGGAAAACAAAACTTCAGCGAGAGACAGTGCAGGCCCTCTCTCTGGGAAAGCCATCAGATACATTCGGCAATTGAAAAGTTGAAGTTAACTGAAAAAAGAAAAAATGCACATAGGATTTGCTCTGGATGACTGGGACTTGGAAACAAGTTATGATTCATTCTTGTTTCTTCATCCACAAATCCTTTGCCCCACTAAATAGACAAAGGATTTGTTTATCTTATCATTTTACAAGGTTTTATATTCTCTCTGTTTCACTCTAGTGGGTTTTCCATGTTAATAGCAGACCAGGCCTAAGAGGGCTTAACTGCTCCACATTTGGCACCATTTCATCACTAGATATGCATTCTTCTATAGCACATGCTTGAAGAAGCAGAATAATTTTTCACCTCCCATGCCTCCTTTTCATTAATTAGTCTTTTAAGGCAAAATACTTATCACTAATGCAACATAGAAATTTGAATTTGCAGTATCTTGTTTTTAAAGTTACTGCATATAATGCTGTTTGAAGTGTGCAGTAATTTTATAAATAGCCTCTCTGAGTTTCATGTTTTATTTTTTATACACCAGAAAAAATCACCATATTACACATTTTAAGTAAATTATCCCCAGCTGGCAAATGTGGCACAACAATGTAGGTGATAACAGTGCAAGTGAAGGATAAAAAAAAAAAAAAAAAAAAAACAGGAACACAATTCTTCTATTGAAGTGGCAAGGAGAACAACAAAATAACCACTAACTGCTTGCTACTAAATTCCCAGTGTAGATTCTAACATAAATGCACACACAAAAAGGCAAAAACAAATCCAGGAATATGATTCCCACTGTTCTATTTGTATAAGACTGAATAATAGTAGAACCATCTTTTTATTTCATTTTGTAATTTCATTATTGTATTTACATTTATACGGCAGTTTGTGCAATGTAATTTACAAACAAACAAAGCAAAACTTCGGAGCCCATTTAATCTATTAATATTAATAAAAATACATCCTAATTTTCTTCTTAGGCAGTGTTTGTAACTGAATAGACTGCTGCTGAGAAATAAAACACCTGAATAAAACCAAACAAAATACAACATCATTTAGGTTTAGAAAGCTTTTGATTGTTTTGTTTATTCCTTTGTCAGAATATCAGTAATGTTTTGATGGTGGGTAAATGCATATGTCTGCATTTTCTTGAAAGTCATTTCTAATTTATTTGTTTTGTTCAGTTTCACAGAATACATTTAGAGACTAGTTTCTCTTTTATATTTGGTGCAAAAGTCTCTCCTTTTGCCTTGGGAGAATTATCTTCAGAGAACACAGCTTTACCCTTCGCCGTTACATGTGGCTCAAGGGACCCTGACAATATCTCTTCTGCAGACACCCAGAAATAGTCAGAAATAAAATGTTCCTACCTTCCGATGCTATGCTGGCCACCGCTATTTTCCTCTGTGCTTCCTTTCAATCTTCTTAACTGCTGCAAATTCAGTTTTCAACAGTCTTTGGTGCCTCAGGTGCTATTAAGTCTTGATTATTTTAAACGGGCTTCTCTGCAGGGACATAGGGCGATACTGTTGAGAAAATTTTCCTTTTGTTAATGAAAATACAATAATGATGATCCAAAGTGAAAAACAAAACACTGGAGAACCAATCAAGGCATAATACATAACTGGATTTTGCTTGTGACCGCTTTTATCTTTAAAATCAATACAGTTAGCAGGGAAACAAACTGACTTGGGTCTACGGGATGAACCTCAAAATGTAATGTGTGAAATTGCCAATTTCTTTACATTTAGGAGGCCGTTTTAACCACCAAATTTCATCACCTATTGTGAAGGGTGGTAAATGAAACAGTGGTCAGGGATGATTTCCACTTTCCATTAGTCATTACTTTCAAGAGCATTCTTTAATAAGATGTACCAGGAAGCTTCAAGGAATTTACAGTTAAAAACACGTGAGCTTCCTCAGCTAATTGTGGGGAACATACAACTTTGTATAGCTCTGTACTTTCAAAACATTTAAGATAAAAGTCATAGAAGTACAAAATAAAAGTTGCAGATTTTTTGCTGTTCTAATGAAAAAGCACTTTACTAGTTACATGCATGATAACTAATTAGTTAACACATTTTCCAAGATCAAATGCACTAAATATGAGCATAATTATGAGGATTGATTCACTCATTAGAGGAAACCTTTTAGAAAGGAATTAGAGCCCATTAACATGAAAATGTAAAAGCAAATGAGTTCCGACTCAAAGTCAGAGAAATGACATTTAAGCGTGGTGCACCTGACGCCGCTGCTTAATTAGGACTGATGCTACTGCTTTCTAAGAAAAGAAAAACCGTTCTTGTGCAAAAGAAAAAGGATATGCAGTGCTCTGCCACTCATCACAGAACTGGAATAATATTAAGATATTCAGTCATTGTAAATCCCTCGAAAAGAGCTTTCTTACTGTAAATCTCCTTCCTTCCCATCAGAGCCTTTGTGCATAATCAGATTATGCCTTCACTAGAGACTTCCAATTTTCTTTGTTGTAATGCCAGTAACTTTAGTATGTCTGGATGTTCATTTGTATTCTGATAACAGGATCAAACCTACAACTAGGTTATCAGACTTGCGTTTGAATGTCATTCAGCATTTTATTTCCTTTCTTCCCCCCTTGCTATGAACTGTTTTGTTGTTGTTGTTGTTGTTGTTGTTTTGTGGTTTTTTTTCTAAAGCAAATTGGCATAAAGCAAGTTACGGCTTTGATACACTGTGCCAACTAGTGTTTTTTGTTTGCAGAATGTGCTGTGTACATCAATGGAAGATACATAGATTATACAAGCATAATTTTTCTTTCTGGATTATTATTAATCATGTTCAGTTTGGTTAACTGGGACATCATGGGGATATTATATAATAGTTAAACCTTTTTTATTTAGTTATACAATTCACTCAGTGCTTCCTAGTCTTATTACTTGTATATGATTCATATATATGAATATATTATAATACAAAAACACCTTGAAACAGTAAAAGGTACCTTACAGAGATTTAAAAATAATATTTTTGCTGTTACCCATTTATTATTTGTGTGATGAATTTGTTTGATATTGTTTCCACATCACATGAAAGCCATATAAATGATATATATATTTTTTTTTTTTTTTTTTGTGCAGAAGATAAGTATTGAAAATCATCAGACAGCTTGAATTTAATTATTGTTATATTCTTTTATGGTGTGTTGCTATGTATATAAAATGGCCTACTACACAGTCTACTTCATGGGCAGGGCCACGCTTCTCTTCCTGTATAAAATTATCTCAGAGAAGGAAGTAGATCTACTCTGTTGTTGTTGTTGTTGTTGTTGTTGTTGTTGTTGTTGTTGTTGTTGTTGTTGTTATTATCAACAATAATACTACTTCTACTAATAATAATATTTAGTATTATTAATCCCAGAAATGTTCTATAAGATTGAGATTACCCAGATAACACACAACATTGCCACAACGTTGTATAATGTTGTGGCAACGTAAATTGTGTTAGCAGGGTAGGACCCTAAGCCATGAAATGTTGCAGTGCTTCATGACATGTTATGTGGTCTGCAAACATATCATTTCCATCAATGCTGGCAGTTCACTTTATTCTGAAATGTGGGTATACATGAAAAATACATAGATATATATTGGCAAATCAAAGTGCATTATTTACTGTGGAAATTTGGATTCATGCTAAAGAACCAAAATCATAGCAATTCAGTTAAAGGAATACAGGAAGTAGTCATACAATTGATGACAGAAATGCCTGTAAATTAACTGTTGTGTTATTCTTTTGATTTGTCTTTCTGTGTGTGTGAATTGAAGATTAGTAAACAGATTTTACTGCAGTTTACCATGGGCTGGATTAAATCAAAACTTTGACCCACTCACTAATAAAAAACTACAGAACTGTACTCACTTGCGGCTTCAATTTTAGTTAGATGCCACTTGATTCTAATCATACATGTAACTACTATGATGTACAGGTTTGTAGTTTTCTACTAGCGGGTGGGTCAAAGATTTGATTTAATCAGATGCCTTTTAACTGTAATGTCCCATCAGAAGCACAGATGGCATATTCTCTGAAAGATCCAAGTCACAGTATACTTGTTTATTTTTGTTTTAATCTATGTTTTGCTTTTATATATTGTAGGTTGACCATTTTGGGTGGTGGGAGGGATCCAAAAAATGAAGAAATGAAGCCTCAGTCATACTTTGAATGCTACGTTTCTCTCAACTCAAGCAGTGTTACAAACAAACGTTGAAAGTCTTCTCCTACTTCAACAGTTCAATGCCAGCACGATGCTCCATTGTTCAAGTAATGCTCACCGTCTTTTCTTGTTAATTGCTAAAGCTGTGAAATATAGTCAAAGCAATTAAATTATTAAAACATATGACCTTCTATAAGTATTTACAGAATTCCACTTTTTGGTAATAAAAAGGTCTACAAAAGAACATATCAAACAACTTGTAGCTTCTTACTAATCTTTCAAATCTGCCTTTATGCACTGTACATATAATATACATAGATTCTAAAAGGAATTTATCAAACCAGTATCTTTTTACTCCTAAATGCCTCTTGCACATATTAATACAGTATTATTAAAGCTATATTATTGAAATTCTGCATTCTAATAAGACTGGTGTAAGTAGATTTACTCACAGAAGTGCTTTTTCATTGCTCATTCATTACACAAAAGGCAGTGAAAAACCTCAGACAAATGTGCATATTTGAGGTAATCAACAGAGTAAACTGGTTATTTTTTGAATATTTCATTTTTTCTTTTAGATCCCTATTGACACAAAATGACATAGAATAAGAACAGAAAGGCCTAATCTATGGCATTGTGTTTATGTAGTTTATAAAATTCCTTGTTTTATGTATTCATCTGGGGAAATGACATAAATATATATTTTTTAATCTTATCAAGTCACATTTGTATAACATTTTCTATGTTCTTTTGTAAGTGTCTTATAACCTCTGCTTATTTTATCATATAGTTAATGCATTATTAACCAATACATAGTTGTAAGTATTATTACATGTATAGTATTGTTTATTATAATTGTTGCATATTTTATTCCCTTTTCACAAAAGGGAAAATAAACAAATAGTATATTTTCACCTTTAATTGTAACTTTTTTTAATTTAATTTAAGCCAAGCTCTCTATATTACCTGCCCATATGTCCTCTTGTGATTTGTTCTGGTACATGACATTCAAAATCTTTGATCCAACATACAGTATTATTTTACTGTGTTTCTATTGGTTGACTTAAATAAGAGGAAAGAAGAGGAAATTAAATTAATTAATTGTGTATATTTAGAAGCTGATCGAATTTTTTTCTACACAGTTTCCTTCACATGGATCAATTATTATCACCCTCTGTGCTGTGAAACGCTTAATAATTGAAACTTATTGATAATTATAACCATTAAGGTACATAATGTCATGCCATTAAAGATCAATCAAGTTCCATATTTGACTGTCAGTTAACAATTCAATCAGGCTGATCTGTCTCTATACATTGTTTACAACCTGATGAGGACAATGTTAGCTGAAAGGCCCAACAATTGTGGGGTTTCTAAACAGTTTAATGGCATCCACACCCTGATGTCACTCAATACCTTGTGTCCATTGCAGTGGACATCACATGGTGGCTTGTATTGTTTACCTCTCCTCCAGTTCCCTTTATTGGCTGTTTAACAACCACTGAAATTACAGTATATCTCACCTTGTTGTAATTTGAAAAAAAAAAAAACCTAATTGAAGAAAAGCATGGCAGGACTACACCCCACATGGCAAAATAAAGAACACTGTTGCATGATTTATTCACATTTATAGACATTGTTTGCAAAATGTAATAGTTTTAATAAAATACTTAATATAGTGCAGTCTAATGATCTCACACTGTACAGTAACTATAATGCAATCTAATGACCTCACACTGTACAGTAACTATAGTGCAGTCTGATGACCTCACACTGTACAGTAACTATAGTGCAGTCTAATGACCTCACACTGTACAGTAACTATAGTGCAGTCTAATGACCTCACACTGTACAGTAACTATAGTGCAGTCTAATGACCTCACACTGTACAGTAACTATAGTGCAGTCTGATGACCTCATAGTGTACAGTAGCTATAGTGCAGTCTGATGACCTCATAGTGTACAGTAGCTATAGTGCAGTCTGATGACCTCATAGTGTACAGTAGCTATAGTGCAGTCTGATGACCTCACACTGTACAGTAACTATAGTGCAGTTTAATGACCTCACACTGTACAGTAACTATAGTGCAGTCTGATGACCTCACACTGTACAGTAACTATAGTGCAGTCTGATGACCTCATAGTGTACAGTAGCTATAGTGCAGTCTGATGACCTCATAGTGTACAGTAGCTATAGTGCAGTCTAATGATCTCACACTGTACAGTAACTATAGTGCAGTCTAATGACCTCACACTGTACAGTAACTATAGTGCAGTCTAATTATCTCACACTACATCAACCCGGTACAGTAACTATACTGCAGTCTAATGATCTCACACTGTATAGTAACTATAGTGCAGTCTAATGATCTCACACTATACAGTAACTATAGTGCATTTTAATGATCTCACACTGTACAGTAACTATAGTGTAGTCTGATGACCACACACTGTGCAGTAACTATAGTGCAGTCTGATGACCTCACACTTTACAGTAGCTATAGTGCAGTCTATTGACCTCACACTGTACTGTAACTATAGTGCAGTCTGATGACCTCACACTCTGCAGTGCAGTCTGATGACCACAAACTGTGCAGTAACTATAGTGCAGTCTGATGACCTCACACTTTACAGTAGCTATAGTGCAGTCTATTGACCTCACACTGTACTGTAACTATAGTGCAGTCTGATGACCTCACACTCTGCAGTGCAGTCTGATGACCACAAACTGTGCAGTAACTATAGTGCAGTCTGATGACCTCACACTTTACAGTAGCTATAGTGCAGTCTATTGACCTCACACTGTACTGTAACTATAGTGCAGTCTGATGACCTTACACTCTGCAGTGCAGTCTGATGACCACACACTGTACAGTAACTATAGTGCAGTCTAATGACCTCACACTGTACCATAACTATAGTGCAGTCTAATGACCTCAAACTGTACTGTACCTATAGTGTAATCAAATTATTTCACAATGTACAGTAACTATAGTGTAATCTAATTATCTCACACTACATCAACCCTGTACAATAATATTAGTGCAGTCTAATGACCTCCTGCTGTACAGTAACTATAGTGCAGTCTGATGACCTCACACTCTGCAGTGCAGTCTGATGACCACACACTGTACAGTAACTATAGTGCAGTCTAATGACCTCACACTGTACCATAACTATAGTGCAGTCTAATGACCTCACACTGTACTGTACCTATAGTGCAATCAAATTATTTCACAATGTACAGTAACTATAGTGCTGTCTAATGATCTCACACTGTACAGTAACTATAGTGCTGTCTAATGATCTCACACTGTACAGTAACTATAGTGCAGTTTAATGACCTCACACTGTACAGTAACTATACTGCAGTCTAATGACCTCACACTGTACAGTAACTATAGTGCAGTCTAATGACCTCACACTGTACAGTAAGTCTAGTGCAGTCTGATGACCTCACACTGTACCATAACTATAGTGCAGTCTAATGATCTCACACTGTACAGTAACTATAGTGCAGTTTAATGACCTCACACTGTACTGTAACTATAGTGCAGTCTGATTACCTCACACTGTACAGTAACTATTGTGCAGTCTAATGACCTCACACTGTACAGTAACTATAGTGCAGTCTAATGACCTCACACTGTACAGTAACTATAGTGCAGTCTAATAATCTCACACTGTATAGTAACTATAGTGCAGTGTAATGACCTCACACTGTACAGTAACTATAGTGCAGTCTGATGACATCATAGTGCACAGTAATTATAGTGCAGTCAAATGACCTCACACTGTGCCATACGTATAGTGCTTTGTATTTTAATACTGTTTGGACTGGATGTCCATTCAAATGGAGAAAAAACTAAAAGTTTAACAATTAAAGAGTTTTGATTAAAACAATGTTTTTATTCAGTCTAATTTCTGTTTAAATATAAGAAAAATGCATTGTTATATTTTTCAAAACCTTGGTATATAATTCAGGTCTGAAGGGGTTAATGGCATCCACACCCTGATGCCTCTCAATAAGCTTATGCAAATCTGCCAAATGGTCATACAACTGTATCATGTTAAATGTGGAGATGAACCAAGTGATAGAACATCAGAAGTGCATTGCTGATTGTGTCTAGACATCAGGAAGGACATGTTGTTCAGAGCATCTTAATGAGATTGGAGTGGGAAGTTTTCATTCTGCAGTGTTTCTCATTGGGGCCACCTGTTATATTAGGAGACAGTAGGGGCCCAGTCAAATTATTGTAGAATTGATTGCTAAATATGTGTGAGTAATCCTCCCCCCTTTTCTGTGGATCAATGCTTAACTTGAGAATTGTGTTAATTACTATCAGGAAACTCGGAGTAACATTTACAGATGTGCATGAGTGATTAACTTTGAAAACGATGAAGAAGTGTAGTATATTGCAACTTGTAATTGAATATGGTAAAATACCTGTGACATGGTGCTATATCTCAGGTTGCAGAAATTCAACATGAGCCAGCATTACAGACAAGCAGATGTAAATGCTGATAGACTCCCTATGATTCTACATGTATTCTTTAATACAGGCCTAGGCCTAGTTAATGAAGATAAATATTATAAAGCAGAAGCTTTTTTTACAACACATTTTTTGTGTAATTATTGTGTAAACCATGTTTGGTAATCAATTTAACTACTGTGTGCTATTGTCATTGTCAGCTTAATGACATGCACTTGTTTTCAGAGATATCAAAATCTGAATGCAATGAGAAAGTCTCAGAATTGAAAAGCCAATCATAATATAGTTGATTCATTTATGTATATTATAGACACAATATTGGATAATTCAAAAACAATTGTCAGGAAACACACACACTTTAATCTCACACACATACTTATAATATAAGTAAAACAGGATGGATAAAGAAACATTTTAAATGTCTCAAATTATACTGGAGAAGCTTAACATCAAGATTCATGGTATTCAGCAGTGATTTTGGAGAGCCAGGCTGATTCAGGTTTTATAGAGGTTGATCTTACCTAATTAACAAAGTAAATGGTTTAAGTAATTCAGTGAACATCTGCATAGCAACCCAAAGTAGTTGGACATTTCTGCAGCTTTGATCAGTTATTAGTCTTTACCTGTGTAATAAATGCACATATGTACTAAAAAGTTCTTCCATCAATCACTTTCACTTGATCTCACTTCAGTGTCTTTTACAGGATGCTGCAGAACTCTGCTGTAGGAAAGTGTACTGTAGTCATCCCTGTAGACTTGTTTGGCTCCCTTTAAGATAACTTCAAATAACATTTTATGACCCATTGTTTTCTAGTTTCGTTTTTTTTTAAATAAATAAATGTATTAATAATTTTGTGTGTGTGTGTGTGTATGGGAAGATGGAGAATTCATTTTTGGTTTGATTTTGCTTACATTATAAATCAGTCACACAGATACTTTCCCCTCTGTTCTGATTAAATAAAAGGTTGACCAAAATGTATCAATTTAATTCTATCTCCACTGGGCATGCTTCCCTGTGCGACTGCATTTGTTTCATATAATTCTTCATAACCTTGAAATAAATATAATCCATTTACATTAATATAGACTGTAGTCTTTCGTGTTGTTTGGTCATGTTTCTTTTTCTTGCCTCCTTTTCAAGATTATAAACAAAACCAAAACATGAATCGCTTTTAACTTTGGGAATTAACATATGGTACATAATAATTAGTGGCACTTAGATTGTCAATCATGACAATGACCGGTAGTCCATTTTTCACCCTCTCTGGCCTGCGAGGCCTGTGACTCCTCCCTTAAGATGAAAGGCATGCCAAAACTGAATAATTTTGCCTGTGTAACATTCCTGATTAGGGACATATCATTCACAGGACTAGAACTGTTGCAAATACAATAAATAAGTAATTCTTATTTATGCATTTCTTTATTTATTTGGGATAGCATGTGTACTATTGATGTAAAACATGAAAGAACCAGGCTAGAGGAGATCATGCATTAGGCAATGGCTCTCTCATACCATCACATAGCGTTTATATCTGCCCCAGGCATGTCCTTCAAGTCAAAGCAAATTATGAGCCAAAACAAACTTGAAGTCATTTGTACTTGATTTTTGTCTCACTATTATTCTTATTATTTTATTTTGTAAACCTAATCCTTTCCCTTAGGTCACAAATGCACACCGGCAGCAGCTCGCAAAGCCCTGCTTCGAGGACATGAATAAGAAGGACCAACCTGCTTTTTGGACTTGTTCACCTTTGCTCGTTCACAAGCAACGCTACAAAATTTGTACAACAGAAACACAGACAAATAGATACAAATTGTATTGTGTTTGCACCCAAGGCACTGATTGGCAAATTAACAGTTATTATTTTGTGATTATTATGAATGCAGATCTTTTTTCTCATCTGATAGATAGTACAAAAACATGCATGATAGTATCAAACTTTGCATATTTTTTGTTTTTGATTTTCACTTTCATATCTACTTGTTGTTCTTCACTGTAAGAAACATCAAATGTATCTGAGTGTAGTAATAAACCAACTGTTTGTTTATTTGTAATTGTTTCTGTAGAACAAGATAAAGTTGATGTACTGGATGTGTTAACATTAAATTAAATTATCCTGTCTTTTTTGCCATCTAAGCTTCATTATGTCAGAGACAATTTTCCCCTCAATATATCTTTATATTTATGTATTTATTTCCCCAGATAAATATATATATATATATATACACTCACCTAAAGGATTATTAGCGATGCTTCTAGCAGTCTAAGAGAAAAGCTTGAGAATCTCTGGGGGGAGAAATTATATATATATATATATATATATATATATATATATATATACACTCACCTAAAGGATTATTAGGAACACCATACTAATATTGTGTTTGACCCCCTTTCGCCTTCAGAACTGCCTTAATTCTACGTGGCATTGATTCAACAAGGTGCTGAAAGCATTCTTTAGAAATGTTGGCCCATATTGATAGGATAGCATCTTGCAGTTGATGGAGATTTGTGGGATGCACATCCAGGGCACGAAGCTCCCGTTCCACCACATCCCAATGATGCTCTATTGGGTTGAGATCTGGTGACTGTGGGGGCCAGTTTAGTACAGTGAACTCATTGTCATGTTCAAGAAACCAATTTGAAATGATTCGACCTTTGTGACATGGTGCATTATCCTGCTGGAAGTAGCCATCATAGGATGGGTACATGGTGGTCATAAAGGGATGGACATGGTCAGAAACAATGCTCAGGTAGGCCGTGGCATTTAAACGATGCCCAGTTGGCACTAAGGGGCCTAAAGTGTGCCAAGAAAACATCCCCCACACCATTACACCACCACCACCAGCCTGCACAGTGGTAACAAGGCATGATGGATCCATGTTATCATTCCGTTTACGCCAAATTCTGACTCTACCATCTGAATGTCTCAACAGAAATCGAGACTCATCAGACCAGGCAACATTTTTCCAGTCTTCAACTGTCCAATTTTGGTGAGCTTGTGCAAATTGTAGCCTCTTTTTCCTATTTGTAGTGGAGATGAGTGGTACCCGGTGGGGTCTTCTGCTGTTGTAGCCCATCCGCCTCAAGGTTGTACGTGTTGTGGCTTCACAAATGCTTTGCTGCATACCTCGGTTGTAACGAGTGGTTATTTCAGTCAAAGTTGCTCTTCTATCAGCTTGAATCAGTCGGCCCATTCTCCTCTGACCTCTAGCATCAACAAGGCATTTTCGCCCACAGGACTGCCGCATACTGGATGTTTTTCCCTTTTCACACCATTCTTTGTAAACCCTAGAAATGGTTGTGCGTGAAAATCCCAGTAACTGAGCAGATTGTGAAATACTCAGACCGGCCCGTCTGGCACCAACAACCATGCCACGCTCAAAATTGCTTAAATCACCTTTCTTTCCCATTCAGACATTCAGTTTGGAGTTCAGGAGATTGTCTTGACCAGGACCACACCCCTAAATGCATTGAAGCAACTGCCATGTGATTGGTTGGTTAGATAATTGCATTAATGAGAAATTGAACAGGTGTTCCTAATAATCCTTTAGGTGAGTGTATATATATATATATATATATATATACACATACACACAAACACACTGGTATATATGGTACAATAAAGTGAAGCTTTATTGTGAGTAATAGTGGATCTATTTTTTTAAATATACCAGCATAGTTTGAGCTTTAAAATCCATGTTTTTTTGTTTTTTTTTCATTCATGTAAGTTCATGGAAATGTATTTGTGAAGAAATTAATATAAACAACTGTAACATCCAGGGAACACAACAGAAACAGTGAATATTTATGATAAAGTATCAATGATTGAATCAGTTTTTCAAAAATATGGTGGCCTTGACCTTTATTAATTTTAGAACGCACAGCTAAATATTAAGTGTGTCCCTGCTTTTAATAATGATAAAAGGCTATGATAAATAAATATGTTTCTTCAAACCTACACCCCCCATGTAGAAAGTGAATTGTTACCTACAACAAATGATGTTGAGCAGAATGAGGCGTAAACAGCTCTTATTTTACCAGACAGGGATTGAATTGTCAGAGCTGAAAAGCTGAATCAGTTATAGGAAATCACTACAGAGGTGCAGCAATTCCCACCCTAGTCGTTGCAATGATACAAATACCAAAGCATGTAATATTAACTCTGCTGAGCTCAGTTTTCTGAAGATGGAAAGACATCTGTTGTGTCTCTTGTGGACAGATTGCTTTAAAACTGAAAAGGCAACTCCAAGCTGTGATACATATTGGAGCTCTAGACCGTATGGTATCTGTACTCCATCATGTATTTATTATTTAAGCCTCAACAGCTCATACTTGAAACACTCGCCACACTCCTATAACGAAACTCTACTTAAGATGCATGCATGATCCTTGACAAGCTGTGAAGCAGGTATATTTGCGTTGGCTTCAAATGAAACTGATGCAGCATATAGTTGGGGAAAATAGTGTGTCAATATTCATGTACTGGGCATTGAAAGGAAGAGCAATTTGCTAGATTTCTCATGACATGACCAGTGGTTATAATTATTTTATTTAACAGCAGCACTTTAATGTTTTCTTTTATGTTTTCTTTATTTCTTTCTTTATTTTATTTTGGATGCCAGCTTGACATTCTTGTCTGTCAAAAGCTAATGGTTTTACCTGTTTCCTTATTTGATGCTTAGATACTACACAAATACATCAATAAACAAAACACTTAAGCCATCTTGTCTTGCCAATATTTATAATGAATCACATCTGTCTTAATATGAAAATCTGAATTATATTGCTTGCATTATCCTGGGAAAGAGACTTAATGAATCCTTTCAATGAAAATGTTATTACCACTTAGTAGTAAGTTAAAAATAATTCGAATTGGAAGTGTTAGAAATCCACTGATATTGTGTAATATGTAAATATCCCTTTTGTAAAAGAAATCAAAACTGTGGGATGTCCAAGGTCAGGGGTGTTCGAGTCTTCTTCTAAGTTCATCACAACTTTTCTTCTGAATGTAAATTAAATTGATGTCCACAATATTTATGTTGTGATTACGTAGACCATGTTACATTTGTTAGTTGTTTGTGGAAGTGTTATTCAGTTCAACTTTAAAGGGGTGCTTTCACTAGCATTACTTGAAATTAAATAACTCAAAGAACACAAGTGGTTACTATCATTCAACAGGTGTGTTCTTCTCAGACCTACAACACTGCAAACCCCAAATTTGAGTAGAAATATCAATTATCTGGCTACATGTGTTGTATAACTATGTCATGGGAGTTGCTAGGACAGAAATATGAGCTAAATGTGATACGACACGTTGTATTTTTAAAAAGACAAAATGATTGGTTTGGAACTTCATTATGTTTCCTTTATATATTCTTTGCCATGCCATTATTTTTAAGGTAGGACTATAGTTACTATTTTGTATATGTGGGCATACCAAAGTATAACTGTAAAGTCTTCTAAATAGGAAAACAGACGCTATCTTGTGATAAGGAAATCACAATAGAAGCAGATACTCTACTCGTTAGTCCTGGTGTTAGGAGATTATGTGTTTTGAATGAGAAGTTGCATTTAGCAAACTTTAAATATTGCTTAATTACACCGGCTTGGTGCTTTAAAATGTGTGCCCCATAGCATGGTTATTTTATTTACTATCATTATTTAATTTATTTTTTACAACCTGTTTGTGAAGGAAAATAAAAACATGCATATTTTCTGCCTTTAATATAAATTGTGGTTGAAAGAAAAATTACACCCAGAAACATAATTAATCTCTGCTTTTCTACCCCCCTACAGCACTGTAATTTATATATTTAAAACTTTTTAATAAATGTAATATTGAAGTCAGTAATGATGCTTTACTTGGATGCAATAGTGCAGTTCAACTTAAATTTCAAGTAACCTAATTCCCAACTGTGCCAGTATTCTTAAACAATTGAAAATGTCCAACAATTCAAAATATTTAACTATTCCTTTGCATTGTGAAGTTTTCTGACTAGAATACATGTTATTACCCATTATTAACTGTTTATTACATTATAATTTTGAAAATGTATGTTTGAGTTTCAGTTTTGATAGAAAAAAGTTTCACATCATTAAAATAAGTTAACTTTTTCTCAAGCTCTTTGTTTGAACATGTATTTCTAATTTTCAATATTTAACCTACCCCTTACACATCCGGATTCTGGAATGATTGTGTACACACCCTCTCAGCAGGTGTGACTACATTACTACAGTGCTATACAATCATTCGTCACATAAATTGAATAGGGAGAATAGCATATATGATATCCAAAACTCAATCACTATTCATTGTTTAATCTGTAATTATAAGCACTGCCTGTGAAACCTAAAAGTAGATTAGTTTTCTACGACCATGAAGCGGTTATAATGATGTGAGAGCACAGGTTACAGATCATCAGAGAAGCCTTTGTACTCTTTGTTGTTTGAGACAACATGACAAGGTGCACTTTAAAGGTCAGATGGCTAGGTCTATTAAGCTTTTAGCTGTAACTCTGTTAAAAAATATCACTTCCCAACATACAGAAGTACAGCAACTTAAGGCATTATTTAAGAATAGAAGAAACCATATGTATATTATGATTTAGATGTAGATGTTGTAAACAGGGGTGTTGATCTTTTTAGCCTATTGCTTTGCCAGTAACAGTGTCTATTATTATAATATTTTACTTAAATCAACTTAAAAAGAGATAAGCTGTCAGTAGCCAGGTCTGTACTGAGCAGTAAGGATCCTGAATCCACATCTCCTTTAAGCACAATTGCTACTATCTCTTAATTAAGAGATTTACGTAAACTCCGCCCCCCCCCTCCCATCTTGCAATCAAGGAACTGGAATTAATTTAGGGCACAATAGTTGCGCAGTTCAGCCGGATACAGGGTTGATCCCTTAATTCTGCAGCACAGCGCAATTTACATGTGTAAAAGGACATCAGTAATATGCTCACATTTACCTAATCTCCCCTGATGGATTCAGGCCATGCTTTTCATTTACTCCAGACGCGATAACCAAACTGTCAGCTATATTGCAGCTTTTCCTTTAATCTCTTCCCGAAGCCAATAATAAGCATTAACCGCAGCCCGGCAACCATGGTCAATTGTTAATCTCTTATTTGAAACATAGGATACTGAACCTGTATTCTGTACTGGGATAATCTGGGGGCAAAGAAGGAAAATTGGATTATTAGTTATTTGCTGGGTAAATGACAATGAAATTCACCGTCCTCAAGATGTCAAGACATTAATTAAAGAACCTACAGTTTGACTTACAATTTGTATAGGTAATGCTGTTAAAACAAGTGGGAATAATGGATTAAAAGCTTAAAGTAGATGAAAAGGTAATAGAATTTGCCAAATTACTTCCTCTTCTGATCTTTTATTATTTTTTATTTTGTTGTTGCTTGTTATTCAACAGGCAGTATGGGAAAGACTTCTGTCTGTGTATGACTTAATCAACTGTTTAAGATTTCAATGAATATTGGATGGTAAAATCCAATGGGGAAAAGAAAAAGCAGCTGTTAGCATGATTAAGCACTAATGGTGGTATACAAATGCCTTTTTCCCCCCAGACAAAGTATGAAAAATATTGGAAGCAAGCCACCAAAGAAAGTTCTTGTTATCCAAGATTACAAGGGAGCATCTAGCCATAAATCATTATCACATGCATGCTGATGGCTTTTATACATGGATGAGAAGACCTTAAATTGTACGTGAAAAAACTGATGGAACCCATTTACCAAAGGGTTGATGTATGTTTCACTTGGTGATCTACAACTTTATCAGCAGCACTGTGGAGCAAATGCCTTCCCTTGAGATTTCTGACCTTGAAACTATTCTTTGAAATTAAAAAGTAAAAAAGCTGTATAATTTCATTATTATTAATATGTTCAGCAAAATTGTTTCTTGTTATCAAATAATATTTGGTGCTAAATGCAGAACTCTGATGTCATGCGAACACAATCAGTTTAATTGGGTTTGTTACAGGTTCTAAATGAAGCAGAGAGGTGTCACCATTTACAAATTTAATTTAGGACAGGATATGATCAATTAGACTTTTTCAGCAAGAATATTAGGGTGCTTCCAATTCACTTATCCTTCTTCAGATTGATCTAATGAATAACACATATAAGAAATGGGTTTCAGAAGAAGCAATCTCAGTTTTTCAGTTAATGATGATGATTATAAATAGGTGTTGCAGAAACAAGGTAAATTAAAGTAATGGGAAAATGTTTGAATAGATTATCGTGTGTGTGTGTGTGTGTTTGTATTCTTTCAAACATTAACCACTAGAGCACAGTACAACAAAAGCCACAGGAGATTGATTAAATTCAAGTCAACCTACAGTAAAAGTTAATGTTACATTCTGCATCATATTAACATCTAAAAATCTTTAGATTCAATTTATTAATGCTATGAATACCTAATACTGGAAAATAGGTTTTCATGGAAGCAGTCTGAGCAAACCTTCAGGGAAACACATCATGGGTATGGGTAAACTAAGTGAACAGAAAATCAATTTGACTTTCTTTTATTTCATTTTTCCTTGATCTCATCCTCAAATTTTCTTTCATTTGTCTGTATGCATGTCCCATAGCACTATCCATTTGGACAAAAGCTGGTAGTGACCGTGAATGTATGATGCAATATTTGCTGTAAATTGTGTGCTGTTTTATGTATTGTGGTCATACATACAATTTACAGCAGAAACAAAATATTTCTCCATTTTCTTTGCAGGCTGACAGTGTTTAATTTCTGTTTAAGTTTTGAGTACAAATCAGTATAGTCGGGTATGGAGGTGACTGGAAACCAGAAGGAAATCTGAAGCTTGTTACACTAAATCAATGTAATTTGACAGAAAGCAGAGATGTGAAATCATTCTGCATATTTAGGACTCCCCAGAGTGTTGTCTTGTAAACCACAAATCAAAAGTGCTTTCCCTTTCTTTGACCATGACTGAGCTGGAAGAAGGTAACAATATAATAAGCAAAGCAAATATGAGCCAAATATGAGCAGTCTGCACTCGAAAAAAAAATATATAAAAAATATATATAATACATATATATATATATATATATATTAACCTCATAAAATGTGGATGAAATCGAGGTCAGGGACAGGACAGATGACCTACAGAACCCGTTCAACGAGTGGATTCATGTTCTTTAGGTAAAATACAATTTAATTACTTTACATATTTCAGGATTAACAGAGGTTGATTGTGGGTCAGGGCTGACGTACCTCTGTCTAATTATAATGGCACAGACATCACATTTAAAGGACAAATCAAAAAAAGGCTCCATGTTGGTTATTTGCTTTCGATGTAGTGCACCTGGTAAAGGATGTGCAATTGAATGCTTAAACAGGGAATTGGCAACAGAACCTGATTAAAGTTTATCTTTCAGGGTAATAAGTCTACCAACATTCATTATTGCTTGTCAGATTATAAATTGTCTCAGGGTGAAAATTATGCAAGATCACACACCTATATTTAAGTCATGGGGGCCTTAAGCTGTGATTTACTTTAATAGGTTTAATTCATTTAAACTTCTGCAGCACTTTATTTACAGTGAAGAATCATTTATCTTGGAAGTCTGATGAGACAGTTTGATTAGAGCTGTTCGAAAAAGCTAACTGATTTTCAGAAGTTTAAAATGTGAAAGTTATTTAGGCTGACTATTTCTGAATACATATAGTAGTAATTTCTTGTTGGTAATAATGCTGGGAGAGAAACTACTTTTAATATGTGTAAAGGGGCAAATTAAAAGTATATACTGTATATTAAAAGTGATCTGATAAGATACATGTTTACAGTTTAGAAATTATGCAGAGGAAAATATTGAATTGAGATCAAATCAGTGTATCATTTGTAATGGTCAATAATACAATATGGTTGACATAAAATTAGCAGAAATTTCTCAGCTGAAATGTTTTAGGAAATGCTTGTTACTACCTGAGATTGAGAGAAAGAGGAATACATTCAAGCACAGTAACAAAGCTTATAGGCTATTTCTTGCTAAAATACAATAGGTGGAAGAGGATAGTAGTTGTAATATCACTCCTACAGTTTTTTTTTTCTTTCAGTTATGCATTTCTTTGACTTCATCTTTCTTCTTTTAAGTGTAATGAAAAAATACAAACCAACAGATTATGACCAGTAATAATGTGGATTATGTTCAAACATGATCCTTGGTGGATTTGCGAACATCATCTGATACTACTGTAAAGTATATTTGCATCTAAATCACTCTTTACCTATAATGGTGTGAATTCAATTCACATTATCATATTACCTGCAGTTAATCACTGCCACTCTCCATACCACAGTGTGAACTATTAGTGTCATTTATATTTGTTAATGTTTCGCTTCAGTACATTATTATTATTTTTCTTAAAATTAGGTCAGGAACATATTTCAATCAGTGGAGAGAAACAATCTGCACTGC
This sequence comes from Amia ocellicauda, assembly GCF_036373705.1. Taxonomy (NCBI): domain Eukaryota; kingdom Metazoa; phylum Chordata; class Actinopteri; order Amiiformes; family Amiidae; genus Amia; species Amia ocellicauda. The sequence goes on from NC_089859.1 coordinate 5,394,890, forward strand.
ATTATGAACAACTCCCACACCAAAAACTTGATATTTAACAAAACATATATATATATATATATATTCTATTTCTGTGATTGGAGATGAAATGCAAGCTGTGTGGCCACAAGCCAATATCTCATTACTTGCATTATTATGCTGAAGAAAATAATGAAAATGAAAGCACGTGTTAAATCCTAACAATTGCCTTTGACAGATGGGCTTCCTTTATCAGTTTTATGGATTTCCAAATATGGGTGATTCATCAAAACTCATCTGGCTATGTACTTGACCAAATTAAACTGAAAATGTAAGTATTTTGTCCTGTCATACAGGGTGAGTGCAAAGCATGTTTTGATTCATACATATATTAATAAATAGAATTATGGTGACTCTATAAAGACAACACAAATAGTATGTCTAGGCAGATGTAAAAACAAAACTAAATAACCAAAGACAATTGTCAATATTTCTCTCACACAAACATGCATGGATTGTTACACCATTACAATGCAAACCAGACAAAGAGGGATTACAGTAATAAGTATGTTTTTTTTTTTTTTTTTTTGTAATACCCCCCACCCCTTTATAGCAGTATTGCAAAACTATTAAATGACGAATGTAGGTGCTGGCCCTGTTGGCTTATCTAACCCTATGATGTATTAAGTCAACAGGGATTACTGTGGCTCAATTAAATTACCAGACTGTCTACCCTTCATCCACTGTCCATTCAAAGGTTACTGAAATTTTTCACCATTGGTGTTTAGTCAAGGGGGATTATGGGTAATGCGCGGTTATGTGACAGCACTGCTCAAACACGTTGTGTTGTTTCAAATAGTGAGCCACATTGGGTCCCTCATTCAGTGCTTCATGCCTCATAGCCTGTTGTCCGGGTGTATATTTTGTTACATGTGAAGTGAATATTTTGCCACTGTATTGCTATAAGCAGTCCAGTTACAGACACTTAAATATTGTTTATGTCCTGATACATCACTTTCACTGTCACAAAATGCATTCAAAACAGAGAAAACAAACAAACAGGTCCACTAACTAACTCAGAATCCCTGTCTCATGTTAGCATGAATGGAAACAGTTCCTCAAACAATACAAAGCACAGTGTACGAAGTGTACTCATAAGTACTTAAAAAGAAACGACCATTTCTGAAGAATGTCTCATTATCCTGTGAGTAGACACTGCAGTGTCATTCATATGCATTAATCACAGGTCTAGTAGAGTAAGGTTTCGCTGTTTGATTAGATTTAGTGTTGTGAAACTAATTTGCTATTCATTACAAAAGTAGTTTCTACAGCAACGGCTTTTCGCGGGTGATTATTTTGTCGGAAGACATCTATACCCAGTTTAGTGCATTCAATATTTTGGTATTATGTTATTGTATCATTTCGGATTGTTCTGGATTACTTTATTGTATGTCTATTGGATTTCTTCTTTTTTAAGGTATTGCAACTTTATTATTATCAATTGTGTTATGCTGATGCTTCTCGGATCACCATTTTGCCATGTTCTATTGAGCTTATTGACTCACAATTAAGTCAAGGCATAAGAAATTTAATTTAACAAGAAAAACAATTAGTTCTCTCTCTGAGTATAATAAAAACAAATTTGGAAACCATCTGTTCAGAAATGATTAAGCAATAAGGCATATTCCTTTACACTGACTGCATTTCCTGTATTATGATTATTTTTTTATTCTTTTGTTTTGAAACATGTTGTGAAACCTAGTTTCTTGTCAGAATGATTCTGAACTTCAGTTTAGCCTCCAGCACATTTCATTTTTGCATAACAATTTAGATATATGCATGCATATTTTATTGAAATGAGATATGAATCTACTCACTACACATCTAAAAACAAAAACAAACAAGCAAACAAGCAAAGTGGGTATCAATTCATATTAACACATATCCCATCAATTAAACAGATTATGTTTTAGTTTTTGTGATACTACAGTAGTTTAGGATTGCCAAAATTATAAACTAATTCCAGTAAGTGTCTTTCCACAGAATGTTTCAATTAAAATACCCAGTAAATGCTTCTTATTATTATTTTTACATGCATCATATTATCAAACAAGATTGAACAAATGACCTTCCATCTCTTTTAGCATTTCCTATTGTACTAGGGAATCTTTAGACAAACAAGAAAGAAAATGTAAAGACAATATTTCAATCAAATAATCTACCAGCCATTTGCAAATTACAAACCCAGTATTTGCTTGGCCTAACTTTCATGACAGTTTCTTCCACCCCCCTTTTGCTGCAAGAGTTAATATAACACTAAAGTGTTGCTTAGCAATCTAAAAATTAAGTAATTGTAAAGTACAAAAATGTATCCTGAAATCTGCCTGCAAAATTCAGCAGCTTTATTTTTTTGGTCTTCTTCCAATCCATTATACATTTGTGTGAGGCTTTTAATTTTTTTTTTTTTTTTTTTTTTAATATTGGCTATGTATTTTTTTTTTTTTAGCCCTACTTCAAAATCAAGTAGCGACGGTGGATTGGGCCTTGGTGTTGGAGGTCTGATTTCAGCACCGTTACCTTTAATGCAGGGGCCAACAAATTACATTAACAAGTTGAATTAAGGGAAAGAAGCCCTACAATTGTTCTACTGCTTAATAGAGGGCTTAATCCTTCCTTCAAATTAAATTATAATTTTTTGCAGGTAAGAGCTCAGCATGCATTACAAAATGTCAAGGTTATGTTATAGTGTTTTTCCTGACATTTGTATAATTCGCATTGACCATTTCTAAATGACAGGCTCTTTTTATTGTACTTAACTTTTAAGCACTCATTAATTCTAGACTTCTGTAGATGGCGGAACATAGATAAAAAATGGTCAAGTACTTAATAACTTGATTGGGGGAATATATATATTTGTGTGTGTGTGTAAACAATGAAAAGTGCAGCCTCTGAAATTAACTTATGCCAATAATGCATATATAAATCAAACACTTCAGTTTGGATTAGACTTTATTGTTTTGCTCATCGCGTATATTTGTTATTTTCCTTAAAAAGGGCCCTTTACTCTCTATATTTATTACTACATTTTGCAACTTCAGTTCAAGGCAGCAGTTTTTGTTAAATCCAGTGAGACATTTGTGTTATCCACAGGAACATTGCATACTATTGCATCTACATCTCAGCTCAACACGATCAGAACATGTACAAAATGCTCCAATATTATTAATTACAGTGCAGAGAATGTATGGATGCATTTTAGTATTACAAAGGCTTTATCAGCTGTTATGTGTATACATACATATGTTGTAATCCATGAAAAGACTCTGTAAAACTCTATATTACGGTCATTCATAAATGGTTAGTAAATAGTTTATAAAACAGTTAGGAACCATTAACAATTCAATTTATAATTGATCAGTAAGCCTTTATAAGATATGATTTATCATGTATCACAAAATTGAAATTGTTTTGGGACCTGCCAAAAACCTATTTTGTTTCAAATCTTTATTATAAATGTTAAATCATATATAATAAAGGTTTATTGATCATTTATAAATTTAATTATTAATGTTTCCTAACTGTTTTATAAACTATTTACCAACCATTTATGAATGACACATTAATAAAAAGTGTTACCAATAGTTACTATGGTAACACTGAATGAGTAATAAGCAATAATGTGCATAGCAAGCTGTTGTATTAGGCTCATATAGTAAATAATAATACAAATATGTCAGGTTAGGTAAATTCATGTGTCTAGTAGTAATTTAGAGGCCGGGACCTGGAATGAAACCAACAGACACACAGTTCCTCCTGGAACAAGTTTAATAGCCCGAGTCTAAATGAAGCAGGCAAATAAACACATAAATAAATATGTGATTATAAATTAGACATATTATCACTTTGAGTGGTAACATCAAGTATGTCAAGAATTTGGTATAACCAACCTCGGCTCAGTGTTGTTCTATGAGTTCAACACCCCTGTGCAGTCTCTGAGGTGACACCAGGCATATTATTTTTTGCCCTGTGCTTGTTCGTGCTGCTAGACACAAACTAGGACACACACTGACAGCAACCTTGTCATCATCTTATTTTCAGATCAATTGCGCTGAATGCTTGAACTGAATGTGACTCTGAATAAAGTGTGGATTCACACAAATACCTGCTGATAACATATCTGCCAATTTTGTTCTAGTAAAAAAACAGGCAAATCATTGGGAACATGATCACACAATTTGTAAGGCAATCACTGCTGTCTGTTTTTTTCAGTTAATGTTTGGTTTGTTTGCTTTAGTAATAAGTCTTAGCAGGTAGCTGTGCAAACACCTGTTCAGTGAATAGACTATTTTCATTCCTCCTGTTGCCACCACACTGAAGTTTGTCACACCCCACATGCAACAAAACCCATCAGAATTGGGCTAAAATATACCCTTCAAAGCCAACTATCTATATCTGCCTTTCTAGACTGATGTCTAGAAAAAGTTATCAAGGGAACAGTGCCGCAACATAAATGCTTTGAGGGCTAATATTCTTCAAATTTATGATGAGGTACTTTCCTTTTGGACCGACCTCAAGCCACTTATTTCCAACACAGTAATGAAAGTATTTTCAGAATCAGCTTACATATAATATGCATGTACCATTAGCACAATGGCATAAGGCACAAAAATGGATATATTGTACGTGTTGCAGTATATCCCTTTCCCATTTCAAGCAGAGTTAATTGGATCAATGGAGACGTTCTCATGCACTATAGCAGTGCTGGATATAGAACGAGAGGGGATGAATCACTTCTGAACACAAGTGCTATTAATTATACATTGTGCTTTCCACAGTGGCTCCAAAAGTCTGCAATTTCTTTTTTCTTTCCTCGGAGACTCAAACCACAAAGGACGTGCGGCTCTACAGACTATCCCCACTCTTCATTAGCCACTCTGCTACTTCCATTTCTAATAATGTTCTTAAAATCTGAAGGAGTGCATCGCATCTACTGTATGGTACCATGCTCCCTGCCATTGCAGACGAAGCTACAGCATTAGTGAAATGTTAATGACGATTGCTAAGAAAGCTTTCTTTTATCTTTTTTTTTTTGCAATAGAGGTATTGGGTTACGCCACGCTGAATGCATAATGGATTCAATTGCTCTTTCTGTATGTATTTGAAATATATGAAATGACATTCTGTAACACAAACTTGTACACTATTGATACTGTGGTAAAGCCATATTCTGTAGCAGAGCTAGTCCTTTTTTTATTTCTTTTTTTTATCTTGTGTCCCTTATTTCCTGCCCTATTGGTATTTCCGAGCTGCGACTGTCTTGTTGTCAGTGGAGGTTTGGGGTGTTGTGGTTTCAAACAATGAATCTGGTTATGGGTCACCACTATTCTACTTAATTAGACCTGACATTTAACTGTGATGTACAGGGTGGAAACTCTGCTTCAATCTCTCAAAACACAGACGGGTTTCTTTACAAAGCTGGTAGGCTATTCCATTTTGTTTGATGAACTTTAAAGAACTTAACCAACAAAGACACATGTAAAGCTTTTGTTCAGTCTTTTGTTCTGTAGACTGCTGTAACTTTCGGTGTTGCGCCACTCACGTGTCTGGGGATTATGCTGACTATGTGCCATTTCATAGTTCTTATAAAAGTGATTACATGATAATTTTCTGACATTTAAACCTGATTCACACAGACTTGGTAGTACTGAGCCATCGCAGGAACGTCTAATACATTCTTTCAAAAGACACTTTCCCCTACTTCATTACTTTGAATCCATGCTCACTAAAGAATCTTCTTCTCACATCCCTGCTAAAGAAATCAGTTAGTAAGTAAAGTAAGTTCATATATATTTAAATATATCAACAGCAGCGGCCCATATCGATCCACTGCTGGATGTAGACCTCCCCAAGATGTTTCCACTTGTTTCGATCTATAGCTTCCCTTTTCCATGTTATGCCTGCAAAGTTTATTTCTTTATATATGTGTATATATGTGTGTGTGTCTGTATGCGCCTCTTTCAATATATTTTTGCTCAGTGGATCCAACTGTTTAATAAGTATTAATGTTTGCCCGAAGACAACAGGATTAAATTCAATCTTTGCCTGTCTACTGGCATTTGAACGTATGAATACAGATTGCAAATTAGCCAATCATTTCCCCCTCACACTGTGAAACCCAGAAAGAAAGTGCAATGTTAAAAATGTACACAAAGAGAGACTGGGGCTGGAGATGTGAAGGATTTTGAATAACTTGACTGTGATAATACATTCTCAATTAATTCAGCCAACATATTTCAATTAGATATTGCATAAAAAAGAGGTCTATGGGCAATGACATTGCCACTCCTGTAAAGAAAATAATGTAATTGGAGATCTTAATACTCATTGGACAGTTGATGAAGATATTTTTGGAAACAATATGTACAAATTGAATACTAAATTATTTTGCAGTCATTATACAAACAGCTATATCTATGATGTTCTATTTGTGTCCTCTTGCAGATAGTCGGTAAGTGCTTAAATTGTCCATAAACACTAATTCTAGGTAGTTTTTCATTAATTACTGTAACAAATTGCCACATAATATAACACATGGTCTTAGTCCAGACCCTGCAGTTTTCTGGAGCCAGATTCAACTGCACTGCTTTTAAAGTATATCGAATGGGATGGGTTCTCTAGTCACAAGCCCGGAGTGATGAATAAAAAGCCATTTACTTTATTATGGAAAATGGATGTCAACCTAGCATGATAAAATCTCATCCTCCACTTATTCGCTTTCGGGAAGGAGAATGTTAAGATTTGAAAGACTTCGATGACTTTTGGAGGCACATCTGCCTGGCAGCACAACGTTGGCCAGACTATGTTTTTAACCACTTTCTTTGAATCCTCCCTGCATGGATCCCCTTAGCCACAAATTTGCATTTAAAATGGTATTAAGGCATTTTCTTTTTTAAACTTTGAAAGTATAAAGCTTATTTGAAAAAAATGAACGTCCCTGCATTCCTTGATTTTAAGGAAAACAAAGTGCAAAGGAAGCTGTACAAATTAAATAAGATTCTGTTTTCATGGTGTCTTTGATTTTGTGTGTAGAATATATGTTGGACAATGTTAAAAAGTATTCTTGTTGGCAACAGATAAATAACTTGTTTAATGTGAAACATCCCTTCTGGGACTAAACTATAAGTTTGCACAACTGAACAAACTATTTGCTAAATTCAAGGTTACCAAATCCTTGTCATATAGGAAGGCTTTAAACAATTGTTCTAATTAGTGTGTCTTAAAGCAAAGCTGTTGCTTCATACTTTCAAGCAAAGCATATTGAAATTTCAAAGAACGCAACTACAAAAAAGTAAAAAAATCAAACACTGCTTTAAAATCCCTACAGAGTGTTTAAAAGGGAGTACACACAACACAAATAAGCCTGACATTTGGGTTATAATCCTGCTTTCTGGAAAGAGAATTTAAAAAAAAAAAGAAAAAAGTTTTGCACGTGCTCTGACTTATGTTAAATTTCAACTCCCTAATGAGATGGATGTGGTAGGATGTGATGTGATCTGATGTATTGTAAAGTTATTATCTCTGAATGCCAACGGGTTCCATCTTCACTAAAGAGCATCATAACACATCTACAGCACCTGACCTTTTTATAAGATAATAATCCAAAACTTCCAAAATGGACAAACCCCACTACGTACTAATAAAAAGGTCAATTAAAGTCAGCCAGACTCAACACGTGTGGTGGAATGTTTCTGTCACGGATAATGCTACATTGCAAACATGAAGACAGGAAAAAGAGAGAAGCTTTTGACAGAATATACTCATATTCCTCATCAACCGAACTTTAAAAACTCATACCTGGTTCTCAGAGTGAATATCGTGTAAACATGCTATGGAGAGTAACTGCAGAGTGTGTGCTGGTATCCAGAAATGAGGTGTAACTTGGGTTGTCAAGTGGATGTGTCAGTGAGGGTTATAGGAAAAACTGCACAATTAGAGAGAGGGCCGGAGTAGTTAAAAAGGTGAAGACAATATTTACATTTAATGTGTGGTAATGCACAGCATCCACCTTTTTTTAATTCACGTCTAGGCCACTGAACCACACCCAGGTCCTTAATTCACTCCCATTACGCCTGACAGAAAGGCAGCTGGAGTGACGACTTTGGCAACAGTGGCTGCGGCAGCAACAATGACAGAGACACAAAAGTTATTTTCGGGATACCTAAACGCATCAGTGGCAGTAATGACAAAATGTGTGCGCTAAGGAAGGGTAACTTTCAATATATCAGTATGAATGGTCTTTTAAAATGCAATTGCTTTCTCCAGAGAGCACTTGGACTGGGACAAGAGAAATTTTATATTCTATAGCAGCGATACTCCCTCATAATCCTGGAGGGCTGAAGATCCACTGCTTTTCATTCTATCTGAGGTGTTAATGTTAATGACTCAGAATAATTGTCGAAATTACCACTTTTTTGTCCCTTGGCAGATTTGAAGTTGCCCCTAAAACATTCAGGCATGTCTCCCCATGACTAGGAGTGAGTATCAATGATCTATATTTAAAGCAAAACTTAATTAATTTCCCACAATTCCATGCAGCAGTGATGACAGAAGGAGCAAAGGTATACCTGTGTGACTACCCATCTCGTACTATCTTGTATAGTCTCTGGGAATAATTCCAATAGACGTTTATGGGAACATATAGGAACATGCATTGTCACATTAACTTTAATACATATTAAAACATCATGGATGGAATATGGAATGGAATATTACAGTGGCCCTGAAGTGAAGAATGCAACTAATGAAAAAACGGAGTAACACTGTTTGTCAAAGTATAAAAATAAGGGGAACGTGACTCACTATAGACACCATATGCTTCCCTCCACACAGCTGCAAGGCATGGTGATTGATGGGTTGTCTCTCCAATCAGTGTAGTGGATCCTTTTTGCTGATGTATATAACCAGTCCGTTGTTGAGGCCTGTTTTCGTTTAATGTTTCCCAATTTGTTGTTGGTTATCACGTTTTAAATAAATAATTTTTAAATATTGTTTTTCAATTTGTTCTTGTGTTTTGATACTTAAGGGCCACCGTAGAGGAAGAATATGTGCTATGATTTCATATTTCATATCTCCCCTTTCTCCAGAGCTGCTCCATCTCATCCCTGGCCCCTCAGTGGTGGAGTGACCTTCACACTGAAGTCAAAACAGCAGAGTCTCTGACCTCCTTCCAGCAATTACTCAAAACACATCTCTTCAGACTCTACTTGTAATTTAGTAATTTATTCTCCTGTAAGATTGCACTTATACAACGTTTTGTCATACTCTTGCCTTTGCATTACTTGCACTTGTAATGTTTATTTTGATTTCCCCTTTGCTCCCTCTCCCTTAGTTCTTAACTTTGACTTAACATCGTGTCTGCACTCATCAGCTTTTACAATCTAGTATGTAAGACCTTAAATATTGTTTATTGTATCTTGTATACACTAGTGTAAATTCTAAATTTGTAAAATGTATTATAATGTGCCTGCACTGCACTGTATTACTGCACTTTGTATTGCTCTTATATTTAGTAAATTGCCCTGGACAAGGGCATCTGCTAAGAAATACATAATAATAATAATAATAATAATAATAATAATAATAATAATAATAATAATAATAATAATAATGTGTGCAGAATGACAATGAATCTTGCATGAGCACAGTAGAGGAAGGAAGATACAGTATTTTATCTTTCCTTTTGTTTACTCATATGCTATGCAACCTAAAATTGAGAGGATCTGCACACTCACTTGGGGGGCAATCTGACGCTGGCATAAATCCATCAAGATGAGGAGGCGGACAAGGCCAAGTGCAGTCAGGACTCCATTTGTAGTTGTAATTTAAACTCAAAGCAAATCGAATCTCAATCATTTGCAATGGGCTGGTAACTTCTGGTCAAATTAATTGATATCATGATCTCTATATAAATAATTTATTAAAAATGGGTTTGAGCCCTACTTATAACTGATCATCCTGAGTATAAATTAACCCCCACTGCATATTACAATAACAACAAATACTGCTGTTCAGCAGCTCTACTGTTTTCCTCACGCTGTGAGGCCACTGTCTTTTCTGTGGAATTTGAATTATCACATGAATGTGAAAATCAGTTTTTTGTACTTCAACTCACAGCAGCAACTGTCACTCAGCCAGTCAAACAGTCAGGCTGAACCTCACAAGAAATATTCAAACACATTTAAAACACACACCTGAGGAGGTCACAAAGTTATCTCTTCCCTTCTAACCTCATGGGAACTTACAGTTTAGCAATGCCATCTCTCTTAATCCATAATAAACACAGGATGGAAGAGGACACTGAGTCTCCCATTCACAACAGAAAACTGCAGACAAGCAGAGTTGTGGCATATGTATATATATGTATGTATGTGTATGTATATATATATATATATATATATATATAAACAGAGAGAGAGAGAGAAAGAGAGAGAGATACTATATATATATAGTGGCACCGTGTGGGTTTGGACATGAGCCGGGCCTCAGGAAAAACAACAGGCACGATTATAGTGAATAGTTTTATTATGAGACAGTGCGCGTGACATATACCAACCTAGCTCCTCGATGAGCCTACCTCCACATAACATATATCCTACTGATTAATAAACACGCACACAACACACATACAGTCCACATCACAATCTGTAGCCATAGTCAAATCCAAGTTGAAAGTTCGTCACTCTCCACAACCAGGAAGCTAAACGCTTCCCATTTTATAAAGGGGGAGCCAGACATGAAGGGAACAGAAGTCAGCTGTTCTCCTGGTAATTTCCCTGGTTTGGGCTCTGTGGAGGCGCAGGGCAGTTTGGGGGGGGTGCGTCACCGCGTTGTGCAGCACTGCGTCACAAAATATATATACACTACTGTGCAAAAGTCTTAGAGACGTTTCTCTTGTGTTGTCTACTACTTATTAACTCTGGTGTGATACAAAGGGTATTTTGATTGAAGAGAGTTTGTGAGATGATGAACAAGTGCAGCTTATAGAGATCCGAGCTTGAAGCCAACAATTAAGCATGGAGGAGGGTTCAATTCAAGTCTGAAGGTGCATATCCCCAATTGGCGTTAGACAATTGCTGAACAATTATGGTATAGTGATTGTAGCAAGGTACATAATCAAATAATGGATTTAAAATGTGTAGGACATTCAGCTTTTACACTTTTACTTTTACACTTAACAGTTGTAGCTTTCTTATGCAACAGTATAAAAATGTTAAACTGCACTATGCACTGTGTGTGTCCATACATATATATTATACTGGAAACTCTGCTACTTACTCTATATTCTCAAATGATTGGGGTCATATTGCATCACGTGAATAACAGAGTGACCCATTTCGAGGGAGAAGTGTGGGTTGTTCTTGGGACATGGCCAGCTGAGAGTGACTGGATAGGAAGTGACAGAAGCATAAATGCTCATGAAAGCATGCAGTGGAGTCAGAACACGTAATTAGTAATATCCCTGGAGAGAACATGGCGAGTCTGCTTATTTATGTAGCACATTACAACTGACATCCGCTTGAGACTCCCATGCCGAATGCGTGAAGGGTCTGCGTAGGGTTACTGTTTTGATGAGGGGCACAAACATGTAGACCAGTAAATCGAAGCAATATGAACACCTAGGTACCTGGAAATAAAGAGGGAGAAATATTTCCCACCAACAACATGTACTATGTTAATGTAGTATGGTTCGCTCTTATCCTTGCTTGTGCTTTAAAAAAAAATAAAATAAATGGAGCTGGGACCGTGGAAAATTCATGAATTGTGTTGAATTAAAAAAACTGGCACAGGTCCGATACTAAGCTTACCTCAGAGATATTACTCGTTCTGAAAAGCAATCAAATCGTAATTGTTCCACTCCTTGAACACGTTAAAAATGCAGATTAGCGTGGCCGCTAAAATGATTATGTATTCATTAATTTCTTTGTTAAAACCATCTGTTTAATTAAAAAAAGATGAGTTTTTTTTTTAAATGACAGACTACCATCCAAATAAATACCTATCTAAATTGTGAACATCTTGTGTGTTTAGGATTAGGTCCCATACTTATTATTATTTTAATTTTTTTTGGGTAAATCCAAGAAGACTTTGGGACTAACAGTTTACAGACAAGATTTCTTACAGTGTTGCTTTTCCCTTTTCTACAATTTATTCTTAATATCTCCATTTACCTTACATTCATAATTTCTAATTACTTTGGGCAAATCTTAAGAAAATTATCCACCCAATGCACAACAGTGTGATATGATGTAATTTCTCCCATAAAATATTCAATTCAGACGCAGTCTAGCCTGACATTATTGAGTGATATGCTGTACTACGTCCTGAGCACTACAGTGGAGTACATTCACGCATTTAATTACAAACTAACAACATCGTAATTGAACACCAAATATTTGCAATTGTTCACCTTTCTATTTGCACTTCAAAACGGATGAACTAATACACTACTACATGGCATTAAAACATTTCCACAGCAAATCTAATCGAAATATAAATACATAAACTAATTTGGCCCTCATTTACCAAAGCTCTTCCCATAAGGTTGGCCCTTAATTATTTAAATGTAACTTTCCTTTTCTAATTGTTCCCCTTTTCGGATATGAGTCTCTAGTTATAGTAGCTGATATTGAATAGTAATGGGGGGGAAGCAAGGTCCAGGTGGGGACACTGCTGTCTTACCCTTGAGCAAGGCTTTATCTAGATTGGTATCTAAATGGTAACTATGTAAAAATAATAATTTATTGTAAGTGGCCCCGGATAAGGGCATCTGCTAAGAAATATAATACAAAATCTTCCATCAATTTAAGAGCCTGACCTCTTAATTCCGTTTTAGCTTGTCATATTTTTTTTATTTCAATCATACTGTTCCATGTATTGAGAAATCTAGAGGTGACAAATACACAGGGCCACCGCTATAACCAAAGTGTTTGTGTACTGATCTCTCTTGCAATGTGAATACAAATGATTTATTCGCAAATACCTGCAAATTCAACCTCCTTCCCCCACCAGTGCATTACAAGACTTTAGGAAAAAATCACAAAAGGTATTCATTGTGTTTAGCAATACACATGGGTTTTTAGAGGTCATGTAGCAGGTTCTTTAATTAATATGACATTCAATTAAACAAATAACAATCATAAATAAAATACGTACATGAACACTTCCCAAGGACACATTACACATCCTGCTCTTTAAGTGTCGAAGTCGATCAGCCTCCACAGATGAAATCAGGAGATAATGACAAACTCACACGATTGGGATTATATATTAAAGTGACATATCTGCAATTTGAAATGTCATTTCTGAAATCCTATTGAACTAATTTAACCTGTCTATTTCTCCCCTTGTCTGTGTTTCACCTTCAGCTGAAGTCTGAGAAACATTATTTTTCAAATTTCCTATATTTCCTATACAATAAAGTATGTATTATGTCCAGATATATTGCCTTTCTGTGTGCATACGGTGGTTGAATGCATGCTGTGTGAGTACAATCTTTTAAATGAATTCAATGCAAATAACAAAGCAATAATAATAATAACAACTGATTCATTTCTGTTGGATGTGTTTTTTTTTCATGTTCAAGGCTGCAAAACTTAATTTCTGCTGACTCCATTGTTCAGTTGGTTGAATTTCCTATCGTTCAGCATATTAGAATTTCTGTTGAAGATGTAATGGCTAGTCTATCAGTGTCCTTCCCAGCACTTGATAATTGAAAGGTGCTCTTATGATTATTTGGAATCTGGAGAACCAGTGTGTATGTTAACTTGAGCAAAAGACACCAATGAAACTTTTGCATACTGACAATGGTAAGATATTGATATCATACAGTTATTAAGCAGTATAAAGGTGTTTAAATTGAGTCAGTTTTGGGATTATTAACCAATACAAATTTGCAGAGTATAGTTTCACATGATTGCCTTTAGCTCTTTGAACTGAACTGTGGAGTCACTTCAATATTACATCACTGCTTTTGATGGTCAGAGAATCAACACATATTCAGAAAGCAAAATAAGGTATATGTGTGGTCATGTGGATTTGAATTACAGGTATTTCCATTTGCACTTTCCATATACAGTTATGTATACATGACACAGCGATGCTTCTAGCAGTCTAAGAGAAAAGCTTGAGAATCTCTGGGGGGAGAAATTATATATATATATATATATATATATATATATATATATATACACTCACCTAAAGGATTATTAGGAACACCATACTAATATTGTGTTTGACCCCCTTTCGCCTTCAGAACTGCCTTAATTCTACGTGGCATTGATTCAACAAGGTGCTGAAAGCATTCTTTAGAAATGTTGGCCCATATTGATAGGATAGCATCTTGCAGTTGATGGAGATTTGTGGGATGCACATCCAGGGCATGAAGCTCCCGTTCCACCACATCCCAAAGATGCTCTATTGGGTTGAGATCTGGTGACTGTGGGGGCCAGTTTAGTACAGTGAACTCATTGTCATGTTCAAGAAACCAATTTGAAATGATTCGACCTTTGTGACATGGTGCATTATCCTGCTGGAAGTAGCCATCAGAGTATGGGTACATGGTGGTCATAAAGGGATGGACATGGTCAGAAACAATGCTCAGGTAGGCCGTGGCATTTAAACGATGCCCAATTGGCACTAAGGGGCCTAAAGTGTGCCAAGAAAACATCCCCCACACCATTACACCACCACCACCACCAGCCTGCACAGTGGTAACAAGGCATGATGGATCCATGTTCTCATTCTGTTTACGCCAAATTCTGACTCTACCATCTGAATGTCTCAACAGAAATAGAGACTCATCAGACCAGGCAACATTTTTCCAGTCTTCAACTGTCCAATTTTGGTGAGCTTGTGCAAATTGTAGCCTCTTTTTCCTATTTGTAGTGGAGATGAGTGGTACCCGGTGGGGTCTTCTGCTGTTGTAGCCCATCCGCCTCAAGGTTGTACGTGTTGTGGCTTCACAAATGCTTTGCTGCATACCTCGGTTGTAACGAGTGGTTATTTCAGTCAAAGTTGCTCTTCTATCAGCTTGAATCAGTCGGCCCATTCTCCTCTGACCTCTAGCATCAACAAGGCATTTTCGCCCACAGGACTGCCGCATACTGGATGTTTTTCCCTTTTCACACCATTCTTTGTAAACCCTAGAAATGGTTGTGCGTGAAAATCCCAGTAACTGAGCAGATTGTGAAATACTCAGACCGGCCCGTCTGGCACCAACAACCATGCCACGCTCAAAATTGCTTAAATCACCTTTCTTTCCCATTCAGACATTCAGTTTGGAGTTCAGGAGATTGTCTTGACCAGGACCACACCCCTAAATGCATTGAAGCAACTGCCATGTGATTGGTTGGTTAGATAATTGCATTAATGAGAAATTGAACAGGTGTTCCTAATAATCCTTTAGGTGAGTGTATATATGTAGAGAGGAAGATAAAGTAAATCTCATTTACACATGAAAATCACCTAAATACAAGGGTAACATCACACGAATACCTGCATTTTCTCATGAAAAGTTTCACAGAGGCTGCCTGGAGATGTAATGTCCGGAAACGATGGCAACATATCCACCGTCTGGATATCCCAACAGCCTTGGCTGCATACAGTTTCCATCAGCAGACAACCTTGGTGATGTGGCGTCTTTTAGTAAAGAAGAACTATGGCAGAGAGCTGTTCAACAAACTACCAACCAACCACGAGGCAGTTTTTCCAATCACAGCCTTATAAAATACTTTCCTGTGATTTAAACTGTTTCACTCAAACAAGACCACCATGGATTTCATGGCGAGATTCCCTCATGTAAGCATTTCCTGTACAAGGAAACCACATTTTCAAGACTTTACTTCAAAATAAAATTATCTGATCAGCATATTTGCATTTCAATCCCTGCCTTTGCACTTTATTTGCATGATGTTAGGCAGTGAGTGGGTCTTCTTGTGTAAAATAAATTGAGCCCATAGAAATATAAATAGGTATGGAGCCATTTTTCATTTGCCTTGAACAAATTGCCTCAAGTAGAATTGAAATACATTTGGAAACTCAACCTTTGACAGAATCGCCCATGTAGTCCACACATCCCCCTTCCAAGGTAAAGCTTTTTTGCCCATTTGGTGAAACAAAAGATATTAATATTTCAAAATCTTAGAAATAATTAGAGTACAAACCCAAAAGGGCATGTTCATTGTTACCCTTCACATTAATGTATTGTCCCTATTAATGTGTGTTACTTTAAACTATGTCAAAAATATACAATTTAGTGCAGTGGATGGTTTCTTTTGAATTCTGTCCTTGGGTCTCTTCTGCATGGAGAACAATGTTACAGGAACAATGTGATCATGTTGTTAGCAGATAATAAATGCCTCATAAATGGCACATGCAGTCTTGCAATTTCTATATCCACATAATAGAGTCATGTGTATGGTTGTTGGCAGCATACTGTCACCGGTATGCTGATTTAGACAAACACTTGGCTATAAAACCAACATGAAAAAATAAGACTACTGTGCAGCGCAGACACATGTATATAATGCACACCCTGGAAAATGTTCTTCCTCTGGAAAAAAGTTGGAATGAACAATCAGATTTTTTCATTTTTTTTCCATTCTTTTATAAAATAACAATCAGAAAAACATGCTGCTTTGCAGTTCCTACCAACACATTATTAAACACCTATAATTTATTTTATCAAATTAATAATCTATGGTCTTAGGCCAAATGAAGAGCAGAATAAATTAGCTGTGCTACTTCAGCTGGAAATTACTGCCTTTAACATTGTGGAGCTTATTAGAAGTTTATTGTTTAAATATAATCTACACATTACAGTGACAAAAATTGCAGTATAGGTGTATAATGGTAATAATAATGGAAAGCAAACATTAATTGCATCAATTTAAAATTAAACAAACCAAATATGTCCTTCTGCAGAATGCATACTTTTCACTCTGCAGTGTTTTGCTGTCCCTTTACTGTTGATGTATCAGAACACAGGCAGAATAGCAGCTACAATTCAGTGGAGGAAAACAGAGGGAAAAACAATCACCACAGATAAAATAATGAGTAATTTAGCCTCAAGGACTTTAAAATGTTTATCTTATTTAGTGTATTACAGATTGGCAATTCAGAGGTTGCACTTGTTTTACAGGCAAAGAGCAGCTGGCATATAATTGGGTTTCTCAAATCACTGTCTGAACTGGTTCGTCTGCAAGGGTCACTTGAAAAACTAAACCAAAAAATATATTTATTTATTTAAAAATTCCAGGTAAAATAAAGCCTCTGTTCTCTCACTGAGGTTACCCTTGTGTGAGATAACAGTCGCTAGGGGATCCCCAGACCTGCACTACGCTGTACCAAGACACTGTGCAATGTGTCAAGAACACAATGCATTAGGGAGCACGCTGACTGCAGTCCTGGATGTGCTGAGCTTGCAGTCTTAATACAGAAGCCCTGGAGGACTGCTATATTGGATTGTGAAGTGAGGGAGCATCCGTCTGGGCTTCTTTGCACTCATTACCAAAGTGTTACTTTTGCATTCATCCTACCTTTCCTGTCTGGACTCTTCAAATTCGTTCCATTTGAAGCACCATGAGAAAAGGGTTAAACTTGTTCAGTTAAGAGAGTAATTAGTCTGATGTATTCATTAACAGCCCAGCTGGATTGCAGACCCTATGGCCCCAGAGGAGTGGATCTGAAGAACGCGGTTACACTGTATCCGTCCACAGCCCCTATTTTACCAGTCCAACTGTAACCAATACATTTCAAGGTGAAATAGATTTTGCGTAGGTGTTTTTCAGATAGTATTGCACAATTCTAGCCGGTACCTCCCAGCCAGTCCAGCATGAGTAAATGCCCTTCCTGTTTTTCAGCTGAACGGAAGAACGTGTGCAAAAGAGATGAGGACCCCTAAAAGAAATAGTAAATCCCAACAACGGTGCGCAGATTGACTTTCTCTGGCTGTTTCCAAAGTAATTTTTTTTGCAATACAATCTGTCACGACTCTATAAAATCCATCTTCCCAGCAGAAGTGCTGAATAAATAAGAGAATCTGACAGTGCAGTCATGGCAAAGATCAAAGGGGAAGAGGGTAATTAACAGAACACTAATTGCTACCCACCCTGAGTTCCATCAGATATGGAAAAGACTGGGGCTTTACTTGAAATGAATTTGGGGTGAATTTGCATGAAATGCAGTATGTTCTGATGTTACAACATCTGACTAGCTAAATTTAGAAATACAAATATACTGATCTTCCAAAATAAGCTGCAAAATGACATCAGGATATGAATCGGCAGAAACTCAAAATATCTGTTTTCAGTTATTGTGTGGAATAATATTTAGCAATTAGTTTATTGTTAGCATTTTAGTCTGAAACTGTAATCTATCAATATTAATATCACACAGGTGGGTGTTCAAAAAGAAACTCAGTGTTCTCTTGTCTTCACATATTGTAAAGTAAACAAAAAACAAAAAACAATTCTCAGCCACACATTGCATTAACCCTGAGATTAAATCAGCTCTACATATCAGCTACAACACATATATTAAAGACACGCACTGACAGAGGCATTACCACATACTGAATCAGTTGTACAATAATATTGAATTACTTAATTACCCAATAAAGTTTAAAGAGCTTTACAGAGCTCTTCATGGTGAAATTAATGAGCAGGACAGAATTAAAAAAATAATATTTTGATCACATTACTTTAGTGGAAAATCTAGTATTGTCTGTGAATGTTTGGCTCACACTAAATCAACATGTTGACCCATCTACGAATCTCGAGTCTCATACCCAGTGCCTTGTAGTGGGCATCCCTTAGGTAGGAATCGAAGATGCTTCTGGCCCACAAAAAGCCACCACCAAGTGACACTTTTGGGATTTGCAAGTGACAGGTGGGTCGAAGCTTTGATTTAATCTGGGCCCAAGGCTGCTAGGAAGTCTTATTGGCAAATAATACTAGGTCTAGGTTTTTGTTTTTTGTTCCGTAGATCAAATTAAACTGGTATTTTTGTCTGAATGAGTAAACAACCGTTTTATTTGATCTCAATTATATGTTGATTAGTTGTTCTCATCTGTAGAGATACTAATTTTGTAGTGAGCAACGAAAGCCCGGTGACTGCTAGCAGAACCAAGGGATTTTCTTTAATTGTATTTATTTATCAGGAGACAGTGCTCTTGATCACAAAATTTTATGAGGTGTGGGGATATCAGAGAGGGCTGGACTTGGAAGCACTTACAGAGCAAAAGCTCTATTTTATTAGTTTCCTTTGAATTATTTTCCCTCATATAATGGAAACTGAAAAAGGTGTATTATGTTGTTGTCATGGTATGCTACAAATGCACTTTATTTTTTGCAATTTATATAGTTAAGTATTTATGTAATTTGACAGCACCTAGCTGGAATAATGCAAATGTCCCACAATATTGCGCATAGTGCGATAAAAAGATTTCCTTAGAAACCTTTTTTGGACTTTTTTTCCTCTTCTTATGCAAACAGAATAGAGTAAATAGGAATCATGACTACACTAATGCCTACATCTGTCTAATCCCCAGATAGTTGCAGTAATCTAGCATTGAATCTATCCACGTTTTCAATCTTGTCTTACACGATTCAGTCAGGGGAAAGGGGGGGTGATATTTGTCCAATAGCACTTCTTGCCAATGAGATGATTGGATTAATTTGGATGATTGGATTTTTGAATCTCAATGATATAATGGTAAATACAAATAAGTGCCTACTTCCAATATTGTTTTCTTTTAATTGTAATATTAGGTGCATTTCAAACAGTTCAATGAAAAGAGTACGGGCCTTTAGAGTATATATTGTTTTATTCTGGTAGAAGTGTCCTAGAATGTTAAATTGTCCATAAGTTATGAACTGATCTTTTTTTGTGTGTGTGGGTGTTTCATTGTATTGAGGATACCTTTGGTTGACATATTTTTGGATTCAAATCAGCTACTGATAGTTTAATGCAACCTAATAATATTGGGTTACATGATAAATAGGAGAGCTCACATGATTTGACAGTTAGAGCAGAAATGTTACACTGTTAAAGATGTCAATTATTTTATGATAAAAATATCAGCCAAGCTCACAAGAAGGGTAAACCATTTAACACGGACACTTAAGTTATAATTAACATTGTATTACTGCATATGTACTTTTGTTGTCTGTACTAAAGGACCTAAACTCAAAGAAAATTTGTTCATCACCTCACATTAATGTGCAGTTCCAAGCTAGTGCCCAGCACAGCTCTGTACAGACAAATGCTACCTACTGTACTTTAAATATAATGCTTCTCATGCTTTTCCACATGAAAACTACTGTAAAACAAGAAAGCAAGTGTCCACATTTAAACAACTTTCCTTGATGTTGTAAAGTTTCGGGGGACAGGAGATTAACTGCTAAGAATGTTAAAAACCTAACAAACAAAAAACATTGACTATCTACTGCCTAAAGATTTAATCAACATACAGTATAACATCAGACAGATCTATGTTTTTCTGTCTCTCCATCATCCAGTTCCACTGTAAATAACACCTTACAGAAATTGTATAATCAATTTCCTATTGACTAATGTAATAAACACAAAGCTCAATCAGTCTAATGTCACCACAAGCATGACTGGCCAGAGACGAAGAATTTTCCATAACATATTCACCTTTCAGTTCCACTTCAGGAGCTGTTTTTCTCAAATGGATTAATAGCCTGCGTGACTATTTCATGGTAAGATGAAAGAAATCATAAGCTTCAATTACATTTTTGGCACTTTTTTGTGCGTTATACTTTTCTAACTTTGAAAATAAAAGTGAATGGAAGTGTAATACAAAGTAAGCGGCTCTCCAACGAGAAAGTAATTGATAGTTAAAAGAACTAGAAAACAATTAATCGGAACTGCTTGTTTCAATTGTAATGATGGCAAATTGCATTCCAGTCTATTAGGAATGCTATTGTGTTTAAGTGCTCTCTAAGGAGGAAAATAATGGAATCAATATAGCTTCAGAAAACATACTTATTTCTCCTAGTTTTGATAGCACTTCAATTTGAAATTGCATGAAATCCTCCCCTAGCTCAGTTGGAAATACTGCTTTGGAATAATTCCCTTCTGTAATTAGTCCTGCTCTGTGTTAATCAGCATCTTGGTAATGTGTATGTGTGTGTGTATATATTGAGGGGGTGAAAACAAAAAGTACAGTTTGTTAAAACAAAACTCTAAGCCCAGTCTTACCCCCTTAGTGAGTGATACAAGCAAATAGGTACAGGTACAGGCAAATACAGCTTTATACCATTAGAAAGCCCCAGAGGACTCTGGGATGCTATAAATAAGAGGCCTAACTACATGCATTCAAAACTCCAGGGACCACAGATGTCTTGAGTCTTTTGAGCCGCCCTTTTTTTTTTTTTCTCGTATTTGTTTCAAGTCAATGTTTTGTATTTTTAAATTTGATGTTGTACATGGTCAGTGACATGCTGTCCCTGTGCGCAGCTGTCCTAGTTCCGCTCCTACCAGGCTTCACATCCTCTCCCTTCTTCCTCATTCTGGTTGAGCCCGAGGCACTGTGTAATGGCAATCTACTGGCGTAATTATGTTACACACACTCATTTAATTTAACTTTGGCTTCCCAGCTCCAGATCTAACCCAGTTACCTTCAATGCAGTGGTATTCATTAGACAGGTGTCTTTGTTCTTCCTGAAAGACAAACACCATCTGAAAGTGGTTTCTAAAAGCAATATCTCATTTCAATAAAAGTAAAATGAATAGCTTATTCCAATACTCCATTTACACAGAGCATATATGACGGCTCAGTGGCGGGACTGAAGCTTCACGTTTTTCTTTGGGAATTGCCTATGGCAGCACAGACCACATAATATAACCCCCCGAAAAGGTTAAGTGGTGGCCAGGGGATGCCCTTCCTGGCAGGGTGATGAGGTAAGACAGCATGGAGTCATGAACGCAGGTGGAGCTCATATTTACTTGACTTACTGCACATGCAAATATGCTGATGCCATCAACTCTACGTCAGTAACTGATTTGATTGTCCGCTATCAAGATGTATTTTCTGCTACTACTTCTTCAGAATGAAAGGAAAGATGTGGCCAAATAAGAAAAGTCATATTTTTGACAAACCTTCAATGTGGGCTAGCCCTGCGCTCAGGGAACACCTACTTTACATTTCAAGAGACAGTTTAAAGAAACATCACATTACAATGTACATATGAGCACAGTCGGTGGTGATGGAGACATTCTTGTTTCTGCATTTCAGCGAACCACACCTGTTATGAATGTGCAGTGTGAGAGAATAGGGCTATTAAATTTGGCCAATGGAGAGTTTAAGACAGAGGCATACTATATATAACGTATAACGGATACTGCTGGAAAAAGTATTTGTATTACTTATATATACAGATACAGTATACAGTGCCAACATCTGAATGATTCAGAGGAGAACTGGGTGAAAGTGTTGTGGTGAGATGAGACCAAAATCGAGCTCTTTAGCATCAACTCAACTCGCCGTGTTTTGGAGGAGGAGGAATGACCCCAAGAACACCATCCCCACCATCAAACATGGAGGCGGAAACATTATGCTTTGGGGGTGTTTTTCTGCTAAGGGGACAGGACAACTGCACCACATCAAAGGGATGATGGACGGGGCCATGTACCGTCAAATCTTGGGTGAGAACCTCCTTCCCTCAGCCAGGGCATTGAAAATGGGTCGTGGATGGGTATTCCAGCATGACAATGACCCAAAACACACAGCCAAGGCAACAAAGGAGTGGCTCAAGAAGAAGCACATTAAGGTCCTGGAGTGGCCTAGCCAGTCTCCAGACCTTAATCCCATAGAAAATCTGTGGAGGGAGCTGAAGGTTCGAGTTGCCAAACGTCAGCCTCGAAACCTTAATGACTTGGAGAGGATCTGCTAAGAGGAGTGGGACAAAATCCCTCCTGAGATGTGTGCAAACCTGGTGGCCAACTACAAGAAAGGTCTGACCGCTGTGATTGCCAACAAGGGTTTTGCCACCAAGTCGAAGGGGTCAAATACTTATTTCCCGCAATAACATGCAAATCAATTTATAACTTTTTTGAAATGCGTTTTTTCTGGATTTTTTTGTTGTTATTCTGTCTCTCACTGTTAAAATACACCTACCATTAAAATTATAGACGGATCATTTCTTTGTCAGTGGGCAAACGTACAAAATCAGCAGGGGATCAAATACTTTTTTCCCTCACTGTATATGTATCTTTCAAGTAGAGAATACTACCCACAGGGGGTGGGACGATTCCATGGGAACTCAGTGAACACAATTGTCTAACAAAGCTACCTATAGACCGCCATGAGCTTCACACAGGAAGACCCGCGTCCTGCTATATATATAGAAAGTATATGAAAAGTTTTAGGCAGGTGTGAAAAAATGCTGTAAAGTAAGAATGCTTTCAAAAATATACATGCTAATAGATTATATTTATCAATTAACTAAATGCAAAGTGAGTGAACAGAAGAAAAATTTACATCGAATCCAAATTTGTTGTGACCACCCTTTGCCTTCAAAACAGCATCAAATCTTCTAGGTTCACTTGCACACAGTTTTTGAAGGAACTTGGCAGGTAGGT
This sequence comes from Amia ocellicauda, assembly GCF_036373705.1. NCBI lineage: Eukaryota > Metazoa > Chordata > Actinopteri > Amiiformes > Amiidae > Amia > Amia ocellicauda. The sequence continues at coordinate 5,418,512 of NC_089859.1, forward strand.
CGGCCCAAACCTCTTGGAAAACTAACCACAGTTCTTCTGTGGATTTAGGCACCTCAGTTGCTTCTCTCTCTTCATGTAATCCCAGACAGACTCGATGATGCTGAGATCAGGGTTCTGTGGGGGCCATACCATCACTTCCAGGACTCCTTGTTCTTCTTTACACTGAAGATAGTTCTTAATGACTTTTTCTGTATGTTAGGGGTTGTTATCATGCTGCAGAATAAATTTGGGGCAAGTCAGATGCCTCCCTGATGGTATTGCATGATGGATAAGTATCTTCCTATACTTCTCAACATTGAGGAGACCATTCATTCTGACCAAATCACCAACTCCATTTGCAGAAATGCAGCCCCAAACTTGCAAGGAACCTCCACCATGCTTCACTGTTGCCTGCAGACACTCATTCGTGTACCGCTCTCCAGCCCTTTGGCAAACAAACTGCCTTCTGCTGATGACACTGCTGGACATCTTCCAATTGCGAAGGGAAGTAAGCATGATGTGTCTTTCATCTGCTGCAGTAAGTTTCCTTGGCTGACCACCATGTCTACGGTCTTCAACGTTGCCCATTTCTTTGTGCATCATCAAAAGAGCTTGGACAGCACATCTGGAAACCCCTGTCTGCATTGAAATGTCTGCCTGGGAGAGACCTGGCTGATGCAGTAGAACTACCTTGTGTCTTGTGACAGTAAACTGTCTTCAGCAACCTCACCTTGTCAGCTGAGTTTGTCTGTTCCTCTCCCAGTTTTATTCCTCATACACAGCTGTTTCTGTTTCAGTTAATGATTGTGTTTCAACCTACATATTGAATTGATGATCATTAGCACATGTTTGGTATAATTGTTTAATCATACTCCTGACTATATACCTACAAAATCCCTGACTTTGTACAAGTGAACATAGAAGAATTGATTCTGTTTTGAAGGCAAAGGGTGGTCACACCAAATACGGATTTGATTTAGATTTTTCTTCTGTTCACTCACTTTGCATTTAGTTAATTGATAAATATAATCTAATAACATGTCTATTTTTGAAAGAATTCTTACTTTACAGTATGTTTTAACACCTGCCTAAAACTTTAGCACAGTACTGTGTATAGATATACACCGATCATCCATAACATTATGACCACTGACAGGTGAAGTGAATAATCTCATTATCATGACACCTGTCAGTGGGTGGAATATTAGGCAGCAAGTGAACATTTTGTGCTCAAAGTTGATGTGTTAGAAGCAGGAGAAATCGTAAGGATCTGAGCGACTCTGACAAGGGCCAAATTGTGATGGTTAGACGACTGGGTCAGAGCATCTCCAAAACTGCAGCTCTTGTGGGGTGTTCCCGGTCTGCAGTGGTCAGTACCTATCAAAAGTGGTCCAAGGAAGGAAAAGCGGTGAACCGGCGACAGGGTCATGGGCGGCCAAGGCTCATTGATGCACATGGGGAGTGAAGGCTTGCCCGTGTGGTCCGATCCAACAGACAAGCTACTGTAGCTCAAACTGCTGAAAAAGTGAATGCTGGTTCTGATAGAAAGGTGTCAGAACACACAGTGCATCGCAGTTTGTTCCGTATGGGGCTGCGTAGCTACAGACCAGTCAGGGTGCCCATGCAGACCCCTGTCCACTGCCGAAAGCACCTACAATGGGCACGTGAGCATCAGAACTGGACAACGGAGCAATGGAAGAAGGTGGCCTGGTCTGATGAATCACGAGTTCAGGGTGTTGACTTGGCCTCCAAATTCCCCAGATCTCAATCCAATCGAGCATCTGTGGGATGTGCTGGACAAACAAGTCCAATCCATGGAGGCCCCACCTCGCAACTTAAGAACATAAGAAAGTTTACAAACGTGAGGAGGCCATTCGACCCATCGTGCTCGTTTGTTGTCCATTAATAACTAAGTGATCCAAGGATCCTATCCAGTCTATTTTTAAATGTTCCCAAATGTTCAGCATCTACCACATTGCTGGGGAGTTTGTTCAGATTGTGACGCCTCTCTGTGTAAAGAAGTGTCTCCTGTTTTCCGTTTTGAATGCCCAATTTCCATTTGTGTCCCCGGGTGCGTGTATCCCTGCTGATCTGGAAAAGCTCCTCTGGTTTGATGTGGTCGATGCCTTTCATGATTTTGAAGACTTGGATCAAGTCCCCACGTAGTCTCCTCTGTTCCAGGGTGAAAAGGTTCAGTTCCTCAGTCTCTCAGTAGGACTTTCCCTTCAGACCTGGAATAAGTCTGGTTGCTCTCCTCTGAACTGCCTCTAGAGCAGCGATATCTTTCTTGAAGTGTGGAGCCCAGAACTGTCCACAGTATGCAGATGAGCTCTAACTAGTGCATTGTACAGTCTGAACATCACTGCCCTTTTTCTCAATTCTACACTTTCGACAATATACCCTAACCTTCTGTTTGCCTTTTTTATTGCTTTCCCACACTGTTTGGATGGAGAAAGTGAGGAGTCCACATAGACTCCTAGGTCTTTCTCATGCGTTACTTCATCTAGTTCTGTTCCTCCCATAGTGTCATTATAGTGGACATTTTTGTTACCTGCGTGTATTACCTTGCACTTGTCCACATTGAATTTCATCTGCCAGGTGTCGGCCCACAACTGAATATTATCTAAGTCCCTTTGAATAGCCTGTGCTGCCGAGATTGTATCTGCTGAGCCACCTATTTTAGTATCATCTGCAAATTTGACAAGTTTGCTAACTATCCCAGAGTCCAGATCATTAATATAGATTACAAAAAGCAAAGGCCCTAGTACTGATCCCTGTGGAACTCCACTAACAACCTCACTCCAGTTAGAAGCGACTCCTCTAATCGACACCCTCTGTTTCCTATACATCAACCAGTTCATAATCCATTTAGTTACATTACCCTGAATGCCTACAGCTTCCAATTTGAGGATCAGTCTTTGGTGTGGAACCTTATCAAAAGCTTTTTAAAAATCTAAGTATATCATATCATATGCTTTCACATGATCTACAGCTGCAGTTGCATGTTCAAAGAACTCTAATAAATTAGTAAGAAAATGATCTGCCTCGTCTAAACCCATGTTTCTTATCTCCAAGAATATGGTTTTCATTAAGATGCTCCTCTATTTTCTGTCTAATCATTCTTTCCAACATTTTACAGGTGATGCAGGTGAGACTGATTGGTCTGTAATTTCCTGGCTCAGTTTTGTCCCCTTTCTTGTGGATTGGTATGACATTTGCTTTCTTCTAGTCAGTTGGCACATCCCCACTTACAGGACTTAAAGGATCTGCTGCTAACGTCTTGGTGCCAGATACCACAGCACACCTTCAGAGGTCTAGTGGAGTCCATGCCTCGACGGGTCAGGGCTGTTTTGGCGGCAAAAGGGGGACCTACACAATATTAGGTGGTCATAGTGTTATGGCTGATCGGTGTATATTAGTACTGCTGAACTTAGCTTTCAGGTGATTAAAATATTTAAATAGGTAGCTCAAGTACCAAATATCTCAAGGCACACCTACTTTTAGATTTTGCGTGACACACCAACCCCTCCTGCCCACCCACCTGCACACTCTTCCCTTTCATACAATGGAAAACAACACGTATCTTTCACTGAGAAACCTCGTCTCGTCTTGATGTACAAATTTGTGTCATTCTTTTACAAATGTATATTCTTGCTAAATGAGAAATGTTTATTCCTTGATTTTAATCTAGTTTTTATTATGTGTGACATTTTCTCATGTGTCCAAACCGTCCGCGGCACACTTGTGTGGTGGTACACTGGTTGAAAAAACAAAACAAAAACTGGGTTTACACAAATGCACAATCAGCTGCAGATTGAATATTTTGATTTTGTAGACACAGAATTGAAGACATAGAATTCTATGAATATATTAAATGCCAGCATGGGTTTATTGTTGATTGTGAAGTCAATGGCAAAGTAAAGTGTATTATTATTATTATTATTATTATTATTATTATTATTATTATTATTACTTTTTGTTTTTTTAACTTATATTCTTAGGAAATGCTCTGAAAGAGTGTGATATAGTTAAGATTCATTGAATTTGTTTATCAGTATAATATTTTATCCCCCTCAACATTGTACATCTGTGTTTATACATACCTTAAGTGTTTAACAGAATACAAGAAGTACAATCATAGAAAAATCTATAATAAAACTGCTGGGACGGAGTCTCGGGTCATATGATTACAAGACTACAAACTGGTTGCACCAACATTAAAATGATACCTGTATGTAATTTATACTTCATACTAAATACAAAGTTACAGAAGTTATATTAATTTAGTAGGGTCTCAAGACCTCCATAATTCAAACAGTTGAATGCATTATTATAATGCTGTTTCCTGACCTCTCACAAACTGTCTTCTGTGGTGTTTTGCATTAAGGTGTCAACAGAGTTAAATGTTACACTCTGGACTCACATCACATGTTATGAGATTAACAGATTTAAAGTACTGATACATTGCGTTTGAAACTAAACACTTTTTTCCCTAGAATGACTAAGCCATCATCCCATGGTAAACTATAATGGGCTTCCTTCTTGAGAATGTGAAATTGGATTGTGCGTACATACTGCTTGCTGAGGATAAACCTGTGTTATCCAATTACCTCACTAAAGTGCATTAAAAGGCAGGAGGTGAGGGGTTTCTTCAACCTTGTCGGCAGGACTAAATAAGGATTCAAGGATTCATTCAAGGATTCCACTTTGGAAAATAATAATAAAAAAGGGCAGTTTAGCCAGAAGCATGTTAATGTCAGCTAAAGCTCCTGAGCATATTCATTATTGTAAAAAGTTGACTGTCAATTTTCAGGCTACAAGTTTCACATCCATGAGGTAATACAGGCAGCACATACTGGCATAAGAAAGTTTCCTCTTTTGAATTATATTCTCCCCCAAACACAGTACTTTAATGCTGGTATTCTGCTAATTAAAGTGCCCTAAATAAATGCATGTCTCATTAACAAGTGTATATTTCAAAAACATCTACTTTTCTTTAAGTTGATTTTCAGACCTGCTTTGATGTCAGCTTCTTGCAGTTTTTGAAGGCACAATTGTACAACTTTATTAAATGTACTGTATATTTCCATTACTGGAGTATGTGTTTGAGATTTGAGGTTCTTTTCATTTTCACTTTTCTTCACAATCCAGTTTCTTTAAAAACTTGTCATTTAAGCTCTGGGGACATTTTGTATTGTGCACTGGCTTTACATATTTTATTTAATGTTTCTTTCATCATAAAAACTGCAAGCCCAACACACATTGTTTGTAATGTTTTACCCATGAATTACTTTATACTATTTCTACTGAAAACAACAATGATTTATCTCATACATTTACCACAAAGCTACCTGATGTTAACACGGGACCTGAATTCAAGTGAAAGGATACATTTAATCACCTAAACAATAGCTTTGGCATCTGTATTCACACCATAGTAATGGATGGGGCTGAATTGAACTAGAATATTTAGTTTCATACAACTACTGTGCATTAGAAAAGTTGCATAAGGCAAATTATGTTATGTAGGGGGAAAAAGATATAGCAAAATTACGAGTCTTGGTACATCACATTGCTGATGAAATGATGTAGTGGCTATTTTATCTGCACAAACAAAAACAAATAACTATTTCAGAATGACAGAGGGATACATGAGAGATTAAATGCAGGCTTGGATTTAAAGAAACACAACGGATTTTAAGGTAGCACTTGGCATTTCTCACACAGCTGTTTTGTAGTGATGTATTGAATGTCAGAGTGGGTATAAAAAACAGGGACAGGATGTGTCCAGTCACTATTAGTGGGACAGCTCAGCAAAGACATAACAAAAAAAAAACAGAGGAATGCCTTCAGAAAGGCAAGTCCCCAGGGCATACAGCTGCACAACTGAATATCTCTCAGTTAGTCTTCAGCCACCTCTGGTGCCAGTTCCAATACCCTGGAAATGTCACTGATTTATCCCATAGGGGATGTCCAAGCTGCACTACCCACCATCAGGGCTGAGTGTCAGTCACTGGGGCACTGCCTGACAGATCGCAATATGCAACAAAGCCATGGCAACAACTGCACCAGGCTCCGGGGTTGATGTGTGAACAACAAACTATGAGAGATCCCACATGAATCAAATTGGAGAACCCATCAACTATAGAGTGTACTACCCATGACTGCAGGCCATGTTAGATTGGTGGAGACATCTATAAGGATGTTGTTCAGTGATTACTCTGTAATGTACTACATTATTCAGTGTTCCTGGTGGGCTTTTGAGCATGGCAAGAGTGGTAGTTGCTGTGTGCAGTGGTTCATTGTGACTGGCAGAAGCTAGCACTGAAACTTGTCACAGTCATCTCAGTGCCGCAGGCTCTCAAGACAACATTGTCAAGAGTGACATCAGGCCATTTTGTTAATCATCATTTTTAGTTTTCCTTTTCCTGAAGTGTTACTACCAGGGCTTGCTGTGCATGACATAACACTGACCACAACCAGAAGACCAAGACCTACACCTTACTTTGGCCAACATCCAGAGACCTGCCCTCAATACACTGTATGAGTGACATCACTGGCTGATGTTTCTTCACAACCTCAACATCCCCCACAGAACCTACTATAGTGGGCTGAACTTTCCAAGATGAATTACACCAGATCCCACAGGTACAGCAGAGGATGATGAATCCTGTTTGGCTGCTAACAGGGGACCAACCAATTACTGGGGTCATGTATAAAAAGGCTTGATATTTGACATGAACAATTCAAACTGGTGACCTGATTGCTGACGGCATTTCCAGCAGCTGTCATTGTTTTGCAGGAAGAGGTTGAAATTTTAGTTGAGTTTCCCCAACTTTTATGCGGACATGGATGATATAATTTATACTTTGTAGACATAATCACACCAAGGGTTTTAGAACTACAGGCATTGTATAAATGTTTCTATTTCTTTTTCCAGAGAATTATACAAAGATGCAGCTGTGATATTCAGACATGTATCCAAGATTTTATGTAGATCTGATACATTTCCAGGGATACACCCAATCTTCAGTACCTAAAACACTATGATGACAATGACAATTCAATTCTATCACATGCTTACTTACCTTTAAGTTAACTGAGTATTAAATACTACTATTACTACTGCTGATAATTACAATAATATTACCATTACTGTTTCTTAATAACAGTGATAATAATGCACAGTATATATCTGTCCAATAGAGGGCAGTGTTCCATTTCTTTTGTGGACATGCAAATGTTAACCTGCACTAGACAACAAAACCGACTGGATGTTTATATCACTGTTACGGTTTCTTACTTGGAATTGGTACTTACATTTAAAATGTAAAAAAAAAAATAATAATAATAAAAAATAAAATGAAAGACAATAAGAGAGCATCTTTAATTTGCCAGGAATGACTTCCAAGTTACACAACTCAAAAACATTTTTTATAAGGGTTATAAATAAATAAGTATCACAAAATGCAATTAAACAAAACTGCCCGACTGTTGAAACAGAAACACGTGAGCTGCCTGCAGTCGTGTTTCAAAGACAATGGTTTCAGAGTTACAATCTTCCAACAACAATAATGCTGATAATTTATGTTCTATGTTCAACTGACTATGTAGTAATATGTATAAAGTAACTGCAATGCAAAGTAAAACTATGCCATTTTTACACAATCACATACTCAAAAAACACTTAGTTAAAGGTTCTAATACTTATTTTAACTGAATGACACAAAATAGTTCCAATTTCTTGTTAACTGAATGCAGAAAACTGCATGGTATCTTGTGCATCATCATATTTTTTTGCATTCATTTGAATGAACCAATTAGATTAAATTTAAAATATATGTAATGATAATTTGGTTTTGAAAATGATAACCAGTTTAACAAAGTAGTCAAAGAGATTAACAGATGCCTTACTAATAAAAACTAAACATCTAAGAAACAAACAAAACAAAAACATACTAGTTTGATTTGTGTGTCTTAAGAACAATTTACAGTCTCGATGCAAGTGAGATTTATCTCCCATCCAAGTCATTAGTGGCACTAAAAAAATAACTAATATATCTTTATCTTCATTAGGATTTCCTCCAGCTTGTGGATTGAAAAGTGAATTTTCTTGATGTGAGGCTTATATAAAAGGATGCCCTTGTAGTCTATTTCTTTTTCCACCCGTTTGATTTATAATGAAAGATATCTAACACACTGTTTCAGGAAGAAAGCAATTACAAAGGAACCTCCCTCGAAGTCACTTTTATATGGTATTGACCAGCTAGTTCAGAAGCTGATGAAAGGAAAATTTCACTGATGCATGGAAAAATAAAGCAAACAAATATTTATGCAACTCTGCAACAATGTGTCGCACACAGACGCACACAATTAGGCCATATTTAAATTTTGTACGTATGATTTAATGAGCAAGGATCGGGGTGGAATAAGGTTTCCTTTAGAAGCAGGTTTCCACCCCAATTCACGGAGTCCAAAACAACAAAAATTAAATTAAAACCGCATCATAAAAAATAAGCTGAAACCGTGAAATTGTAGCAATTTGTTCAATTGTCTGCTCTGATTCAACAGAGAATCCCAGCATATGACTTAATAAATGTAAGAGCACAGCTTATTTAATTGACCTGACTGATAAAAGACTACAGATGTTTTTATTTAGAAAAGATAATAACAGTAATACTATTCCTACTACTACTATAATAATACAAATACTATTATTTAAGGGATATGTGAAAATTATAAATACATATTCAAGACCACTTGAGTGTTCAATCCCATAGTCCAGTGGATGGTTTAGTGTACAACTTATGAACATGAACAGATATATTCTTTATAGTCTGTAACATCACAGCGAGGACATTTGGGAAAAGATAAAGGAGGCGAGAGTGTATTATGTACTCAAGGGAAGGGACATGTGCCTGGATGATCTTTATAAGGTAACTGACAAGGCTTTGCCCAAAGGCACAGTTCACAGAACGATCAGTTTCCAAATCTTAATTTACTTAAAATATGGACCTACTGCTTGATTTGTATGAACTCCCTTGGTGTTGAACGGACTCATTTAAAGAGCAAATACGTTTGGAGTATATTTATTAGTGCAGTTGAAACTTACAGAATGTATTTATCTGTAGTATAATAGCCTGGCCTTCGTAAAATCTCTTGGCACGGCACTTAATACTTTTGTCCCAATCTCCCCTAAGGTATGCAATGCAACTAAAGCACAGCAGGCGGAGGAATTCACTCAATACCGAGTCTCTCTGAAACACTGGGCTGTGCTGAAATTAGCTCTGTGAAGGACACTCCGTAATGGCCTATCCTCCGTGTGGTGCTGTGCTACTCTGGAGGCGTCAGTCTGGTGTGATGGCTCTCAAAGATTAGAAATTTGAGTGCTAGGGTTGCAGGAGAGATCAGAGACTTCATTCACCATATCAGTGTGGTGGGCCACTATCAAACCCCGGCTGCTGACAGGTCCAGTGCTGGCAGAGGACGTTAAAGGAACATCTCAGTCATGATTTACACAGAGAGACACACACACTCACACTGGCACACATGCGCCAGAGCTCCCACTATCTAGATGCTTTAAAAGGGAGCCGCTTTTGTAGACAGGAGCATGCATTTTAAAGCTTGTGAGGCCAATAAGTACTGGCAGCGTACATTTCTAAGCTCGCTCAGCCATGCTTGTACTAATTTCATGACAGGGATGCACAGCTGCATAGCCGGGTGTGTGCTAAAACTTCATAAATAATATCTTGTAAAAGACCTTTAAATCGCCTAAAAAGAATAAAAAGGGAGCTCACTAAAATCCACAAGGATATGGAAAGATCATTTAAATTTAATGAGTTGCTGTCAAGTTTCTTCTATTTCTTTTTTACTCTGGAGAAAAAGTAGACACTGAAATGTGAGCCAGTACTGTACTTCTCGATTTATTTTCTTTTTTTCCCCCCCTCTATAAAATAAAGAATATCCATAACAGAGTGGCACAGATGCTGTCAACAAAGATGACTGTTGCTTTCCTAAACAGTGCAGTGGCAGCTTGTACACAGAGCAGAGCTGCAGGTAGGACTTCATGAATTAAGTGCCGGGAACTGGCTGAGTTTCTCTTGCTGACACTGTATCCATTGAGTGTATGAAGGTGGCCCTTGCAAGTGAAGATCTTTTCCCTGCATGTAGGAATACTAAATGAAAGAGAGATCAACAGAAGAGAGCAACACAAATGGAACGAATCTGCTCACAGTCCTTCTGTTGCAAAGAAAAGAAAGAATTCAATTATACAGGACTGAGTTTATACATACATACATACATATGATGATTTGAGACTATGATCATTTGTTGGAAGAAATTGAAAACCTATCAATTTATTTGTATTTTCATACTTGTTCCCTGAAACAGCTGTTTTTCCTTTTACTTTGATACATTCTACTACAGAGAAATCATAGAATAAAAGCAAAAGAAAAAAAAATACAATCTTGTATATATATATATATATATATATATATGTATTTATTTATTTATTTATATGCCTCCATACACAGGCAATTAAAGTGAAAATTTAAGAGATGAATTTAAGATGTATGTGATCTATACACCTACAGTGCTTAAAACGGTGACACATTTTAAATACTCAAAAGAAGGTTAAAACAATAGCTTTGATTTTACGAGATGACTGCAGTTATATTTGCTATATTGTCAGATATTTGTTTAAGCTCTGAAAACAACATCTGGAAGAAACAAACTGGTGTCATTTCAACATTTGTTGATACACATTGGTCCAATCACCTAGTTTTCCTTTCTCAAAATCTCAGATAAATTGCCATTAAACACAGACAGCTAGTCAATTTTAGTGAGTAACAGTCAAGTCATTGTGTTTTTAAAAATACAGTGTGGCAGATGTGTTATAATTGTAAGGTCAATGGCTGTATTTTTAGTCACACAATTATATCACAAAGGAGATAAACAGCAATCATTACAACAAGTCTCCGCCCATGTAGTTGCTTTAGTTAAAGTGGGCTGAAAATATACTGTATTGTTCATAGCGGTCTGCCATACACAAACATATACACTCACCTAAAGGATTATTAGGAACACCATACTAATACTGTGTTTGACCCCCTTTCTCCTTCAGAACTGCCTTAATTCTATGTGGCATTGATTCAACAAGGTGCTGAAAGCATTCTTTAGAAATGTTGGCCCATATTGATAGGATAGCATCTTGCAGTTGATGGAGATTTTGGGATGCACATCCAGGGCACGAAGCTCCCGTTCCACCACATCCCAAAGATGCTCTATTAGGTTGAGATCTGGTGACTGTGGGGGCCAGTTTAGTACAGTGAACTCATTGTCATGTTCAAGAAACCAATTTGAAATGATTCGACCTTTGTGACATGGTGCATTATCCTGCTGGAAGTAGCCATCAGAGGATGGGTACATGGTGGTCATAAAGGGATGGACATGGTCAGAAACAATGCTCAGGTAGGCCGTGGCATTTAAACGATGCCCAATTGGCACTAAGGGGCCTAAAGTGTGCCAAGAAAACATCCCCCACACCATTACACCACCACCACCAGCCTGCACAGTGGTAACAAGGCATGATGGATCCATGTTCTCATTCTGTTTATGCCAAATTCTGACTCTACCATGTGAATGTATCAACAGAAATCGAGACTCATCAGACCAGGCAACATTTTTCCAGTCTTCAACTGTCCAATTTTGGTGAGCTTGTGCAAATTGTAGCCTCTTTTTCCTATTTGTAGTGGAGATGAGTGGTACCCAGTGGGGTCTTCTGCTGTTGTAGCCCATCCGCCTCAAGGTTGTACGTGTTGTGGCTTCACAAATGCTTTGCTGCATACCTCGGTTGTAACGAGTGGTTATTTCAGTCAAAGTTGCTCTTCTATCAGATTGAATCAGTCGGCCCATTCTCCTCTGACCTCTAGCATCAACAAGGCATTTTCGCCCACAGGACTGCCGCATACTGGATGTTTTTCCCTTTTCACACCATTCTTTGTAAACCCTAGAAATGGTTGTGTGTGAAAATCCCAGTGACTGAGCAGATTGTGAAATACTCAGACCGGCCCGTCTGGCACCAACAACCATGCCACGCTCAAAATTGCTTAAATCACCTTTCTTTCCCATTCAGACATTCAGTTTGGAATGGTTTGATTTATTACAGGTAATAAAAAATGTATGAATGCAGTTTGTGTTGGCTTGTTACCTTTATATCCCATTGATATCATTAAGCTAAATATAGTACAGAATACGCATGCTTCAAGCAACTGTCATATCTTAGAAGTTCGTTTTGATCTTGAAGCTGATTCCTCTGGTTTTAAAGTCAGTGAATTTAGGGCAGACTGACATGACTAAAGAAAAAATATATAGGCTGTATTGTGAAGACACTTGAGGTAACAAGACCTTAAAAATGCTGTTGAGCTTAATAATATATGTATATATATATATATATATATATATATATATATATATATATATATATATATATATATATATATCACATAGGAGGTACCTCACATGAAAGTAAAGAACATGTTCATATGGGCTTTCTGTTCAAATGTATACATGACTAAGAACTTTTTTCTATTATAAATATTGTTAATCTAATTAATTCATAGTCTACTCAAAACGTATGTCAGAGCTCATTGGCACACCTCAGGCCACAGCGATTCTTTCAAAAGGAGGATTAAAGAAACTACCTGCAGTAAAGATTATAGACCCATGGGAGTATTTAACCTCTGATGTCACATCCTAATTCATCGTTCCAGTTCATCCCAGAGGTGTTCTAAGGCAATAAGATGACATACCTGAGAACCAAATTAAACATCTGTGCTCATATTCTCATCGTAATTAAAGAAATACATAAAAATGAACAAAAACACAAAGACCAAACCCACCATCAATGTTGGTATGATACTGTTGTAAAATACAGCACAATACACACAATACCAGCACACATGACACACATACATAAATAAATACATAGCATCAACATAATACATGACCATTAAAGTCCATACAGCCCCATTACCAGCAGAGGGAGATTCATCCCTTTGCTTTGGCTAATATACTGTTTACTGCAGAGCTTTGTTGAGCTGCACACAAATCAGCATTTTGTGCTCTCATACTGTATTGTAAGCTTTAGAGAGTTTTAAAACAAAACTCAGATGTATGCACCACATCATTTGAAATACTAATGCATGATTTATGAAGTTTGTTTATTGAAAACATCATTTGTTGTTTGTTTAACAACTCAAACCTGCTGTGCTCTACCATATATGTAACGATTATTGGATATCTACATTAGTAGTATTGTATAGTTTAATATAAGGCTTATGTGATTGGCTTTTCTGGAAGAACAAGGTAAACAGCAGGTTTTCAAACAATCCACCATCCAGTGAACCACGTTTTCAATTATCTGGATGAAAAGAAGGCATATATTTAATTATCTGGCCAGAGTTATCTGTTTAAATAAACTTGTACCTGTCTCTTATCAGGAGCACATGTGCTGCCCAAGGCACACTTGCCAGTGAAATATCTTCATTATAAATAATGTTCATCACACACTCGCACTGTTTTGCTCTTATGCAAAGCAGCTCAGATAATTTTGCCCATATTCGTTAAGCTCATAATAAGCATTGTTTAACACAGATGAAGGACAGCTTGTGAATCCACCAATCTCAGTTTTACAGAACATCTGCCCATCTGTGAGTGTTTTAAAAATTATCATTAACATCATTTAAACATCATGTTGTTGCGCTTTTCCCATAGAAAATATTTTCATCATCATAGCCCAGAAAGCTACTATATATAATGTGGAATAGTTGACTGAGCTAACAAGTGAACTGCCTGCTGTCTTTCTCCGGCATTTCAGACATAGATTTCATATGATGCTGACATCATGTCATTCTAACAGGGAACACAGTTCAGAGGTAAACTGAGGTAAACATACCATCTTTATATTTGAGCTTGGAGCCTTTACCCATGATTTGATATGTTGGTGAATTCCTGGCAAACTGCTCAAACAAAAAGTGTTAACATAAGCATGCAACTATATTTAACGGATATTATGGGCATTTTCTAATAATGTGAAATCTACAACATGTAACATATGAACTGAAAACTGAAACCGTATTACATTGTCTTCCTTTTAGTGACTCAAGCTTCCAGCAGATGGGATTTGGAGCACTTGTAGGTGTAGATAAGGTAGACGCAAAGCAGTTTGCTGTATCCTGATCAATGATTTATCTTTAACAAATGTAATTTCCTCATTAGGCATGATTGTAATGGGCGGAAAGCAGAGTGGATTTGCTCTTGTCAAAATGCACCAGACAGGCGGCATAAACTTCCTCATCTTGTGCATAAATAAGCCTTCACTCCATACTGGCTAAATCAAGTGTCTGTCCATCAAATCATGTGTGTGCTATACTGCTTTGGTACCCATAACCGTGAGTTATATGTAATGTACAACAGTGTTCAAATCCAGCAGGGTGTATACTTCTCATTACACCTGTATTAGTAAAAATAATTAGGAAAATAATGAGTTCCGTGAAATAATTAACAGCTGGGGTCGAATGAAAACCAGAAGTGCTCTGGCCCTTGAGAAGAGGATTTTAAGAAAACTGATGTACAAAAATAGAGACCGGGTCAAACTGGCATACCTTTGTGTAGAACTGAATTTAAACGCTGGATGTCAGATGTTAAAGGCCACTGATATAATCACCAGCACATCTTTTTACACATGTATTTCTGCTTACATTAAAAAAATCTTAGCTCATCACTCAAATATTCAAGCATGTTCTAAATGTACTTACTAAGAGGAAAATAATTACTTTGATATATTCAGCAAGTTCAACCTTGACTTAAGAACAATTTGCCTCTGCCATTACAAAACACATGCAAACAAACAAGATACAGATATAGGTCTGAGATCTACACAATTCAGGTAAAAAGAAAACTCATCTAATACAATATTGTCATTACGGCTGACTGAACGCCTGTGCAGGCTTTTAATTAATTATCTGGTTGGAGAAAGAAAACAAAACTCCAAACTGTATCAAAGATAAGTAGGAAAAACAGTAACGGTTGACTTGCCTTGTTCTTTATGGCTGAATGTAATTAAACAGTTCCTAATTAGACCTTTGTTGGCCTCAATGGCTTTTTTTAAATATTTTCCATGCGACTGTTAATAACTTGGCTGTCTCCATGCCTTTTCTGAAATGCTGTCTTCAATATAGTGTCCACTGGCTTTATTTCTGTATATCTTTCTGACTGTTGAAGAGTGGGGGGATCAGGTTTGCTCTCTCTGCAGTGCAGAAGAAAAAACAACAACAAAAAAAACCTTCTGACTCAGAAAGTTCTCTTCTTGACTGAAGGATCGGTTCAAGAAAGCAGACACCAGTTGATGTCGTCTGTTGTGCCCTGAAACAGCTTGCTACTCAAGCACCATATGTCTCTGTGAAGCCTTCCCTGCAAGCCATGCAGGAGAAGATTAAAAATACACTGTGCTACATATACCAGGATATGTTTCAAGCGCTACACTGAATATCCAATGCCGTGACCTGAATTACATGTATTGTTTATCAGGTTGTAATACACATATGGTGGGTCCCGTAAAATAATGTACATTACAGTAACCTCGGGTACTGTGTAACAAACAATTAGGTGAATAGAACACAAGAAAGGTTATTATATTTTATTAGCACAAAGTCCTATAGATGTTCTGTTTTCCCCAGTGTTATAGATCTCGGAATTATGCACCAAATAACATTTATAGGAAGTATCATTTTACTTGCATGCCACCATCTTCGACACCATTAGAAATTTAGCAGATCTCAGAATGTGTGGTTTGATGTACTGCTCACAAATTATAACTCTTGATAAGATGAGTGTAAATTAAGGCATGTATGCAGGTTAGTATTATTTTATTTTGTATTCATAGTGAAGCAGAAAAAGATTAATAGTTCCTTTTCCCACAGCTTTTTCGTACAGTGGAAGTGGAAGTGGCTCACACATGTATTTTGTGACTTGTTAAATATTTAGACTTAACTTCACAAGCAAGTGGAACAGCATGTGACAGGAGTTTACAGGCTAAAGTCAGCAAGTAAGTATTGTGTTTGACAAGGGGAGAAAAGAATTAGAGTCACAAGTACAATAGAAAGAAATATGTTGAGAGTCAAATGTCAAATCACAGACGGGCTAAAAAAAAAAAGTAATCTGCATTCTGTGCCAGCGATGCGTGGCTTCAGCTCTGGACTTCAGGATGTTTGTGTTAAATGTCTTTAAATGGGCTCACACTAGATAATTCGAAGCAATTCTCCATTTCATGTCCACATTAGATGCGTTTCTGAACGACAGGGATAATACAGGTCACCTTTAGATTGCTATTTTTGGTAATAATAATTTAGACCAAATGGTTCTGAGAGGCTGCCAGCTGAAAATTTGACATCTGCCCTACGGTCCATGTCATACAAATTTCATAAACTTGCTGAATGGATTAAATATGCCTTAAGGGATTTCTGAAAGTGGGTGTAGGTGTGCATTTGGGAGGCTATACCACATCTTCATCCAAATTAGAGGTTTTAATGAAGGCAAAAGTTGAGCTTTATTTCAGTGCTCTCCCTAAAACTGTTTATTATGATTATTATGATTATTATTATTATTATTATTATTATTATTATTAGTAGTAGTAGTAGTAGTAGTAGTAGTAGTAGTAGTAGCAGTAGTAGTAGTATTAGTATTATTGCATATATATGTATCTTGTATCCTCACCTGAAATACTAATGTGAAAACAAAAAACAATTAAAGATGCACTGCAGTACATTTGTAACTCAGTTTTAGGTGCATTTTTGTAAGCAACATTAACTTGCTCTACACAACTTGATCATTTTAAATAAGATCCTTGGGCATCTGAACGCTGCAAAATCAGTACAGAATAATGCGTAAAATGAGCCTGAAGTTTTATGAACCAAGCAACTTAAAATCTCACCAGCCAGATTTTCTGTTTTCTAATGTTCCGAAACAATACATTAATAATTTGATAAGAAAAATACATACATATATAGGTTGTTCACTGTGCATGCATGAAGACTGATAAACTAAGTCTCATTTTAAAGATATATTTACACAAAATCCAGTAAAACTATGTGTGGAATATGACAATTTGAGAAGCAAAAGCTAAGAATAATTTCCTGTAGGTTAGTGTCCACTGGCAAACCCATACTGGTGCAGCTCTATAAGAATGATGCTTCTGTTTTATGAACATACTAATTTGTAATTTGTGTACTGTATTATTACTAGCATTGCATGTGAAATCAGTAAAGCAATACCTTTTCACTGGAACCTGGGGCCTGTTTTCTCTATCCCCAAAACAGACTCTTAATTTAATATGGGGAGCTATTGTAGCATGTACAAAGCACAATTGCAACAGAGGGAAGGACTTGCAACACCTAAACTTTCATTTTCATCAATATGTACCACCACAACCCCGGGCTCAGCTCAGCTAAAAAATTATCAGTGGAACAAATCTTTTCTCCTTCTTTACTTGATCCATGCACTGATAAGCAAAGGAATTTCATCAGCCCACCTCCACGAAAAGGATTTTGAATAGCAGTGAGGTTCATGGTGCTGAACCAACTTCAATAGGCTGCTGAACCTTTAAGGATGGTCTTTTGTTGCACAACACTAAAGGTGACCTCCACCTTTGTTCTGTTGATTGTGCAGGCAGTAACACTCATCACAGTGATATGTATTGAAAGATTGCTTGGCTACATCTTAATTCACTGAGAACAAAACAGGTTATAACCTCTTATTTTCCAAATTTCATTGGGACTGGGAGACTATGATACATTGTGAAGATTCTTCAAACTGAACTCTTGAAGCAAAACACCCCCAAAGTGCATTGTCAGTGAGCAACAAAGACAGGGGAAGCAGAGACATACTGTGCTTATGGAAAACAAAAAGCCAAAGTGGGCATTGTAAACATGTCTTTGGCGTTTTTAAATATATTTCATACACCTTTACTGTTACTACTATGTTCCTGTAGAGTCCTGTTTGTATAGTATACGCTTTTTTTAGGGAGTTTTTTGTGTGTTTTTTTGTAAGACACACAAGGCAAAGGAAATGGAAATGGACAATGGAAAGACAAAGAGTGAATGGAAATGCATGTATTGTGTAGTGAAGGGGATCAAACCTTTTCTTCCTTTCCACTATGGGTAAAACCTACATAATCCACTGAGTGTACAAAACATTGTATCTGTCAATGGATTTCTATACAGCAGTACACGTCTTAATTGTAAATTAAAAGAATAACGCAGTGATTTGTGAGCGGACTAAATACCTTTAGAGCAGGTATAAAGGCCCCGTCACTTCCTGTAGCTTTCCTAGGTTAAACACCCAACTTCAAAGAACTTAGATTATACTGCAGACCCAAACCTACAGAAGAAAAGGATTGCCATAGAGCAAAAGCCTTGATGGTCTGCAATTCAAAGGTATGCACATAATTTCCCTCCTTATGAATCTATACCTTGGTGCCTTTTTCATACACACAGTGTGATAGAAATTGACAGATTTAGAAGCAGGATGCACAAAATTAAGCTCTCTCAGTCCCTGCCGGCTTAAATTGCAAATGCTGTTATCACCCTTGCATGTTCATCTCTAACAGAGAAATATCCCAGAAATAGCCGAAGAAGGGAAAATAGGTATTTGAATGAGCTTGTGTGTTGAAGAATGTGTATATGGGTATAATTAATTACAATATTTACTCTGGCCACACTAATTTCAGCCTCGCTACAACCTCTGCTAATGTTCAAAGTCACAGCTAAATCAGGAACACATAGATAGCAATAAGACGTGAGCATGACCACTGTAATTGAATAAGGGACACGGCTTAAAGCGCAAATAGTGTTATTGTAAAAATAGTGTTAGCCCATATGTCGGCATGTATTGACAACCTGTGATAAGTTAATTTCTCTAAGAGTAATAACCACCCAATCTAATTAAGCAGCTTGCCTTCAATTGAAGTATGTAATGATTTTCTCAGTTGTTTCTTTGCTAATTCTAAAGATGTCAGTTGCTGTGAGACTACTTCTGAGACAAGAGTCATAACTGTATGAATAACCGAAGAGAAAAAAAGGTCATTTGTGTATGAACAAATTTTGAACAAAATACCAACAAAAATGTATTTCGATACTGATTTAGTTAAACTGCGGCAATCAAACAATGATATAGGTCCCAGTTGCTTCCCATAATTATCCATTTGTTCCTTACTATGAACATGGTTCTGCTTTGAGTGGCAGGTGGTGCTAAAGCATTTGTACTGGCACTTTAACGCACTATTAACTTTTTTCTTTAATACTTTTGCCTGACACTTATTTCTTTTGGAGTGTGCCCATCCGTCTTTTGTTTGCTGCTCTTCCTTACTTAAAAGGTACTTAAAATACGACATCTATCTCAGGCTAGAGCAGGGGCTGAAACCCAAACACTGAATTCCATCAGGGCTAAGCATTATACGTGTAATTACAAACTGTACAACACTAATCAAAGGACAGTTTGATTTTTACACCCTCCATACTTTTCTCGCTGATTTCTGCTAAACCCTCCAGCATTTACATCACTTTGAGAGAGACATGGGTGAAGCCCCTGAGAATTTGGACAAAAGCTAGCTTAGCAGAGATGGCATGTGGCTCCTAATTTCAATCGCACAAATTCTGAGCAACACATCCTGTTGCCTCTGACAGCGCTGATCTCAGTGGGGACAAAGTTGACTCTGGATTACTTGAAACTTGGCCTTGGATATCGCTCATGGCTAAATCTCACAGAAGCCCATCTGGAATCACACAAGTAGTCATTAATGATAGGGGGGAAAAAAGGAAAAAGTGATAAAGCATAAACCACAGACAACCCGCTCAAAATTATAAACACGCTGACAGATATTAAAGTGTAGTTTTCAATTTTATAATCAAATTTACCTTAAGGATAGTGTAATAAAACATGCTCTCTCTCATTCTTTTTTTTGGTCTGCATTTTCACCCCACAGCTCCGTGTTTTACACTCAGCAATAACACTGATTTTCAGTTTCTAACATTACTTTAAAGCCCTAGGTCAAGGTACAACTCTACAACTGTCACAATTCATAATTACAGGAGGGATACACATCAAATCAGAAGCTTGTTCTCCTTGTTATTATTGTATATGTATGTACAAGTTCGTCCGTATGTGTAGGATACAAACCGGAATTACTTTACTAAGGTAAAGCTCAGAAGCTCGGCACTTACATTTCAGCAGACATTTCACTTCAGTCTTTCCTGTTCATAATATTCCCCTACTCCGCACTACTCTAAACACTATTATACACATTTTGCGATTCATTTTAAAAGCCTGTAGAGGGGCTGAAATCAGGGTTCTGTGTATGCATCAACTACATAATTAAGCCTTGTTCTTCCTGTGTGTTAAGGGTCACTCTTATGCTCAAAAACAAACCCTCAAAGTGTCCTTCCCGAGGGAATTCTGTGACTTTGAAGAATGAAAAAAAAATGTGATTTTAGGAAGAATGTTCAGGTATACCCCTAATCTTGACAACCAACATCCGATAATAAGCTTAACCTTTCAAGGAAGGTAAAATAGATTTTTGTCCACCAATTTAATATGAGGATATTGCTAAATTAATTATCTTGAGATTTTAACTGCTGGAAGATGGTTTACACTGGTGCATTAATGGCGTTGCCGTTTGTGTCTCCCAACAAAGCAACCGTAAATATGTTACAGTAGTAGCTTTGCTTTCAATATTATGAGGATTATGTTTGCTATCTGCTCTTCCCATGGGAAACATTCTCCTACTAAAGGATTTGGATTAGGTTGGATAATGGCACACAAATTAGACTGGTTGGTGTCTTTAAGAGCTTACTACCCATGTTGGCTGATCCCTTTGTCCTACTGGTTTTTATTTATTTACGTGTTTTGTAAATTTCTAAAATACATCCTGTGAGGTAAATCATATGAAAACGACACTTCATTCTTATTTTTATTAACTTATTTCACATTTACAGTTTAGTAAATGTCCTGTCTCTTACATGAAATCATAATTTAAACTGGTTACAGCCTTTGTGTGGGAGTGACAGCTTTCTTGAGTAGCTTATTAATTGTGCTTTAAAAACATTTTGATCACCAGCTTTTTATTTGTATCTTACTATTATTGTTCTAATATGACATTACGTGTCATTTTTAATTGTATTTTTTATGTACTTTTTTTAAAACAAGACTCATTGACATTTAAATTAGTATCTCTCAGACTAGGCAGACTGGCACGGTACTTGATTACTGTACTTTAAATAAAGGCCCTTCATTTTTGTGAATTGTCCGCTAAAAATACATTTTTGGGTAAGGTAAAATATTGTGTGTTTGAGCAACAGGTTTCAAGATGTTTTTGTCTGCATCAAACACAATGTTAAGTATAATCACTAGGTACCCAGGTGTTTGGTTAAATTGATGTGTTGCATCTGAAATGTGTGCAAGCACTCAGTGGAAAAGGACATGCAAAATAGGTACTTTAAGCCACACAAAGAAGAGTTTCAAGTACTAAACCAAAACAAGAGCGGGGCATCATCATTTGATTATAGTGCTGTGACTTACTTGACTGCATCTTTCGAATAAATGTCACAGACATGGCAGGGTTGATTTATCGGGCAGGAAGAAAGTAACTGTACACAGGTATCCCCCGCTGTGCATGAGAGAGAGGTTCCTGAACCCTTTGTGGTTAACGAAATTTGTGCTAAGTGGAGTCAATTACATTGAATTCATAGGGTTTCACAAATGAGAAAGCTAACATGAAAATGGGTTAAATACAAATTTAAATTGGTTTGATAAATTAACAATAATACAAATAACAATAATACACTCAATCAACTCACCATGTTAATTGGAATTTTAATTTTAATTCGTTTATTAAAGGGGGGGTCTGACTGCCAGGAGCATGCACTTGGTTTGATTTTTCACTCACTTTGTGGATTTGAATCATTTAGTTTTTAAATTACTGAACATAACTGAACATTGGTTTTAATCAGCTATGCCATCTATCTATGCAAGGCCATTGTTGCATTTCAGCTTTGCTAACATTTTATATATATATATTTTTTAAGTTCCCTTTTAAATTGAATCAATGAATCTCATAACTCCATGCTATAACAAATCTGTGCACAGCAGCGTGTACAAGCGAGGTACACCTGTATCAAATTCACCACAATGCACACATACTTTCAAAACAATCTTGCCATGAATTGTGTCCCCAAGTCATATTATCTTTGTTTCAGTTTTGTTGTTGGATTCTACGTTCTCTCTCCCAGAAATAGTAAGTGCAAAATGTTAACAGACAAACAAAATGTGTATGACAATGTATAATATTTTAGAAAGAATCCAATCCAATCTAAGGGAATCAAAGGGTGATGTGTATTCAGTTTAGAGATCATTGGCTTCATTCTAATGGTGGTTAGCATTTGACCAGCTGTCTGAAAGTTTAAAAAAGAAGACAAATTGGTGAGAGGCATCCCCATACTGACAAGGAACAAGAGTCTCTGAACAGAAGCTGAGGGGTGAAGATGTTATGTCCACACCCTGAAACTGGCATTATTGACAAGAAAATCATTGCACAGATGTCTGTCAAATACAGATGGTGATAAGCAAAGAGTTGTAATTTACATAACATCTGCCACTTCCTTGTAAACACTCAATTTTCAGCTTCTAATATTTACTTAAATATAAGCATTGATGTTGTAGGAAACTGGCAAAAAGAGGTGTGTTAGCAAAGGCAAACGGGTCCATGCATAATTGCTGTGTTTTCCTCCAGAAAGGTAAGAATAAGAATAGAATTAAACTGAACATATGTTACTCGATTCTCTTCAGACTTGTATGTGTAATTTGATTTTAACTTCCGATGGGAAAACCTTTAATATTTTCCAATTGCAATTATTTTAATTTATGCATTATGAGGATTACCAGTAACACTTAATTTACTTGTTTAATCTTTTTTTAAGACATGTGGAATGAATATGTCATCAAATGAAAAGTAATTTAGAGTAGTAGTAGTAATAATAATAATAATAATAATAATAATAAAGTATCATACTGCATACTGAAAAAAAACAATGTACAAACTATTAATTATGGATTATAATTAAACAAGCAAAAAATTTGCATCATATTACCATGTGTTTATTAAGTACACTATTCATTATACCACTTATAATGAACTACTTTCTCTGTTGGAGTATTATACTCTTGTCAATAACACTTAAGTTGTTTATAACTTTTGAATTTGTTTTGCTTATTAGTTTGTGATTCATTATATTGAATAACTAAGAGTTCATATTTCTCTTCACAAAGTTAATGAGTTTCATTATGTAGGTATAACTACAATTATGTTTGAAACGTGTTAAACAGGTTGTTCTTCAAACGAATTGCTAGCAGTGCTTGCTTCATTCAAGCAATTCCTGCAGTTAATGGTGGTGTGTTTTGAGTGTGTTTGTGCTTCATATCTCATTCCAATAAGACATGGACTATCTTTAGTTTGTTTAATTGTCATTTGCATTGAACACATTGCAAGAAGCATTGTAAAGTCGGAGTATGCTTAATAATATGCCAGGCATTGGATTCCACAAGGGTATATTAATCTAAAATCAGCAAAATGAATACAAATTTAATTGACCCTGAACACTGTAAATTAGCCTTGATTTTAAACTGATACAGCACACTGTAACACTGCACACTTTATCAGATATCCTTGAAATTCCTTCTCTTATCTATGTAAGTCCTTACTGCTTATCTATCTTTACCAAATCATGGAAAATGCTCTTATCGGAAGATTATTGGTTTTCGCTGTCACTTCTAATATGGAATTTAAAGTCATTTTACATTAAACATGATTGCATCTCAAAGTTGTAGAACTCAGTGCAGACTAATTAAATGTTTCAGGTCACATTTTTGTATTACTTGTTATCAACAACAAATGCCTTATTTAAGCGTGGGGATTTAATAAAACTGTAATTAGAACAGTGTTGAAGGTTACTGTGGGGTTTGTCTGTCAAAGACATGCTGAGCTCTATCTTAGGTGATATATTTTTTTGACATAGTATACCTGCACCTTTCAGGGCTGTTAATTAACTGCTGTGAAAGTTGGTTGAATCAATAAACTCAGCTTGGCAAAAAATAATAAATAAATAACTTCTACTAATAATGTAGGTTTAAGTAAACAAAATAAGTTGTAATCCAAACACTTTTAAATATCGAAATGGCAAGAACAGGTGATTCATTTCTCAGATGTACTGGTTAACATTGCTTTAGGGATCAGCACTATCCTGATTAAATCAAAACTTTGACCTACCAAATGCTAAACTCAATACTTGATGGCAGTTTTACATTTGTCAGGTGTCTTTTGCATTCACTCCAGGAATGTGTTTGAAATTTGTAATTGGCAGATGGATCAAAGTTTTGATTTAATCTAAGCCAGTTCAGATGTGACTTGTCTTCACAATATTTTTGTATATTCTTCGTAGAAGTCAAATGTAAGAGAGTTTTTAATACAGTATTAGAGTGATATTATATTATGTTATAATATTATTCAATATTAATATTCATCTTCATCTTATTGTAATTATTATAAGGTAAAACAATAATGCATTAAAGAAGTATGCATTGTAAATTTAGACAGACAAGAAATAGAAGATTTGATTTAATACAATATTATATATAAAAATTGTCCGGTGATGCAATGTTCAGAGATACATCACTGTAATGAGCTCATATTGTCAGACCTGTTACACCTCAAGCTTGAGGTTGATAACAGAGGGAATCAGTTTTTTGTCCAAAGTACATTTGATTTGATTCTAAAAAGGGCACCAAGACCTGAAGATGTAAAACAAGCCCCAAAGCAAAACAGACCCAACTCCATAATTCACACAATTCACATGATGTTCTTCTCAACATGAGCTGCACCTTTTCAGCACCAAACATGTCCGTAAAGATCAATTTTTAGTTTCTAACCACATGTAACACCGTATGTAGCCATAATGTTGTCTTGCATCCTCTTCCTGGCAAGGTAGTGACTGTTCTAAAAGCCATCAATGTCTTGGCGATGGATGCAACAAAACTGGTAGGTTCAGCATTTTGTGACTATTTGTCCCATCACCCAACTTGTGGAGGTCAATGACCTATTGCCTGCATGGGTAGCTCTCTGACATTGACAATGACAATTAATGTGTCTAATGGATTGCTTCTGTGTGAAAGCCCCTTTAACACCCTGTGGAGAACAGGTGACCTTTGGAAGCTTCTATAAAAGTTCCAGAAGCTTCCTAGTTACTTTTACAAGATAAAGTTGATGCAGGATTATTTTTGCAGGATTCATTTTTAGATACTATGAAAAGCTTGATCTTTTTTTTTTTACACACCGTTATTAGTAAAATATATGATATTGCTATAAGCAGTGATGTTGGTAATAAACTATCATATTTTAATTTGTTTGTGCCATGATAGAACACTTGCACACACTTAAATCTTACAGTTTGTCCTGGGTATGACTAATATATATATATATATATATATATATATATATATATATATATATATTATATAATATTACATATTATATTATGTATCACAAATACATAATAATATACTATACTGCAGCTTTATAACCTTGTGCCAATCTTTCTTTCATAGTAATAAAAAGTGTATGTTTCAAATGCATGTGTAAAGACCTTAATGCCTTTTGAATGAAAAACACAGTTTGTAACTCGCTGTAAGTAACTGTACCCTTTCTCCATAAAAAAAGTTGACATTATCCTTTAAATTTAATACATGATATAAAGTTTTAAAGCATGTTTACAGCAATATTGATTTCCCATCTCAGAAGAAATTTGGAAAGAAAATGTAATTCTATGCAGCCTAAGATATGAACAACACAGGCAATATAGTTTAATAGGGATACATAAATAAAGAGATGGAAGGAGGAAATCTGCAGGCCTTGCAATAAGAAGCTGGTCTGCTTTGAATTTGGCTGAAATCTCAGCATCTAAATCTAATCTATCTAGTGTCCTCTATAATGCATACAGACCTGCCAACATTTTACAGGTACGTCTATTTTGCAATCATTAAGTTTTAATGGCAGAATTCCCAGAAGACCTGAATGCGCTGCGCTAGGCTTTTGGCATTTTGCTTCTTGTTTAATAAAGTGGTACAATAATACATATTTTCTTCTTACCTCAAGGCAAGAAATACCCCTTAGTAGAGTAAAACTCAAAATCGAGTGTTGTTCAAGAAGGGCCTCAGGGCCATATAGACTCTTTTCTTGCTGCTTGAAATAACAGTTTTAAATAAAACATTTCCCTTCAATGAGGAACTCAAACAGAACTCTGCCTTAATCTTGGTCCCATCTCATCGTGATCATTTTTACTGCAAAGATGGAGGCAAAGAAATCCGAGGACTTTAAATATGAGCTCTTTCATTCCTGTGCAGTAAAGCCCATTATCTTTGGACTTCATCAGCCTTTCTTGACATATTTTTTGATCAGATTACATTATGACATCAACAGCAGCATCAAAACTGATTTTCCAGGGAGCCTATGTGAGAAGCATTTTATCCTTTTATCAAGTAAGAAAAAAGTAAACACAAATAATTGTTAAAAAGCCTTCTCAAATATGAACTGCATGGGGAACAATAAAAGGTACCTTGGTGTAGTGGTATATTGGATAATGACAGAATTAACACTGGCTTAATGGACCGTCCTTCTTTGTGCAATACACATTATGTTCCCCTGTCCATGTCCATGTTACCAGAACCTATTTTATACAACAATATGCTAAACAAAAACAAGCATGATTCATTCATAGCACATTTTACAAGGCAGAAATTAAATAACAGAAAAGGGCAGAAGACTGGCATTACTGCATTCATATTCATCACACTAAATTGTTTTTATCAGTCTGAATCAGATTATTATGTGTAATTTTCTATGTAATGATTTTTCTTATACAAATATTCAGTGTTAATTACCAAGATTTTACTAGTTTTTCTATAATAATTAATTCATGTGTTATTAGTGTTATTTCTTTGTACAGAATTGTAATCAAAATGATAATACAATAAAGAACTACACCTAAGTGCACTGCGGTAAAACCAGAATCAAAGGATACACTTTTAACTATTTCTGTAGACCTTTAGATGCCAAAAAATTCACTGTCCCCCATAGTTTTTGAAATCACTTCCTTTTTGATGCAGGAAATGAAAGGTCAGTTTCATATCTAAAAAACAGAAAAAACTAAATGGACATTTCAAACACCGGCTCTGCCTCACTTTCACTGCTTCTTTGAGGGAGATTAGAAATAAAAATAAAAAAGTCATGCAATCAATAGCTGAAATGCAACAAGACGACATGCACAGACCGTAGTGGGCCTATTCATGATCTGTTACATAAGGTGGCAAACAATCTATTAACAATACACTGATTCAAGTCATACACCATTGTTACCGACTATTTCCTGCCTACAAGGTTTAATAAAAGTTATGATTCCTACATCAGTTCAAAGGTCAGGCAGTAGCCATGGAGACAGCCACAAGAGCTTACACTTTCAGATGCCCTGTCGAGGAAAACAATGCGGTCATCAGACTGCAATGAAAGAGAAGAGCTGATAACTGATGGAAAGACTGCAGGAAGAAAGGTAACTTCAAAAATACAGTGATTAAACAAAGTCACTGTTCATGTTATGTGAATGCTTAGCTGTAAAACAGTATTGTCAATAATGATGTGAGCAGCATATGAAGATTTGACACGTCTTGGCTGCAGAAGGGCAACAATAAACATTTGAAATGTATTTGTAATTGAAAACACCTGTGTTTAAAATAAGTATTTCACTAAACAGAAGCACCACTATTACAGTCTGTCATGATTGATAGTGATACTTGTTTTCATTCTTTCTCCAAAGTTACCAAACATAGAGAATGACACACAAAAAGCAATCACCAATTTCTACAAGCATAAGACTCCAATATGTGTCAGTCACTTATCTGAGACATGTTTTATCCCTGATGAGTTTGACCATGAATTTGCATATATTTAATGTTGTGTAGCGATAATGTGATCATTTCCCAATCATCTCTGCCTCGTTAAACATCCCTCAGCACCCAATACTGTAAATGACACGCTATAGATTAGTCACTTATCAGCCATTGTTTATCCGTGCCGTGACAAACACCTAATGGGAACTCGGGGTTCAGTTTCTCATTGAACAAAGTGCAGGTGGAGTAACGGCTGACTGTACAGCGAACACAACACTGCAGAGTTGAGGCCCGCCAGGCAACTGAAATGGAGCCCTTATCCTCCTGCTGGATGCCTTACTCAAGCCCTCTCCCGCTGGGACCAGAGTCAGTTTCTGTTATTTACACATTCATATATACGCTTTAGCATAGGGATGCAGTTTCAGTGAAGTCTCTAGGGTCTCTTGGACAGTAGTGCTCTCTCCTTGAGCCACAATACCACAGTGTGCCTCCGTCTCCAGCTGCCTGCGCTGCTATAAAAAAAGTAAGTACAGTAGCTGAGTCACAGTCCTCTCTCTTTCCCGAGAACTGGTTTATTTTTTGTTTGATTACAGATGTAGTTTTGAATAACTGGGATACAAATTTAACAGAGAAAATCAATTACTCAAGGATATTTGTTTAATATGCATAATACAGTTGCTACATAAACAGCACACATATAGAGTATAAATATAGATAGAGTGTGTGTGTGTGTGTGTGTGTGTATATATATATATATATATATATATATATATATATATACACACACACATATACACATATACACACACACACAAAATTCTCATTTTAGAATGTAGTAGTAAATTGCATTTTCAATACAATAAGCACATCTGAATAGACAGATAGGCTAGCAGAATAAAACAGAATAGAACAATTAGGATGGTTGACATTTTTAATACAATAAAACATGGGATAATTATAAATGATACTATAAAATTGGCAATGCTACCATAATAAGGCTTAATTCTCCTAGTAATTGAAGTATAAAATCTCCTTTCATATACCAGCACACAGATTTTCATGGCATGTGTCCTGTGTATGAGTATGTATACAAAAAATGGCAGAATGAAAACAGAAAAGTTGCAATAAAATGTATCACAAATATGCTTTAATAGTTCGCTATCAGCATTCTAACAAATGCGTGTTAACTTTTCAGTAGGTCACAGTAATTAATCATTTTAAGCTAGCATTTTGTTTCTAACAATCACCACAGGCTGAACAAAAAAAAGCAAAGAAAAAAAGATTAGGACATAATCCATTTGAATAAGCTACAGTATAAATTGCATGCTGGAGTTATACTTTTCTGTAATTATATCTCTGTTGCTGTATTATTTTTTTAATACTACTGATTAACAAAAGCTAACCCTACCTCATTGTTATAATGCAAATAACTTTGCTCTGTGGATTGTACCGTTTCTTTAGCTGGCTATTAGATTTAGTTATAATTTCATTTCATTTTATAGCTATTAATGAACTGGTGGGTTTGTGGGTTAATTGTGGTTATTAAAAAAGGAAGGGCACTGCATAATGATAATGCTTTTTAAAGGAGAAGCGTATTCAATATACTCCAAAAAAATTGAAAAAATTGAAACTGTGTGACAATTCAAATTGTATGTATGTTTGCTTGTTATGTAGGCAAATGGTTAATGAACAGAGTATTACTTTTGCATGACCTATCTTGAATAATAAATAACCCGTCTGTAACCCGTTACAGTGAGGTCATTCATGGACATATAAGTTAGCAACCCACTGTGGTACGATTACATTTGCAATGTAGACATGTGTATTGCGTCACAGTTATACCATTATGATTTGCATGCAAGCCCACAGGAAAAAAATAACCAGGACACCAAATCCCACCTGGGATGCACATTCGTTTCAGTTTTTCTGTATTCATAAATATCCGGGGAACAGTATTTCATTCCCGCAATGCCAGATTTGCCTGTGTCTCTTTTCTGTACATATTCCATTGTAACACATTCAACCAATATTTTTATGGTATTTAAAATAGTTCACCCGTGGATTTTAGAAAGGCGCAAGGCATGTCCACACCTCCAAACACTGCACACCCACAGTGTTCAAAGATTATACAAGAATATCATAATCAGAGTTGACAGGGAGTCGACACTTGTATCTATATATTTTATTAAGCAAATAGCTGTACACACATTGGATACATTCATGCATAAGGAGACATGTAATATGAAGTGTTATACCTTAATTATATAAACACATGGCCATTATCTTAACATTCCAATGCCATGTGATCAGCTGACAGGGGCAGTTGCAATGTAAAGCAATGGGACTGTATGGCCTTCGATGATTCCTTATATTTCCCATATAGGTTTCTGCAACGCACCTTGTTTTTCCTGGTTTGGTCTATATAGTCCTCTGTATAACAAGATAATTGGTCAAACTATTGGTTCAAATCAAAACAAAAATAAAGAAAAAAAACTGAGAAAAACAAGAAATAACAAACTTCAGTCCAGAGGTTTGACCTAGACTTTCTCTTGACTACCAAGAATGAGTTATTGATGAAGCTTGTTCTGTCAACACCTAAATGAGTAATTGATAAATAACTTTTGGTGCAGTACATATGCATACCTACAAATTGAACACTAAATTGAATGTAAGTCAATCAGCAACTCATTAATTCAGAATGTGAGGCAGCTGATTTTTATGCATTTCAAAGTCAATTTTGAATTACATCAGTGCTTTAAAAACAATGTATTATTTAAAATGCAAAGAAGCGTTATAAGCTTTGCTTTTCAGATTGATATTTTACTTCCAGTAAAACTCTTTTTGGAAATTATTTTGAACAATAAAATACAGAAGTTAGATTATTATTATGTTTATCATCATAATCATCTTTAACATTCTCACCACCATGCAACATATCTGAAATAATAGTGTCTCTTCAGTCTATCCACCTACCTATCTTTAAAATAATTAATCACCATTTTTCACTCTGTGAATCCTGGGAAAGTATTTATTTAATGCTTCTTGGCGATAACAGGTATTCAAGAGAGAATATAGGACACTTTGAAAAACTTAGTCATTTTACTCCTGGTCCGCACACATAAGGACAGTGAAGCGATGTTAATGTATCATACATGACTATAATTGATTGTAATTAGCTGGAGCCCATTTGGAAAATTAATGGCACAGCAAATGGTGATCAACAGCAACAGCCTCAAAAGTACAGGCGGTGTTTCTCAGAAATCTGTACTGCAAGTGATGCTCATTAGCAAAAGCACAGGCCTCACAGCAGTGACTCACTGATTGAGTGAGAGTGGTGGCCCTGGGTATCTCTTTCCATTCCTAGACAGAGGAGCCCGTAGCTGCTGGAGAGTCTATTGAGGCAGATGCTTTTGCCGTTGAAGTCCGAGTTTATTCCAACTCCGACTGCCTGCGTGGGGGAAACAGTAACACAATCCTACAGTTGTCGTGTGGTGCCAGTCTTTTCCCATTCATTCTTAAATGTCTGTCTCTATTCACTCTCGTGAAAGCCTTTATATCATAAACTAGGTACTGTATAAAGGGAGGAGGCATTTATTGGGATAGGTATTACACAAAAAAGCACTTGAGACTTCATATGTAGACTCAAACAGTTTTGAGAAGTTGTATGGTTGTGTGTTTTGGAAAGTCTCAAGTTGAATATATTACATATAAATTGCAGTACAACAATAAGAATTGTGTTGAATTCTGATGAAATGCATTGTAAAAATACTTTTCCGAAGGCATTTGAATAAAACTGCAGGCAATTGTGCATTATTGCAGAACAGAATTTGTAATACTCCCAGTTTTTTATAATTTGCATTGAAATATAATTGTTCTAAATCTGTTCCTGTTGTAACTTTAAATTATATTTTGTTTAAGAGAGTGCAATTTAAAACAAAATAATTCTGGTCTTACAAAATCTTATTGAGGTTACAGTGCCTGATGCGTGTTGCTAGACTTCCCAAAGACTGACAGTAGAGTCAATGGCAAAGCAGTAATTTGGAGCAAGGAAATTGGATTTGAGCCAAAGGGTAAACTAGAAATGTATTCATTAGAATGACTATAGGGCATCTAAAATGAAAATAATGATACTGGAACTATATATATATGTGTGTGTGTGTGTGTATGTGTGTGTATTATAATTTCCCCAAAAAACACAGTAGTGTAAGACATGCTTATACTGTTCTATTTCTGATCAATTTAATATTTTCAAAATACTGTTAATATTAATATTAATATATCTCAACATTAAATAGAATATTGTATGTTTTACTTAAGTTACTCAAATTACATTTCTAATTATCACTTATATTGCAACAGAATACATTCTTGTTAAGACGACAACATTCAGAACCGGAAATAACTACAACCAAAGAGTCTCGGGCTCAAATCAAACACCCACCTACACAACTCACAATTGGGGAGTATAACTGAGGACAGAGCAGGAATGTATATTATGTGAATTGCCACAACTCCAAAATGGCAATATAGTATAATACTCTGCTCAGTATAAGGGCTGCTCAATACAACAATGGAGAGATGGATTCGGGAGAGATGTTTCAAATCCTGGCTAGAAATGTTCACAGTCGAATGCCAGTTTCTATAAATTGTTCCTTTTTAGTTGTGCAAATACAGGTAGCCTAAGTGTATTTTTTAAATGTATATACGTAAACTAAATACACCGTATGTTAAATCATCAGGTGAAGCAGAGAGATCTGTATCTTTAAAATATATTAAGATATAGATAGTGGTCCTATCAGTATGATGACAATTCACATTTCTTTTCCCTTGTTTCTTGGATATTTATTCCACTGGGGAAGGTATACATAATGCACAATTAATCCACATGCTTGTTAAATATTTTGATTTGTATGAACTGCTACAGGCTTTGTCTTTTCAAATTATTCAAAAGCTTTAAGCACATAGTTTGTCATCGCCATACAGTATCGCTTTGAAATATGCTATAAAAAAATCGCAATGAATATACAAATCTTACTGTGTTTGTTTTAATAGCTAAATAATTGCCTGGTAAAACAAACACACATAAAAAGTATTATTCATGAAATACTCTTGACAGCCAAACAGGTTTTACAACACTTAAAAAATATATCATATAGCACAGAAGCAGAAAAGGTTGTAAATTCTGACTTGGGGACAGAGCACAGAATTGCCAGTTGTTCGTTTCTGTAATCCCTTATTGCAAATACATATCTGTGCCTGAAAAGAAAATGCACTTCCCCTCAAAAAATACACTACAGACAGTGCCAAACAAGCTTTCCCAGAAGTGTAACAGAAGTCAGATGTGTCCTGTATTAACCATTTTAATTATCTTGGTTTCTGCCACTATCTTCATTTAATTATGTATTTATACAAAAAAATCCCAAAACTAAAGTGTCCGAGAGTGTCCTGCATGTGCTGGCATGTTATGCAACAGCCTTTCGTGCCAGTTCAGTGCCCTCTTTTGCCCACAGACTCATGTGCCTTGTGTGGAAATGTTGCTGGTTGTTGTAAGATGTAAGATGATTGGCACACATACTCATGCAAGAATTTCACTATAATGAAGACAGACTCTCACCCAGGAAACAGTCTATTTGGGAAACACTGTGCACTCACACCATTTGCTGCTGAAGGATTTTTCATTTCTAAATTAATTGTCTTGGCTTATCTGACAATTTGCTTCTTGTTAACCTTTTTAATACAGTACATATTTCAGTATTCTTTTACAAATATTACTCTACCTCCAGATGGTCTATAGAAGTGTATTGCTGCCAAACAGATTTGTATTTATTTGCTGAAAAACAAAAACATTATAAAATAAAGAGATACCAATGAAAAAAACAGACACGGTCCCCGCACAGTAGTTTTAGACAAAAGCTCCCCATCCCCAGGCAAACAAATAATGAAGTTAACTGCTCTGAGGCAGAACAATTAATTTACTGTAGGTGAGTGTCTTATCACATAATATCGCCATGTCCTTCTAGAGCAAAGGTAGATATGGAGCAAGTCTAAAGAAAAACGATTGTTTTTAGAGAAAATATTTGAACGAAACCTGAAAATAATCCATCCATAGGCTACATCAAATGCATTTTGTGCTGAATTTGTGACGCCCAGCTGACTTTTAAACAGGACACATAACTTAAAATTCCAATGATGCATTTTATTGAGAATTAATGTCATTATACAGGATAAAAAAGAAAGTCATCCTCCTGAAGCTTAAGTTATGATTCGAATTAAAATGAGGTACAGCTATAACATTATGTAGTTTTTAAAGAATAACCTTCCCAGTTATTCCCCTCTGCAGTGCAGCAACTACTTCACCGTCCGCCTTCTGATGTTATACGTAGTGAATAAGTGTGCTTTTCAATATCGTTAAATTAGGCAGTCAGGATACTGTTTGCCTGTAATTTACAAGCAACAAATAAATTATTTCCAGAACTTTATACAACTACATAGCAACAATATGTTGTGCTTATATAAGAAAAATACTTCTGTATGTACGTATATATAAATATATATACACACACACATACAACAGGCTAATTACTGAAGTAAAGAAGGAAAAACAATGGCACCAAACACACTTCTAAGACATGCATTTTTGTTTATAGTTCTGAATACATTTTGAAACTGTTTTTAAATGTATTTATTTTAAACTCAATCAAAACATTACATTTCTTAAATTGCATTATAATACATTCATGCTTTTTGTAACCTGTATAAATGTATATAGTATTATGAGGCAGTTTTCTTCCCATCTTGCACATGCCGTGTTTCAGATATTTATAAATCAGGTTTAATATG
Organism: Amia ocellicauda; assembly: GCF_036373705.1. Taxonomy (NCBI): domain Eukaryota; kingdom Metazoa; phylum Chordata; class Actinopteri; order Amiiformes; family Amiidae; genus Amia; species Amia ocellicauda. Next base: position 5,453,372 of record NC_089859.1, read on the forward strand.
AAACAGAATTACAAGTTATAGAATGGAAGTATACTTGTGAAATGTATTCCTTTGTGGTTTTATACCTCCATATATATATATATATATATATATATATATATATATATATATATATATATATATATATACTGTATAATGTTAATTTATGTATTTATAAGAACAAAAAAAATACATACAATGTACTATACTGTGCAGTGCAAACACTGCTTGATCCTTTTAAAAAGAAAAACTGATATTTTCTGTGATTCAGAATATTTGCAACATTTGTATTTAATTACTCCATAAGGTATACATTTTCCTCACGACTTTAAAAGTATCAGTCCATCTAAATATCATACAGACTGGCAGATTTGTTTCCATATTGATTTATTGGTGTAAAATGTGTTAAATGTTGTGTAAAAACAATGAAATATAACTATAAATCCACACAGATAACACTACATACATAAGTTATGATTTATAATCTTCTCAATTGTAACTACTCCAAATAAAATAAATAATAATACAACTATAAAACAATAATAATAATAATAATAATAATAATAATAATAATAATAATAATAATGTTTTAAACCTTCATTCCTAAAGATGCAATAATAATATTAAATAAAATGGATTCCACTGACCTTATCTTAATTTCTGAAAGCGAGGCTGTTATAAAATGAATAACACAAAACTAAAAAATTCTGACTCATCATTTCTTTAAAATTAACAATAGAAAAAATCAGCATTACATTTAAATAAACAAATGCTCTCTAATAAAAATAGTTAACCTTTTCCTTTTTTAACTCCTACACAAAGATTACCAATTTTAACAATGAGTTTGTTTGTTCTTTAAATAACAGATTTGTAGATAAAGATGATTAAAACTAAGAAATAAAAATACTCTGTCTCCCCAGATTATATTCATGGCCTTAGCATGTATATTAATGAATAATAAATAGTGATTTCTGCTGCTTTCAATGAACATTGTTCCTATCGTGGAGAAAAAGGGAGAGAAAAAAAAAAAAGAAGAGTCCTCATAATTTCCAGAAATTGTATTTAGAGTCTCCAAAAAAAGACTACATTAGATTTCCCCCATTTTAATATAATTTTGGCTTGGCTTAGGATTTATGGAGCCACACTAAAACTAATTTCCCAATAATTCTTTAAAAGATATTGGGATCACTTCATAACATGATGGTGTGGTCCTGGCACATTGCATTTCCCTGGTAAGTGGCTGAGATTACCTCGCCTGTACAATCACGGATCAGATACTTTCAGCGCCACTGAGGTTGCCTTTTTATATGTTTTATTGACTTGCAAAGCCCCCCTGGTCTTCTGAAGTTTCCTGTAAATCACTGGTAATTATAACAGTAACAATCACTTTACTGATTTAATGTTTACTTAATGTAAAACATACCCCCCATAGCCTAAAGAACAATGATGTCATGCCTTTAGATTATTTTCTACTATTATTGTGAGTGTATAATTTGGCTGTCTAACAGATAGAACAGCTTGTTAATATGTAAATGAAAAGTATCCATCAAATATGAAGATGGAAACAAACTGTGGTAACCAAATGGAAAATAAAATATTCTTCTTATTATTATTATTATTATATTATTTGTATTATGGTTTCATATGAGAAATGAGGTTATAACCATTTATTTTGCTAAAAATGGGATGTAAATGTTAAATGCCAAAGGAAATAACAAAATCTAAAAAATATACACAAATCAGGCTATACAGGAACATTATTTTCATAGCACCAAATATGGTAATCCATGCCATATTTGTCACACAGCTAAACTATTTACAATTTACTATGTACAAAATATTTGGCTGTATGAGAAATTGTCTTCCCTTGTAGCCACCTCAATATTTTGAATCATGCGATGCTGCTCACTCTTAACTCTTAACTGTGCTCTGCAATTGAAATGAGTCTCTGTGTGATGTTTACAACCCTGGTTAAGGACCACTGCCTTAAACAAAACACACTCTGGCTTTGACTTATTTATATATATAAGTTAAACAGTGTTTAAATGTCACAAACAATGGAGTATTGTTTAAAATAACAATAATAATACATACTACTACCACTACTACTAATAATAATAATACTGTAATAATAATAATAATAATAATAATAATAATAATAACAATAGCAATTATGAATGTATTAGACAATAGGTGCCTGTGGGACCAAGTCTGCAGTGTCACTTTCAGCAAGTAAAAATGAGAATGACAATATAATTTCCCTCTGACAGTATCCTGGATATATTCATTTCACCCATTCTCAACATGTGGTGTCATCTTACAGTAAACATGATCAAAATGCCATGGTTTTCATGTAAAGCAGTCTAAAGATCATTCAACCCTGGACTTTCAGAAGCCTGTTTACTAAGATGTTAAGACTGAACATGTGTTTCTCAAGGAAGCTCCGCGATGGCCACTAATTGACTGGTTGAAAAAATTCTCAGACGCCATCTTATTGATTTTGTGAACTTATCTGTTAGCACTGTTAGCTAAAAGAACTAAAGCTAGTTAGACATATCTAATTGAAACCACTGTCGATCCGCAGCCAGAAAGTCTGAATGGGTGGGATTTATAAAGGCGTCTCTGTAGTCCCATGCATTTCAGTACAGCTGTGCTAAAAGAAAATCATCATGAGGTTTTGTGTAGAATGGGGTCAATACTCAAGACTTGCAGAGTCAATTCAAGTGGCCACTTCTGAATTGCCTTGTTTTTCATGTCAATACATATATATGCTATACAATATTCCAGGGAAATTACACACTACAAATAAAATAATCAATGGAAACAAAAATATCAATCAGTTATTAAAATGAATAAGTTTATATATCTTAAGTTGCATATCTATACACACAAATTATATACTACACTATGATTTTTTTCCACACATCTGAAGTACATTTGGCCAAAATGCATTGGCGATACAAAGGCTAAAGATGACAGATTTTTAACAATTATAATAAAACTGAATGCCTTATTCATGGTACATCTCTCACAAACCCTGCATGACGTTCTGCCCTAGGAAAATAGTGATATGTATATGCATCCACTCTAGATTTATTTAGTTAGTTATATTAATGATGTAATGAAAACTCAAGGCCACAGCAGCCAGAAACAACACAAGAGATCACTTAACTCAGCGGGGTTTTTTTTGGTTTTAAAATAATTAATTAAATGTAGCACTTGCATTTTTAAATAGATTAATTTGTGTCTGTCCTGATTCTGTAAAATTACATTTTTCCATTCCTTCAAGCCTCACTAGTAGCTACATAAAATAGGTGGAGAACCACTTTTGCATGATCATTTAGTTTACCACATAACCTTGATGTCAACCATTATCTAATTATATTAATCCACATCGATAATTTGAGCAAAGCAAATATTTCTGTCAGTCTATTACAGCCACTTTGAACAATTGAATTATAGTATACAATTACATGTTACAATCCTTTATTGAATATCGTGAGGTTTTGTCATTGCTTAAAGTAAATTGAGAAATACATACATATATTATGCTTTCTGCTACTTCTTTTTGTGGTCAGAAGGTGGCAAAATGATACATTTTGTACAACCTTGGTACAACTGTGAAACACAATATATTGAAGTTCCGGGAAACTAAGATTTATCTGACCCCTTTCTTTGAAATAACCAGAGTGTCAATTTCAAAGAATAAATAATGTGGAAACTGACAACAAATACTGTGATGAGTAAAATAAACATGAAATATCTGACTTTCTATAGGAACCTTTAATGAATAAGTGGAATCACTCATTTATACACTTCACCTGACTTCACTGACTTTAAATAAATTGTTTCCAGAACTTTATACTATAGGTTGGTATCTTTGTAAATACATTAACTGAAAAACTAATACACATATCAGTTATTGTTGTATTCTGCCCCTGTAATTACTCCCTGGAGTATCTCTGGATGGAGAAGAAATATGAATCATAAAAATGAACTAATAATTGTCCATAATTTGTTTCTTAATAGCTTACATTTAAATAAACAAACACAAACAGATAGAATATCAGGCAGGTAACAACATTAGTCATCATTATGATGAGTATTTGTGTAGGTATTTTATTTGCATTAAAATTCGGACTTGTATCTGTTGTTTTAATTTGTTTTTTTCAACACATACAGGGATGTTTGGCATTATTTGAGCAGACAAACATTCATAGTGCATTTACAATATATATTAACATAATACAGCAGCCACCGTGATTCAAACATATTGAGTGTCAAAATTAAACTTATGATTACATTTTGCAGTAAAGACAATATTTTATTCCCACCTGTTATGGGCACAGTTTGTGTGCTTGTTTGTTTGATTTTGCTCAGGATGTATGCACTTAGATGCAATACACACACTGCTATTTATTTAAATGTATTTATTTTGTGATAAAGAAAAATAAAACCTAACATGGCAAAGTCATCTTAGTTTGATCGTGTGTGTCCGCCTCCCCACCCCAACACTAAGCTGCTTGTGCTTTGGTGGCTGAATGTATTTGAAATGTGCTTTGCAGAGTGACAGAAACAGTCACATTGATTTTGTTTACTGCAAACATTTGTTCATTTGAAGTTATACAGCTGGGCGATACACGGAGAAATAAATAAATAAATATTTAATTTCGAAACTCTGCTTCAACTGATTGTCAGCTAAGCAGCAGTAGTTGGCACTTCCAGCAGAGTTTATAAATTGCAGGAGTCTGTGGTTAATCTCATTGTTCCTCAGCACCACCTGGTCAAGACAGGCACCACAAAAAAAGCAATCCACCCCCTTTGGTGTATTTAATTTGCCGGAAACATTGCTTTGCATGTGTGCATTGGTATATCTCCATTACTACTTTTTGTCAGGTAATACCCCTGAGTCCAAGCTGTCCTATGCGTTAAACCATGTCCTTCTCATCACATCCATCTTGCTTACTTCAGCTTTAAATGTCGAGGTAGCCTGAGGGGACATGACAAGATAAACCTGAACATGAATTTAATGACTGAAAAATGTGCCTCACACCACAGAAAGATGATATAAAACACAGTTTGCAATCCACCTGGCTTCTAACAGTGCATACATTCCAAATCAATAAATAATCGTTCTTAGTTTCTAACAAAGTATGTTATAGTAATCCTGTCCAAAGAACACTGTATACTGAAACCAGTAGGCTATATTCATTTTAAAAGTAATCCACACAAGTGATTGAAATTTGCTACGATCAATCCTATATTTTATTGTTGTTTGAATTACGACACACTACGATATGGTGCTAAATGATCGGAACAAATCAACCGAAACCATGAACAAAGTATACTATACAAAGAATACTTGAATATAGTTAATATTTCATATTTGAAATAGTTGCAGTAAATGTGAACCAAGAATGCACAGCTTTAATAAAATTAATAGTGTATCTTCACACATTTAACTTTATTTAACACATCAAATATTCAGCAACGGCAATATATCTGTTTGATTCGTGTTATTTGAATTAATATGCAAAGTGCTTTTCTACCACAAAGGATGCCGAGGCACTTTACTCTTAGGGGTGTTGCTTAACTTGAGTGATTAGCTTGATATTCATATTGCAGTGGCAACTTGGATACGTGTGTGTGTGTGCGTTGTGTGCGTGTGTGCATGTGTGCACATCTTTCCAACCTTCCATCTGTGAATACATTACAGTCTGCTCTTGGAACACATACACAGTTGAGTACATTTTATTTTTCCTTTCACTGTGTGTGTGTGTGTGTTTCTACTTTGTATGCATCAGAGTCCCTCTGCGATTAAAACTACTTACTGCATGATTAAGAAAACATAATGAAAGCAATTTGTACCTTTATTCACAAACACATTATGATTATATTTTAATGTTGCTTCTGTTTTAATGATTGAGAATTTCTAATTCCACTGCTTAATTTGTTTGAACAAGTTCAGTCTTTAAATCATGCCAGCCTGTACTTTTATTTTTTTTGGATGGAGATCAACTAAAGAAACTTTATGTCATTTTTTTTATTATCATTATCAGCAGGGGCAGTGGTATAAAAACATACATTTTCCAGTACATGAGCATCTCAAATGAAATGTACCCTTAATCTAGCAAAGACAAAATATAGGGAATTTGTGCTGGCCCATTGTGTGACTAAGCTAAAAAGACAAAACAGGTAGCTGTTTCTGTGCCACTATCAGATATTAAAGTGACAGAAAAGCATTTTTCCTTCTTCCCTAAATGTCTGGGCACTGACAGGCAGTTACTCTATAAGTGTACAGATACATCAAGTCTTGAGATGTATTCCCAATATTTTGAAGGCAACCAATTTCATACTTTTAGCCCAAAGAAGAAAATTATGTATTACACTGTGAGCCTTTGTCTGCAGATGAATACCTTCCATTTCCTGTGTCCGGCTAATGTCCATCTAAAATTAGTTGGGGAGCTGAAGCGACGGAGTCAATATTTCCCAAGTATCGGTTTCACAAAAACTGCAACCTACTTTGAACCTGCTGCTCAGACACGGCACCCTGTGAGCGCGAGAGGAGAGTGAACGGAGAGGGACTGCAGGGGCTGTGGGAGCCTGGCCCTGCCTGTCACTTTGTCTTCTGACTGTGTCCAAGTCACGGCGCCGGCGTGCTCTTGGCACCATTAATCTGGTAACACAATCTCCTACACTTTGCCTTGGTTTCTCTTGAGCCCGGTGATTTATTGTCCCCTCTTACTGATAGATGTGATGATTCTCCATAAAGGTAAACAGAGGGATGTTTGGTCTGCCTGGAAAGTAATAGTCTATAAACAGTAACATATGGGAGCTGACTTTTTTTTTTTTTTTGGTCTTGTGCAAGAAAAAAAAAAAAGAAGAAAAAAAAAAAAAAAAAAAAGAGCTGACCTATTAAATTAAATTAGGTTCGGATCAGGGATAATTTATGTTTAATTTGTGTCCAGGTGTAGGCACAATCCTGAAGTTACTGCTACCTGTTAAAATGCAGGTCTCCTGGTATTAGAAAGGGACATGGGAAAGAAGCAGCTGGGCTGTAGAAGTGGACAGTGTATCAATGTTTAATACAGCTTTTTTTCTACATTTTTAAAAGTAAACAGATGCAGCAAATACTAGCTTTTTAGAAGCAAGGCATGATGGATAAACAAACTGGGTAGTGAGGATAATAGTTTTTTCTTCACTCTATTTCTTCTCTTCAATATCTCCGCATGGCTGAACAGGCACATTTCTCTTGATAAAAGTCACACTAAAAACACTGATGAGGATAACACATAATTTATCTGATGATGTGTTTATCACGGTCTGTATTTATAGTTATTGGTTTGATAGTTCCCTGCTGGAATACCCTACTTTTAAGCACTCATTTACAGTTCATTTGGCTAACTTCTTCCAGGGCACCTGATTAAAACTCATCAGCCACTGATTAACCAGTCAGGAGGTCACTTTTCCACGTGCTTCTTTAGTCTCAATTAGTCAGGGGTCCGAAAGTTGTCCAGATACATCTAAATGGCAGGGAAATATATAGTACCAGTAGAAATATATAGGTGTAAACAAAAAGCAAAAGAACTGTCAATTAAACAATCCCCACTCACAATATTACTAACAGACTTTTGAAGTGATAGTTTTTAAATGTGTCCCCATTACTATGGCTATCTGGTTTATACCGCATGTAGACACATTAATACACACACATGCATCTACATTATATTTTCAGGCATTTTTGTCCCCCACTAGAGAAATGGTTCTCTAAATGACAAATGTACCAGATATATAAAAACAATATATATATATATATATATATATATATATATACAGGTTCCCATATTCTACTGCTTCAGACACCAGATAATTACAAAATTAAACACAAACGTTGTGTGGGGGGGCTAAACCATAAATGACAACATGAGTGTGGGGAAATGACAGCTGCCACAAAACACTGATACTATAAACTTCAAGTGTAAATTAAACGGGGACTTCTATATCTACCATGTTATCAATACCACAGATGCTTGAACAGTCACACTTGAACATTGGAGTTGACAGAGCTAAAATTACTTTGGCAGTTGAGCACAGAGAGAGGGAAGTTGTCCTGTATAGAGCCAGGACTGCATTCTGTTTGGAGACACACTGGCGGTGTGGCTTCTTGGCTTTTTCAAGTACAAAATGGAATAATATGCGCCATAGGACTGTGCAGTTGAATTCTGATAAACTATAATGAATACATTTGACCTTGCATACAACTGTAATGACTGTATATAGATATACGAATGTGGACGAAACATAGAAGCAAGGAAGAATGAATGCTTGGAATAACAAGAAGAGATACAAATAAATAAAAATGTGACATCACTGAAAGAGTGAAAATGTAAAAATGACACATTGCAAGAAGAACAGATCAAAGATGGACGAAGGAAGCTTTTAAAGATTGATCCCAAGAGATGAAAAAAGACCTAGCAGAAGACCTCTTAGAAGATGGGAAGGAATAATACACTTTGCTGACAAAATCCTGCAGTGGATCGATATGGGCTGATGATGATTATATATATTTCACTAATCATATAAATATAATCATGATTGTTCTATTAATCTCTATATGCTATAAAAGTTCTACCAAAGTTCTCTTGGGTATTGCAACTGAGAATGGCTTTGGAGGTTTATGTTGTTCATGACTGGCATTCCTACTCTCCTACCATCTCCCAGGGCAACATGAATACTAATGCTCAGGGAGATGCTGCGGAGTGCAGCCCAACTCCTGAGCGCTCCCAGAGGTCTCCGAGCATGTGCATTTCCATCCATGCGTCTCCTCTCTGTCGGGAGACGGAAGTGATACCTCTGGAGGAATTTTAAACATCTTTTGAGGCATCTGTGTTGCATTTTCCTGCTGGTTTTAAAAACAATAAAGAAACCACCTCTCTTAGCCACCTTTGCTTAAGAAAACATGTATTGATCGTTTTGTTGTTGCTTTTTAATCACAATAACATTGAATAATTGTTTTTATTTCATTTAAAATAAATGTCTTGGCAAATTTAATCGCTACAATTAATAGAAACAAACAACTATTAATAAAGACTTGTCAGCAATTATTGGTATGTTTAATTAAGAAAATAAGACCTATTTATATGGAGAATATATGTATGTTAAATTGGATACTTATAAAGTTTAATATATAACATGGATCCTGTCTTTGTGGATGTTTTGGGTTTTATGTTATTCTAATGTTTAACACTTGCACTTTCAATTCAAAGATATGTATAAATGTTCCCCAGTTCTGCAATAAAAAAATGACATTTAATGGCTTACTCTGTTCAACTTTGGCATGTCCATATTTCTGAATAATGTGTCAATACACTTTATGCTGTTATTATGAAAGAGTAAACAGGCATTATTTGAATATTGTTTGCAGCACACGTTTGTGCTCTTGCACATAAATAGAATGATTTAATTTAGCTGTCAGGGAGCTTTTAAAGAATGGTAACATATTCCAAATTGGCATCTGCTCATTCCCAACCAAACTTAACCCTTTTCCCCTTCATCAACCACTTTAGTCTTTGCCACATTAGAGTGAATATTAATATATGCTGACAATACAAATCAATGTTAAATTATGACTTGTGACAGCCAGAAATAAACCATGGAGAAAGATGCCCCCTGACAGTTCTTTCCTGTTCTCATTGCAGAATGCCGTTAAATCCAGCCGAGGAGTTTTCAGAAGTAATTATTTCTGTGGGGTTTTAAACACCAGGGACACTGAGCAAAAACAATGCACAATTTTACACATCACAACAAATACATTCTCTAGATGCAAATGCAAGTCTTTGCTTACCTAGAGTATATAATCCATAGCCTGTTAACATTTCATAAAATGTATTTTAGTTATTCACATCATCATCATCATCAGAAGAATTTAAAATAATAAAATGCATATAACTAGATTTAACCTATTCTGACAGGTAATCTAATTTACAGCAGGAAATAATATAGGCAAACCCTGTGTTGCCTTGTCACTTTTCACTGTGATTATAAGGTAACAGTTCTCTCACTGAACGTTTGAAAAGCAAACCTTTATTCACTGAAAATGTTACTTCACGGACGGCATTTTTCATTTGAATTGAAAAGCTGATGTAACATTAAGTTAATTATTCAAGAACTACTATATTTGAGGTGGCAATTAACTGCTTCTGGTCTGTTATGGTGTGTTGCCGATTTGTTTCCAAGTAAAGAGTTGCAATCACCCTTGGCTACACTAAATCAGACGCAATACTCTTCAAACGCTGCAGCGAATGATTGAAGCTGATTAGATGTGAAGTACAAACAGACTAAAGAAAAATGTCAGGGAAAAGTGAGAGCTAAACTCGCCAGTGCCTTGAAGGTCAGATAAATTGACAGTTAGTAGGCAGAGACTATTTTGTAGACAGACGTTCATGATGTTTGAGTAGTCCTATCTGTGACAGTATGCAGAATGTGAGAAGGCGGCCACTCAATGTTACGGCATGAATACAGCTTTTAGAGAAGCCTAATTACATGCATTCCACATTTCCTCTAACAATACAGAAATAAAATGTTTAATATGGCATGTTAAAAATAGTAGAACAGCAGTTGTCACCATTACATTAGAAGCACGCAACTTGGTTGGTATGATTGCCACACATGCATTTATGAGCAGGCAAATGACTATGAATGATAAAATGATTGGACTATTATGTTAGGCTATGTAAAAGGCTTATAATGGTATAAATGATGCAATTTTGTGTTGGGAGAGGAGACAAAATTAAATTGCTTTGGTGCCGTCTCAATACTGGCACATTCCTTCTTTCTTGTATTGCGGGAATTTAAAAAAAGGAAAAAGTTCAGGTCTTTGGGATCTTCTGCATGTTTGGATTCAGAAAACTAGGAAGATATTCTCCTTCTGTGTTGATGACAAGAGTAGGTAACTACAAATGTCTTCTTTGTCAAAAAAATCGTCTTCACTGGCTCATTCACACAGCTAGCTTTGTTTGTGTAATAAAACTAAATTATCATTCTACACACCTCAGATTTGCCAAGCGGTTTAATAGTTTTCTTCATGTTTTCCCGTTATTGCAATGTTTTGTTATATTTATCATCATTATTATTATTATTATTATGGCTACTATTTATCTTTTTCGTATTATTAATCAAACGTGTTTCGAATTAATTGCATCATTTGAGTCACATGTGGAATTGATGACTCCACCAATCTGGAATCGGTAGTGAATCCCTGTGAGCTTTCACTTACAGCTTTTGCATTTTGTCAAACCCAAGAAAACTTAATTACTTTGTGCATTAGTTATCTTGCAGAGCGTATGAGTGATATAATTAATCTCTACATAATATGATGCATTTAATGTGAATATTGTTCTAATCTGTATTGGGTTCCACTATTCATACACATGATTAACAGTATAAATGTTCCACTGGGATTCTGTTGGACATCTATAAAAAATGTGTCCCAATCTCAAAGGCAGGGACACTGTATAAAAATGTGACCCTATCTTAAAGGCAGGGACACAGTATAAAAAAATGGACACTATCTTAAAGGCAGGGACAGTGTATAAAAATATGCCAGTATCTTAATGACAGGGATATTGTTGCTACTCAGATCTACAGAGACAGAAACATTTTTTTTATTGAGTGTTATTTCTTCTCTCCATGTACTTTAATGCCAGCCTTACCAAAACAATGGTCACACACTATGAGACCAATCCAGCTTACTGTTCAGTTGTTTATCAAAGCAAAGGAGTAAAAAGAAAGGCTGTTTAATTTTCCTATTTATCACCCATGCACACACTCAAATATAAAGATACTGTATTCCCTTAATAAACCTCCAGACATTTATTTAAAAAATGCATACTCGTAACAGTTATAACACATTCATGGATTACATTAAATATACACATTTTGACTAACAAAATGCCCACAAAACAATGTAGCCAGTTGTGGACTTTTGTTGTTTAGTGCAAAATTAGATGACATTAGGTCTGAGGTGTGCCTGTGACAACGCGGTTCAAACCCGAGTGGGGACTCCAATCTGCTCACGCAACAAGATACCCATTTGCAAAAATGATGCTAATGTGTCTGCAAGGGATTTGCAGCAAAAATGTTGTGGGGCCCATTGTCACATTTAGGAATCCACTTTTCTTGTTTAACACAATCCTATCTGATAAGATTCAATAAGAAGTATAAGTGACAGAAACCTTTATGTCTGGACAGTATAATAAATGCTATCTAAATACACAGCACAGTGCGTCTACAACACAGCGTCAGGGCTTCGTTCTCCTCATCTCACACATTGAATGTGCATGTTGCAAAGTAAATAAAGTAAATAAAAGTGGTATATAAAATTCAGTAGAGATACCACAACCCTAGATCTTATTATTTCAATATTTATGTATAATCAATTTATGTTTGGGTAGAAATGAAAGCTGTTTCTTCAGAGGACACCAGCAACATGTTTTTTTTTAAGGCAATGCAAAATCATTTTTATTGAACTGCCAATGGCATGGAAAAGAAAGGTTTTTATAAAAAGTCAGAAGCAGATTTGCAAATGTAATTCATCTACACTGCCTAAATTACTTTTCATATTGGAGAAATGTTATATTACTTTGGCTTCCATTTAAATGTAATATCCACAGAAATTAATAAAGTGCAAATCCTTTAAACCGCCCATCTTTGTGTTTTTCCACCACTACTTCACCGTGAGGTCAATTATTTTTAATTAAGCGAATGGATAAGACTTTAAAAAATAAAAGAAAGTGAAAGTTTTAATGCTAAATGTGGAAAAAACACATTTCCTCTGATATAGTTTGAATGCAGTCCTCATTAAATACCCTCTCTCTTGAACTACTTTAAACTTTCATTAATTAACTTTTTTTTGCTATCTGGAATAGCCGGGGTGTGATAAATCATACTGGGCTTTAAACAGATGCCCAGACAGGAAGCTGATATTTAAACCACAAAGCGCAGAGCTGTTGTGAGGGTAAAGAACCGGAATCTGTTTGTGTTATGGGCTCTCATTTCATGTCGTTTCAGCGTGTTGTGGCTGGACATGAGTGAGCTGTTCAGTTTCATGTGACAAAAGGAGTTTGGAGGGAAGAAAGACAAAGACAGACAGGAAGAATCAAACTTCTTAAAATAGTGATAATTCGTCAAAATTCCATCTATGTTCATTTAAAAAAAAACATGTTTGTTAGTTTGTTTTTTGCTATGCTCCTTGCAGTTTGACTACTTGTTCTGTGTTTTACAATAATCCTCCCAAACGAAGCAAAATACATTATACAGAACCACTAATAAAATATATAATACATCATACAAGTGTGATATTGTGAATGAAAAATAAAGCACTTTGAGCTGCTTGCCTCAGTGAAGGGTTAGCACTGTCAGCACTGAAAACCGAGATCACCTACAATACCAATTAACATGTTTAAACATAGAGGTTTGTATTGACTGACCATTAAATGTAATTTAAAATTTAAAGTAACTACTGTAATAGATGTCCTTCTCTGTTCTTTCCCAGGAGACTGGAAGACATTATCTGGTCAAACTCCTTGGAGGACAGTATTACTTGAAAATTGTGTCTCACTGTAAGCCATTGCAGGTGAAAAAAGTCATCTTAAACACTTTACTGCAGTTTTTGGTTTATTATCCAGATTTTCTGCCAAAAGTTTTAGCTCACTGGATAATCCCAGTGTTACCATTTATCCCCCCTTATCATCAGACGGTTTCTGGCCAAGAACCATAAAGGTAATTTTGACAACCTTCAATCATTTTGTAATTGCGGTTTCTGAGAGAGTTCAAACTGAAAGATGCATTTAATGTGGCACTCAAAACCGCTGTCGTTACAGATGAACATTTTTATATCATCTCAATCCACAAGTGAGAGGTATAGTGGCTTACTGTCCAACATATTTTCATTTTGTATTTTGTTTCTAATGACTTTGTTTCCAATCTGTGTGTCAACATGTAGGGCAGTTAAATCCATCATTAAAAAATAATTGTTTTCTTTGTGCCTGATTATAGTAGCATACATTATTTATAGTGTTACAGAATAAAGTGAAATGGTTATGTCTTAATAGCCTAGGACTCCATGGAAACCTATCTGTATTATAATGTTGACATGGTAGTAGTTCTGATAATAAGTGTACAGAAATTGCATTTTTAAATTCTTGAATAATTCTTAACAGAATATTAAATAGAATCTCAGTTACTAGTCTCTATCAATTATTAAGAGTAAGCTATTAACAAAAGGTTAGGTGTTCTCATATATAAACCTGTAGTAAATTATAAATCCAATGTTAATAGATTAGTTATTATACATCAGTAATATGCCTATTATTATTATCATTATTATATTGTGATTATATAGGGCTAGACCAAATCAAAATTTTGACACACCTCTGAACCACAAATTTTGAAGTTATACCCTATCACTTCTTGATTTATATATTGTAGAAAGTGGCATTTAACAATAAATTACACCGCGATAGGGTACAGATTTGTACTTTGTGATAGGCGGATAGGTCAAAGCTTGGATTTGGTTTAGCCCACAGTCGTTTTAAATGATTAAATTAAAATACGGGCCACCATTACTTCATTTAATTAGTAAGTGGTCACATTTATAGAACAAGGAGTGATTCATTGATAATGAATAAATACAAGGATACAGTTCTTAGTCATACACCAGTATTGAGAGTATGTGACTGATGTTGAAGATGTAGTTTTCTATGCGCACATTATCATGATTGCTATAAAGATAAAACAAATTGCAGTTGTGGTTGGAGATTTGAATGGTTTATTGTGTGTGAAGTTAGCAAGTCAAAAAACAAATTAAAAGCTCCAAATTGTAATACAAGGCAAGTAAATAAATAAATAAACAAACATAGGCTTGTCGTAATATATTCCCTAATAAGAGAAGGAAATATGTAACCAACCATGACCAGCAGCTTTTAACATTTAAAGAATGCAAAGCACGTTATATTATATTATAAGGTCACAAAATGTTTTTATTATTTATTTAAAGACTTAACCTCTCATGATCAGTTATTTAGTATTTCTTCAACTTTTATTAAGTTATGAAAATGGAAAGTAAACAATTGTAGCCATTACAAACAGATGAGCCAACTTAAAAGTCAAATGTCTGAGAAAGCTGCATAGACACTTTTACATAAAACACACGCTATTTGTGTGTCTCAGGCAAACATGGTGTTTTAATAACACAGAATTCTCAGTCACTGTAGAGAGCTTATGACTGACACACACACAATCATTTCTAGTTTTAAAATAGCTTTTTTTGTTTCTCTTATGCTGATTTCAATAAAGGTTAGTCATTTTAAAGATCTCTATGACTACTGCATTCTATTACATTAAGGCAAAGGAAACAGATTTGGGAGTACAAATCAAATGGCAGGTATTATTGCCAACCACATGGGTAAGCAAAGCATTTATTCAGAAGGTACGAAAAACACCACCTATTTTAAACGAACCTGTATCCTAATTGTTATGAAAAATGCACCTCAACAAAGTCAAAGCAACTAAACTGTTCAACATTGTAAACCTCATGCATTCTCAGCTACACACACATGCATGCACACATGCACTTCAAGTTGCTTTATTTATTTATTTATTCACCCCAGGCTTGTCCAAGGTGTAAAATGTGCAAAGGTAGCATATTGTAGTTTAAAGTAAAATGTGTTATACAGTAGAAATATGCTACTTTTTCCTCATTTGGGGTACTCCTGAATTACACATCTTAGAAAGTATGTTATTTGTCATAATAATAATAATAATAATAATAATAATAATAATAATAATAATAATAATAATAATAATAATACAATCAAGTGCTAATATTCTCTCAAACATGCATGGTTCTTTAAATCTGAAAGTAAGCCTTAGAACATATTACACCCTACATTGCTGGATGAAGACACATCTTCCAAGTTACTAAACACACTGTGAGAAAATGTAAACCACGATGTTGTCACATAAGTAGCTGGAAGCAGTTTGCAATATAAACATTTTCAATGTGACATGGAAGGGACACAGAAGTATCACTCACAGTATTTATCCCTGCCTACGCAGAGTAAAACACATTCACAGATCCCACTAACATGCCCACAAAGACATCTTTCTTCAGCACCTCTGAGGTCAGCCTTCCAGGGCTGTACAAAGAGGATTAATACAAATACTAAAACGGCTTGCATTTTTTTCTTCCAATTAATTTTTGAAGTAGATGAAAGGAATTTGTAGGTCTTTTGTAAATAAACCATTGCATCAAACCTAAACATACAACAAATGTCAGGTTTTTACATTTGATTAAACTTGTCATTGCTCAGTTTGAAGTAGTGAAGCAGTGACAGACAAATCAAATTAAATACAGTGGAAACTTGCTGAGCATTACCCTAAGGCCCAACATAAATGCCGCTCTTGTTCCCTTGTTGTTCTGTCAGGATGACAAGTCGGATTTCACCAATCATATACACTTGCAATAAAGATGGCAACTAAACAAATGCTCATCCAGGATTTTAATGGTCAGTTTATTTGACCCATCTCTTCAGGGAGTTGCTGATGTAACTACATAAATTGGCTTGAGTTATATAAAAATACTGTGGCAACATCTTACAGTCAAGTGATCATGGGTTGTGACACGGCTGGTATAATCGTTACCCCCCACGGAGAATGCAGAAAAGCAAACTGAGAAGACTTCCTAAGATTCACCCATTCTTGGCTTTAAGAAGGCATTTTAAGTTTGAGTTTAAAGATGATTATAATAGCTTACAGCCCCAGAAGGAAACCTAATAGAATTGAATACTCAACCCCTGAGTGCCAGTATTTTATATTTTGTGCACACTAGGGTGGTTTAAATGGCTAAAACCTGCTATTTTAAGGTGTCATTAAAACAGATTAAAAAGATACAGGAAAGGAAGGGTTAAGCTGAGGGCACACCAGTCTACGTTTTGCTATAAAATTGTAGAAAGGCCTTCCCCCCCTCCCCCCAATTACATGCAACTCATAACCTTATGAGTTATGACGTCGTAAAAGCTACATTACATTATATAATTATTAAACCAATCAAAGTTGCAAGAAAAGTCATGTGACTACCTGCTTCGCCACTAGAAAATATGGTGAGTGGATATTTGTATTTGTACTATTAAGCAGTAGAGGCCAGTCAATAAGTATTAAAAGGTCCTGTAATTTTAACGCAAGAAGGTGAAATGTTTCGGAATTAGTTTGACAGTAACTAAACTTTCTGACCTGATGCAATATTGTTGTTAATGTTGTTTCAGACACTGATTGGGCAAACTGTATTTTCTATGTATTTAAACTGTTCTGTTTTTTCGTGAAAGAGTGATTTGTATCGGAACGGTCATTTTAAACAGCAATGGCACAAGAGAGATTTTGATTGCATTTTATATCTATGGAAAGTATACTATTAGTAGGTATAATCAGACATGGTACAATTCAGAAATGAAATAAACAACATATTAGCACTCTCAGCACAATCTCATTTCTACCTTTGCAGTAACAACACCACAAATGTTTAGGTACTGAAAGGCATCTTTGAAAAAGATGACTCTTACATTGCAGCACAACACAAATTAACTTAAACTAAGTCACATTTATGTCTGTGCTGGCTTACTTAATGAGCATGAACTGCATAAAAAAGTACAGATAAACATATAAAGAAACAAATGATTGTGGTTATGTAACGTGGCTCATTCGTGTCATAATGAGCCCATTACAAAGTGACGTAACCCCTCAGTAAAAGTAGTACAGTGTTGAGCCTCCCATGGTAGGAGGCCTGGACTTTTAGCGTAGAGGGCTTAACATTGTACTGCGCTGGAGCCGCTGCGGTGCGGAGCTCGGAGCAGCGCCGGTGGTGCGCGGCTCAGAATCCCAGGCGGGGAGCTCCGCATCGGCTACAGTTACATTTGAAGAGCTTTAAGATGAATATTCAAAAGTTATTTGGTACATTTTACAGAATCTATGAAATGTGCATGTTTTAGTAAATTAAAATGTCTAGATGTCAATTAGTTCCTTTTATGTATGCTATACCAGGATTTAGTTGCATACCTTATACATTACTGCATCCCCTTGAGCTTCCTTTAACATCTCAAGTGTCTCATGTGCAGATGTTTAACTTCACACACAATTTGATATTAATGCTTTGCTATAAATAAAGGTCCCTAATCTCTACCTCCAACTCAAAGCAACATGTTTCTTGCATTTCATTTCATATCATTTTTAGATAGCCTCAACTGATTTCGTTTAGTGCTCATTCAATCACAGAATGGACTTTCCAATGTTCTGTAAGAGGATGAGATTTAAAGTATCAAAGAACCTTTTCAACAGCCTTGTCACTATCCGAGAGCCCTCTTCAAACAGGAGTTTGATATACCTCAGCTTCAGCTCTGACATTTCACCAAGTTTCACAACACTACTAGTGTCTTATTGATTTTCTGATGCTGTAAACATGGACTGACCTCTTAGATGAAATTATGTTTCATTTAAAGAAACTAGGACATCAAAAACAACACAAAGATGAAGCAAAAATGATATAATTCCCTGACCCTCAATGGCCACAAAGATACATTGAAGGAATTGTGCTAGGAGCTGGGAGAGAGAAAATACAAAACAACAAACACACTTTTTGTCAATTAAATTCTCTTATCAGACATTCGGTATTAGATCTTTCATGAGATATGCTACATTATGATTGCTTATTTTATTTTACAGAACATATGACCAAAACAATGAGGACTTTATTACATGTTGTTAAACATTATTTGGTAACCCCAAATGGATAGGATACTACAAACATCATAATGTACTTGTTCTAAATCCAAAAGGAATAAAAAAAAGAAAAAAGAAAACACAATGCTTTGGAAGAATACTGTGCATGCATGGATGTTGTCTTTGTTAGAACACTTTGCAAAAAACGATCATATATATTTATTAATTAACACCATGCCGTGTTTAGTTAATCATAATTTGTCAACTGCTTTTCATTACAAACAATGGCAAAGTGCTGTACAGATGGAGAAAACATTAAAACGACAAGAGGAAAACTAGTTCACATTTGTGCAATTAGTCATTTGCAACTTAGGCCTAATGTTTTCATTTTCTATGTCCATTTACTGTTTTTAATATGCATGCTCAACTAATACATAAGGGGAAATCATGTGATAACATTGTATTGTGTAAGAAATGTCAAACTACACAATGTAATACACCATTGAGTAATGTTAATGGCTTCAGTTTTGAGAATATGTGGCGTGCTCTTCAGCTTAAATTGTTAGCATATCTACTGTAAACGTAAGTAATCCATCTGCTGTTGTAAAAACACTACTACAGTCTTGCTCCTGTTTTAGCCAGCAGTATTTTAGACTTAACCCCGCCATTTTCTTCCAAAGTGTGGAATCCATTACACAAACAAACACAGCTGTACTGTATGTGCAGAGTTTAACATTATAGTGAAAATGAATAACAATTAAACGTTAAAATAAAACAACAGTAAACAAAACTCTCATTGATTGGAGTATCTCCTGAAGACATTACTCAAAGGACTCCTGAAAGAATGGGGGAATGTTTTAATCCATAAACCACTTTAAATTAAGCTGGAAAGGGTTCTTTTTCTGTCAGCAAGTTTTTCAATTGGGTAATTTACTCCCATTAAATGTCATTTTGCCTTCAAAGACATTTTTGCTAGCTCATATCCACACTGTATTGTGGCAGAGAAGGGGGGAAATGAAAAGGAGGCATTTGAGACTATGCTAAGCAGTCTGAAAACAAGTCGCATTCTTGGACATGTCTGCTTCAGTTCTTAATGAATACTGAAGTTTAGCAGTGAATTCCACAAGGTAAGGGCTTTTCAGAACTGGAAATAAAATTTGTTGAAAAATTAGATTTCCTTCTGTCAGTTCCAACAGAAAGCTTTGAGTTCGGTAAATCATCACCTTTCCTTGCTTTCTGAAGACAAAAAATAAATGTCTTACCAAAAGGCAAGGATCTGTTAAGGATCTGAATAAGGTACTGCAATAATACTGAACTGGATACTGTATTCATAGGTCACCATTTTGAATGATATCATCATCCTTTTTTATTTTTTTAAACGTTCTTCAAGATAAGATTGTACTCTGAACCATATTGTGTACTGTATTATAAATCAGTATATGTACATTACAAAGGATATATAGTTAATAACTATTAAGCGTAAAGTATATAGCTTCCAATTTTCTTCTACTGTGAACATTTATTTTTTTCTTTTGATTTATATACATATTTGTTTATCAGCAATAAACTGCTGTTAATTTTGTGTCATTTTCTTTCTTATGCTTTCTCTTTCACCTCTAGGTATTTACGTATGTCCCTAGTTTACTGTGAAAGGAAAGACACTCTTACATTTGATAATATAAAATACGCAGTCTATATTATGTTTAAAATCCTTCTTTAATTGCAAATTAATTGTTTTCATCTCTGTAATTTGTTAAATTGAATCAGCACTTCATCCCACCTTCCCATTGTAAATTATAAACCCAATTCTTCATTACAGTTTTACATTAGTCACAACGAACATCCCCATATCAAGTAAAAAGCTTGCATGATATATTGCAATTGGAATTGACGATTGGTGGATGGATCAAAATTTGAGTACTGCTCAGCTGTAAAGTATTTTTGAGTATTCTACTTTTCGAGTATTAAATTAAATTACGGATGTACGCCAAAATTAGGAAAAGCTACAATTTATGTTGAGCCGAGGACTTGTTTTAAAAGTTTAATCTTTACAACTGATAGATAAGACATTAAACTATCAAATTACTGATTTCAATAGAACTGAACCTGTACTGGGATGCTTCTCGATTCTCTTGTCAGTCTGCAAAAACATACCTTTAAATTGTCAGCTGCTATTGGAGTTTACGAGAGTAATGTGTGAAGAATGAATGCTTGGGGCAGGATTTCTGCATGTCTATTCCACAAGGGGACAGCTTGGTGTCACAGCTTTTACTGAAATGCGATGACTGCCACCAGCATACTGGGATTGACAGAACCATCGTAAATGTGGAGACAAAACTGCTTTCATTTCTCCCTGCGCTCTCACAGATATGGTCCACAGTCAAATGTCACTGTCACCTTACACAAGCACACTGTTCAGATGTGGAGTGAGGGTGGAAGTGGCAGGCAATAACCCCAGTTCTCTCTGCTCTGTAAGGCACATTCATGAGGACTTTAAGTCACAGACACATTAGTGTCTGGGCAACTCATTCACAATTACACTGGAAAACAAGACCGATTAGTCAGAGAGAAACGTGGACAATGTCAATAAACACAGAAAGTAATCAAATGTATTTATTTTAATCTGTATGATGACTGTCGCCCCCCTGACCCAGATGATTAATACAATAGGTCTTAAATAACATTTAGTTTTGCAAATCAATTTTGAAAGTATTTAGATTACTATAGATCAAATTCTAAAAAAGTTGTTTGTGTAAAAAAACACAAAAAGTCATTAAATCATGAACACTTTATTTTTTGATGATAGTATAATTAATATCCATGCATTTAGCTAACATTCTAATTGGTTTAGCCAGAAGCAGATTAAATTATGGTGTAAACCACTTTGAAACTGAACCTATTTAATTTTAACTAAGAATCTTGGCAAAGAATATATATATATATATATATATATATATATATATATATATATATATATATATATATATATTTCCCCCCCAACACAATTTTCTGACAGAATTCTATTAATAATGAAATCATCTAAAGTAATTATTTCTCTTTTTACTCTCAGGAAGATGAAAAGTACTAATACAGTAAATTTAAATATCAAAGCTATAAGGTCTCATACGAATAAATATCCATATGGTATAAGTTATTCTGAAAAGGAGAATTAAGATGTGGTTTGCTTCACAACCAGAAGAAAGGAGTTCTAATAAAATAAAGCACAGAGAATCAAGGCGAGAATAAAACCATGTAGGAATAACTGAAGCATGCCATTTCTCACAATGTCTGCGCAGCCATAAACCACGGTAATGATTGCGTAGAGATAATGAGCCAAGGAAATGATGAATTATTAATGATTAGAGGTAAAGGAAAGGTAATGAAAAGAAGAAACCTATTTATGCCTGTCTTTTTTTCTGTAAATGTGGTTGGCAGACATAAAACAAGCAGCTGTTTTGCGCCTGGTCAAAAGCCCCTGGCCATGGTGTAATGAAAGTCCTGACATTCCAGATACATTCATCTGACGGTTGTTCGCTCTTGTAAAATAATGGGACGAACACCGAGCTCATTACAAATTGTGGATAAGTTACAAAAGACATACAAATTTCCACTGACATTTATTGCTGCTTGCTAGCTGGAGGATGTTGATACATATTGATAACAGTCTGCTTTGTGACATTTTGAAAGCCTATGAGATTTATGGTGGGGGAGGGATGTGGAGAAAAGGTTAAATTTTTAATGTTTTTCCATAAGTTTAAGGTGCGAATCGTACACATAGAGTCATTTGAAGAAATGAATAAAAAGTTTGAGTTTCTTTTGCATTGTATAACTTATATTATTCTCATACACATCAAATGTAGTGGAATTCAGAAATAAACTAAAGAATTTGACAAAATTTCTCAGTATTGGTTAAATTCAGGTTTATAAACAGATACACGCGCATACATGACTGCTTAATTATAAAAAAGGTTATTATAATTATCCAGTGAAATAAGACAACTAAGATAGCTCAGATCCAATCTTGGAGCGATGTGAGATACTATAATTTTGTAATAAAATTAATTCTACATAAATTTGAACATGCAAAATACACAATTGTATTGATTATCCTGGCCAAGGTGTTAAAATAATACTGTTTTTCATTACTTATAAACTAGATTCATTGTCAAATTGGGGTAGATCAAACCCTGTGTATGGAATTAATCTTCTAAGGTATATACAACAGTCCAATTGAACTGGCATTTGTACACTACATTAACAAGAGAATTGTGACGGCACACAAAGAATACTTTTGCTTTTCACAATGTATGTCAGAAGGTTTAGGCCCACCTCTGGACTTATTGACTGTTCTAATACTTTTGACCTTGCTCCGCCTGCAGTGGTTTCTAATGTGTTTGATGGGTTTGCGGTCGAGCAGTAAATGCTTTCAATTGTATTCTCCTTCGAATCCCAGATTATGACTTATTATATTAGTGTTATCTATGATCTTTGTAGGTCTCCTTAAGTTTCCACCAATCACACTATGCAGTCATGGTGCACTTCGCACAGAGAAAAAACAAACACCTCTGTATGACACACGTCCTTTGGTACAATCCGTTACTGACAGAGACTGGTCACATTACTTTTAGAAATGTGTCGTTTTTACATCAGCTATGACTTAGCATGACTCACAAAGTGATTAAATGTCTCAGCAATATAATTACAGATGATGATACCCTTGTTTTGCATTTGTCCCATGGTATAATTTCCGATGAGCCACAGCCATTATTAAACATGCATGAAACAGGAGAGACTAATCAAACAAAACTGGAAGATACATAATCGTCCACAGGCTCCCCTTGCAGGATTAAATGAGTCTGATTAGGTGGAGCCGATGCATTTGTACCTTTCTAAATTTCCTAAATGGGTTTAAGCTCATGAAACACACACAAATATATTACATTGTATCAATAACCACGGGCTACATGATAAAAGCTGGTCAGTACCCATTGATTTTAAAACTGAATATATATACAGACCTCCAGAAGAATGAATCACAAGACATGGACTAATATACATGGAATAAAAGTTAAACAGGTGCTTAAGGTGAAACATTTTCCTTCTCATAGGCAAACATTTATTGTTATTATTATTTTTAATAATGTCTATCAGCATAAACGACTGCTTTGTGAACAGCTTTTCACTGACAACTACAGAGAGAGTAAGAGTGACTTTTCTACAAAACTGTGCAACTGCATGACTTGGATGCATGAGCTGGCTATTATGCAGCAGTTTCCCATTTTGGAATTCATAAATGTTGACTAGGCTTTTTATGTATGTGGAAATGGAGGTTCATTATAGAGCTACAATTGGGAGAAAATAGTTAAATGGAATAATAGAGGAAGACAGACTTATCTTTTAAATAAGCAGATGCTTTCATACATAAAATAAATCTCATGTGATTTAAAACCTGACTACAAAGCTGGAAATACATGACAACCCAATTTGCATGCCTGCGTTTACGGTTTACTGGTGGCAGCTTGCTCTTAAATAATATGATTTCTAAGGTGACTTGACTATCTAATATAATTATCATTCTAAAATGTGACACATGTAGTGAACTTTTAAGCATCTACTGCATTACTTTAAGCGCGTTTATATTAATTGAAGAGGTGATGGTTTATTATTATTATTTGTTGGTGCCAATAGAAGAATCCATGTTGTGAGCATGTTTGTTGAAAATGAAGTGATTCTTCAACAGAACAAGTGCATTTAAATGCTTGAGGACAGTGAAGCTCATAGAATGAATTAGAACAATGTCAAGTGACAGGTAGGTACATCTTCAAAAGACTAAATAAAAAAGTAAAAAAAAACAGATTTGATTTGGTCTGCTGGCATTCTGTTTGAATGCTGGATCTGACAACATGAGTGCTTACTTCAGATATGTGCATACATTTATAAGGTAATTTAAAACCATAAATGAGGTATTGTTCCTTATGTTCTACAGATACAGGGGTGATTTCCTGTGAACTCAGTCATAGGAGATAGTTTGGGTGTATTATGACCACCAGTCTCCAGCTGAGAGAGTGACACTGCATGGAGAAATGTACCTGTGGATTTTTTTTTGCTACTCTGTAAGAGTAGCGGTGGCTAGTTGCTAAGGTTGAGGACTGCATGTGAGGAGTAAATAAAGTGAGTTCAGCCCAGGGGATGTGGGTACAAGCATAGAATATTTATTACCTCAGTCCATACTTGGCTAGGTTCTGCATATCTTCCCCCCAAATATTCAGTTCATTGACAATCAAGCCACATTACTCTGGATTACCTCAAAGCTACTTTCTTCAACACTTGGAGCTTGGATACATCTATCTTAATTGGACTGTAGTTATGCTATCCAATGCTAAATGAGATTGCAATGCAGTATCAGAGGTAATGCCAGCATATGAAGTAATACAATATAAATTATATGTTCAAATGACAGTGGCTATTTTTGCCTTGTTTCTACATATTTCACTGGTGTACATTTACCAGTTCTGTCCACACTTTTTATCATGTGCTGTCAATCCTCCCTTAAAAACTAAAATTGAAACGGTGAATTGAAACTGAAATGGTGCTAAATGCAGAGATCCTAGACTAAATTAAATAAAAAATTTGGCCCACCCACTAATAGACAACTACATAGCCGTACTCAGTTGCGGCTTCATTTTTAGTTAGATGCCACTTTCTCCTAATCATAAATGTAATCACTATGATGTGCAGGTTTTTAGTTCGCTATTAGCGAGTGGGTCAAAGTTTTGATTTAATCCAGCCCTAAATCCAAAAATACATTAATTCACCACACATTTCTAATATATAATAGGCTTTTACTTCCTTGATAATCTAAAAAATATACAGAGCCTACATTTTAGTGTATTAGAATATGAAATGATGAAATTCAAATATTTTTCTTGATGGACATGTCAACTATGTAATTTTAGAAATAGAGGCTTTTGAACACACACCATGTTCACCAAAAGTGTTGTTTTCATATTCCTTGGGCAGTTTATATGAATATAGAACTTTACTGCCAAATGGACTTTTTAACATTTTGCAGGCTAGGGGACAGCTTTGGCACCTTTATTTTTTTTTAATTTACAGTTCAAATTGAAAAATGTGATAAGCAGTCCTCTTTATTTTCATCAGTCTTTCAAGAAAAGAGTATACAGAAATCTATCACATCATATTTAATGTGCCCTATAAAGAGTTAAAGAAGCTTAAAAGAAAGACTATAGAAATCTAGACTAACTGCTACGAACTAAAAATCTTTGCAAAAAATGAGTTCTTAGGAAAAAATTGTGTTTCACTGACTAAATTGTAAAGATACCTTCCGTGATTTCAAATATCATTGCTGCTGCTACACAGCGGGCTGTAGAAGGGGGTGTGTAATTATAGCTCTGTGATACATTGAATCAGAAATGCTACAACACCTTAAAAAGGAGAAGAAAATTTAGTGACAGCAGTGTAATTTGCAATAACCCTCCAAGAAAAGCCTTCCTAAAATCCAGATATTGCAAATTAATTTAGCGTGGTTGTATACTGTTCCTCTCGCCAAACAACTCCCTTTCAAACTTGACTGCTTTTTTTGTTTATTTTAATGCAACTTGCCCGCTAAAAGATCTTTAAAATCCAAATGGCAATCAAGTGTATGCATATTACACAATAAAGTGCATTTGTGCTGTTTACACTTTTCATTTAAAACTTTTGAAAGCCTGAGAAGTTTTGAATCAGTGAACAACGTGGGTAAATATCTTATGCATGCATATATTTACAAAAAAGTAAAGAAAACGGGGACTAAAATGAATATGCGTTCATTATATCTTGGGTACAAAATGTACTCTTGGTTTAAATTAATTAAAATCTCATAAGGACATACACCGCTTTCTTCCTAATGCAATTACAGTAGTTTTCCCCTTTCGGTCTCAGATGTCATTTCAATACCAGGAGTGCCCTTTGGTTTTTCATATCTTTTGTGTTTGTGTTGCGAACAGAATTAATAATATGACCTGTTTATTAATTTACTAGGCGGATAGTACAATATTCTTGTTGAGACTAACCTATTACCTTATCAACAGCACAGTATTTGACATTGCATTTTTGATTCTTTCTGGCATTGCCTTTAGTATTTCAATTCATATTCATGTGAGAAAGTTGTTTGTTATAATAATATCAGTAAGCACCAACATTATATAGTATTATATATTTAAATATGTACTATATTATAATATCATTATTATAGATTACAGTGCAGGTTCTATACCACAGTCCTGCCTATAAGTGCTTATCATAATACAACAAAAAAACAATAACAACCAAATGATAAAACATGTAGACATGAATAGTACGCTTGCACTTCAAAAATGTTGGATCATAGAAGGTGGAACTATTTACTATCTTGCAAAAAAAGAATGAACAACTAAATAAAATAATATTTGCCATATTTTAATGTTTTAAAGTGTATTCCTTAAAGTACTGGCTCGGATGTATTTCCCATTATTTTTCCATAGCATCACCATCCCCCATTAATCATAAGTTTCTCACATGAGACAGCTATATATTCCATATGAATGGTACAGAGGTGCCAACAGCACAATATCCCTACTTTATGAGATTTCTCTGCAATATTACCATTCCCACAACTCAATTATCTGCTGATCCTTTGACCTAACAATGTTGTAGCCATTCTGGTCCCTGCCTTATAATATATTTTACTAAGGGAAAAAAAAAAAAAGACAAGTTAATATGTAATAACAAAAACTAAGTACGTGTTGCCTCGTAAGCATTCTCAAGCTTAATGTATTGTGCTGGGATTTACAACAAGAGCCAGACACTACAATTGAACAAGTGCAGTTTGTTAACCGTTTCTTCTCTGTGACAGCTGCCGAGTAACAACAAAGGCAGGCTGTCGGGGGCTCATATTGCCCGGTTGAGAGGTCAGTCTCTTTGTGACACTTTTCACAATATAGGCCACTTCACTGATAAATTATGATGTTTGGTAAAGACCAAAAACTAAAAAATACAAAAAAAAGGTACTTCTCAGTTTACTTCCCCTCCAGAAGAGCCTATCACTGCGGAAACCCATCTTTGCAGATGATGATGTTTTTAATGCACACGTTCATCCCGGAGGTATTTGATCAGTACTTTGTGAGGTGCCAAAGCTGTCTATGGAAACACTGCTATTTTCTGATGTTTCAAATGCTGAAAGCACAGTCTAGCCCCATATGTCTGCACGATAAAACTGAACAAGTGCACGGAAACCTAGGACTGAGAAATTGAACAGCGCTATTCCAAAGGTGATGAGTCACTGCTCTATATTAAATTGAATAATAATAATGATAAGAACCTCTAAGAAATTAAAATGCATGTACGTGTAATATATGCCTAGTGTTTCTCTTCGAATGTCAGCATCACATAATAAAATACCTGAAAGTAATATCAAGGCCTAAACATTTTAAAAATATATGCATATCACAAAAGGATTGTATTGTGCTTTCTACTACTGCTGTCGGGTGTCAAATTAAATCAGCCCCCCTAAGCTTTATTATTATGAGACACTAATTAATTCTAACAAAAGAATACGAACCTATCGATTAAACCATAGCTAGTTACCGTCCACTGAGGTAGTGCTGGTTTCCCCACAAAATAAAAATAAAAAATACTAAAGTACAATTATTTGCTATAAACTGGTTGTCTAATAGTCATTGTGAAAGTTTATTAGATAATTTACTTGTATTGTACATTGTATTATCTATCAAGTTGTATTATATGTGCTTTTTGTCTAAAGTTCAATACAATGCAATACTTGAAGACAAACTAAGGGGTTTCAACAAAACAAAACGAAAACACAGCAGTGTTCTCAACAAATCAATGTATTATTTGTTGGACTGGACTTGGGCAGATGCATAACTGAGTGACACACACATACACATATCATTAAATGAATAGAGTAGCTGCAAATTTATATAACCACAAAATAATTGTATCCTTAATTACCTCCCAAGGTGTCTTTTAATGCTCTCAATTCAAACAGTACAGCATCAGCATCAGTCTAATGTTTATTGTATCAGACCTGTTTTATTTTATAATTAGAGAATCCTGCATTGTTTTATTTTTTAAGTAATGTCTTAATATATACTTACCTCAATTCCATGTTAAATATGGGAAACCAGATTAGAATTTACAAACAAATGACAGTAGATAAATCTAACAAGAAACACTTTTAAATTACCTGCATTATCACCAAGAATGCTTAAATCCTAGAGGTATAAATCTGTTTTCCACTGTTCAAACACTTTTCATGTCAAGTATCCAAGTATGGAAAGTAGAGTGCTTTTCTTAAAAAAAAAATTAAACCAACAACAAAAAATAACAAAACATTCATATCTCGTGAACAGGATGAATTCATGAATAATTCTGAGTAAGTAAACGTCAAAATGGATGATGCCATGGGAAAATATATGATCTGTTTGAATAATCATGTATCTATTTGTTTCTTAAATCATTCCCTATAGGTTATATAAAATATTCTCTAAAGAAAATTGCAATCATTTGATTTTACACCAATAAGGAGCCAAGCAGACTACACAGGCGTTTAGAAATCTCAATACCTTACACTTGTGTCAAATCTGGGCTTGTCGCTTCAGTGAAAAGCAATGGCTTGAGAGACAATTTAGGTTACATAAAACTAATATATGTATCCTCCCTCACACCAAGCTACCTCTATTGAAAAACACATATAGTGAGCACAATCACTAGCGTTGCTGTGCTTCGTTCCTTGCAATAACCTCAGACACAGGCAGGCAAACACTTCAAGGAGATCAAGCATAACACCCTGCAAATTCAAAGTTGCAAATACAACACTGTGTAAATAGAAATGCTAGTCAACTGACCTGCAGCTCCTTCTTTTTTTTTAAAGTATATATAATGGAAAGGCCTAACATATAACCTTGTTTATTTCTCAGATGATGGGGAAATACGTTTTGTTTTTTTTTCCCCGAGAGATCATAGTATTTGTCATGTGAATATTGCAGCTTAACAAAACAAACAAGCAACAAGGACATCAAAAACACCACTGCATTAATTCTAACACAGACATGTAATGGTGAAAAAAGACATTAGTTTTTCTTTCATTCTCAAACCCACACTTGGCGGAGGTGGAAGTACAATTGCGCCAAGTGGAAAATACCTGGACGGTTGTTTCATGGGGAGCATTGTACCTCTGAGAACCCATTGCAAGCTCATAGGCAATCACACATTATAGGTAATGCTGCCATTTAGCTCTAAGTCCATTAAATGACCATTGCTATTAATTGATTTATATAATAGACATATAAACAGCCAAATACAATGTCAGGATTGTTTCCCTCCCAGTTAAGCTTTGTCTTTTGCAGCTAGACCACAACAGAAGTTAAAAAAAATAAAAATAAAACAAATACATACAGCTCTGGGAAAAAATTAAGAGACCACTCCAAGTTCAGAAATCAATGTTAAGTGGTCTCTTCATTTTTCCCAGAGCTGTATATCAAAAAAGTGTTGTGTGCTACTTTAGCATTTCTTGAGATTTGCTGGGCAAAAATTGACATGCCACACGAAGATGCCTTTCATTTTAATGAGGACATCATTTAACAAGGCTAATCAACAATTTAAAGCCACTGTAATTTTCATGAGCTTTTAATTAGCTAATGCACTGAAATGTATAAAATGCTTTTCCAATAATAATATAATATTTGATTTACATGTCATGGTGGGCGAGTGTCATTTATTTCTCACGACACTAAAAATAGCCTTTGAATTTTCTAACGCATCTACCATAATGGCCTTGTATACATTTACATGAGGAGTCATCTAGAGAATTCACTGTATATACCATGTAAATGTACTTGAACTCACGACTCACACGTAGCGTGCTTTGCTGTGCAGTGGATACTCTACGTGGCTCACAGTGATTAGAACATTGATAGAAATAAAATAAAATAAAATCACTGTCCCTAAGGGGTGCTCCTATCCAAGCTATCATTTACAGTCTTGTATTGACATTTCCTGAAATTAGTTTACAACAGACCTGTGTATACGGTCTGAAGACAGCTGCACTGCACTCTTTTTACGAGGCGTCCTCAACTCAGGTCCTTGAAGGCTCCAGATGCTTCAGGATTTCATTTCACCTGAGCTTTTTATTACCTTATTGAGCTAATTTGTTAAACTGAACAAATGTTACCCTTTTCCCAGCTTTGGAGCAGGCGTCAACTTAGACACCTACAAAACCAATTGATTGGGGCTTCTGTGCAGCCGAGGACCTCTCTGCTTTTTATATATCAATTCTACACATACCTAAACATATTTATCTGCCTCCTTTTATGAATTCTGTGCACCTCCATATCCCTCCACTCTCCCTGCTTATTATGTATCTATATATATTTTATTAAATCTATGTACCTATGCATCTATGCATCTCTCTCTTGGCTGTATTTTCACCAAGCAGGTAATAGTATCCACTGAGGGGAACATTCAGATTTGTCAGGCATCTACGATATGTTTTATACATTTCCTGTGCACCAAGAGACATGCTCTCACATTCATTACAGACTTCTCCTCTAAATCGTTATCAGTCCTAATGTAAAGTTTGCATTAACTGCAGATTTTTAAAAGCCTGGGGGAGGATTAGAGGTGTGTTTATGCAATATAGTGGGGGTTGTCGGACAGTTTTCAAAATGAATTTCTTTCTTGCCTTTGTTTATTTATTTAATTTGTATATTTATACATTTTTCATACTGGGCTCCATAGAAAACAGGACGCCATGGAGGCCGCAGCGCAGAGGCGGCACATTCATTTGGGCTTGTGTTGTGGTGGCCGCAGACAAAAGTGGAGTGAATTAGCTAGCAGCTTCCAGAGGAGGGGAGCTTTTCTCAGAAAGCAGGGAAGAAAAGACTGCTACAGGAATGGCAGGGAGGAGAGGGAGGAGTAGGACACTTTGGGGTGTTCCAGCCTTCTTTAATCCGTAATGCCAACTGTGCGCTGGCATCACACAAACAATCACATGCCGGGCTTCTCGAATTACATGAAGAAGTGTGCCTTCCCACACACTGAGGCACACAAGCTGTTATCTAGATTTCTTCCCCCCTTCTAAACTTAATAAGCTCCTCATTGTTGCTAATTTTCTGCACCTCCGCTGCGGCAGTAAGCCATACTACGTTTTTATGCATTTTAGTGAGGCTGGTATTTCTCTCCGTCTGCATTTTAATTTGGTTAATTATTTCCACTTTGATGCTGATTCTTTGTTTGTGAGTGTGTGTGTTTGTTGGTTGTTTTTTAATGTATACTATTTCTCAGAAGAAAAGTATTTATGCATGTACTGCGAGTGATTAAAGCCCAAGTTAGTTGCAAATTAAAGTTCAGTCAAGCCCAAGGATGCCTAGATTAGATGTAGGAGGGCCTAATTTTCTCAGCAAGGAATACATGAATCACAACTTCCTTAACTAAGCAATATGAAGATATGCTTTTTATTCCAGTGCAGTAGTGCCTGATTCATAAAAAAAGAGTTTGATTTATCTGCCTCTTTCATATCCACAGTGTTAATAATGTGTGCGCCGGGAGACCTAATGTGGTCATATTGGCATTAGTTAACAAGGACAGAGCGGGATACATTTTGTAATCCTAAACATCTTGGACATATACATCAATAATTTAGCAACCTGATCCACGTGTAGGAACAATCTTGCCATCTTGTGTAAAACTATCATGTAGGAAGAATTTATAATAAGGATTGCAGCCTTTTAATCTAGAATTTCCATTCAGAACAGCAAGCCAGATATAATAGCTCATTATTTAATAAGATATCAAGTGTCTTGCCAAGTAGCAGTTTCTGTCATTTACGCCACTGTTTGGAAATACCACAAAAGAAAACTGTAGCGGCTAATTAAATGTTGTGGGTTTCATTTTTGCTTTTCTTTTAATAAGATCATTGAACAAATGCTTTATTTATAATGGATGGTATTAAATTATGATCAATACTCATGCAACATTAAACATCTCACAAGAGTAAATATATATATATATATATATATATATATATATATATATATATATATATATATGAGGATTTCTCTTCTGAGATGTAAATAAAACATGAATCTGAGTGTCCTACAACAGTTATTTCTCACCGGGAGATGAGGAATTGTCAGCAAACATTGCTGAGTAAAGTTTTAACATGAAGTTGCTGAATAGCAAAAACTGAAATATATCTATCTACTTGGACAACCATAAAAAATAAATAGAATAAATAAGGCAGAAGGTTTAAAAAACAATACATCCTTCACATGTGTTGACACTTATATAACCAAGCAGGACATTGGTAGCACTGCTTCATCTTTTAGTGTGATGTAATACAAGGATTTATTTGTTTGCTAAATGGCTGCTATTGTGCAAGTAAGAGGTGCCTGTCTGATCAGCCCTCAGTCCATGAAGAATTGACAGATGCCTGCAAGAGCTGCACTTCAATCCTGCCGGACCAAGACACCAATCTGCAGAGTCACGGGTCTCCTCCTATAAAAGTGAAGATTCGTTTTGCATCTAAGGGTTGGCGACTGGACAGCTCTATTGCAAAGAACATAAGTCAAGATAGACAGAGATATAGGGCTGTCCCTATGCATGCTTTCTACTACAATTATTATCCGTTTCCCCTCCTGACTGGTTTTGCACATGTGTATAAGTGTCTTATCGCACCCCTTTCATCATGGTAGCCCCACTGACTGCCAGTATAAACGCCCGCCTGAGATTTGGTGGTATAACGAGGGACAACTTTATAATTATACCGATCATCCAAATGGTTCACTGTTGAAAAACCTCCTCATGGGGAGCCAAGGGAGCCCCACTGTGTGTTAATCTGAATCGACATCGCACCTCGCTGACACGTTGTCTAGGGGAATACGGGGGGGGCGGGGGTGTTATTGAGTACGCTGTGTTACATGTTCCTCTGTTGGCTGGGTGTCCACTGGCCAAGCTGGCAAAAACAGGAGCTAAAACTGTCCCCCATCTGACACTTAAGTGTGTTTTAGTTTCTGCAGCCTCGACAGCAGTGGCCTGAGCACACGGGTATGCCTCATGTCAAAGTGAAGTATAGAAGCACGTGTAATTGGATATTGTAATTATCCACATCAAAAAATAATCAACACACACACACACAGAGTCATCACAATCTGAAATAAACTCCCCAGCGATGTGGTTGAAGCTGAACATTTGGGAACATTTAAAAATAGACTTGATAGGATCCTTGGAACACTTAGTTATTAATGGACACCAAACAAGCACGATTGGGCGAATGGCCTCCTCTCGTTTGTAAACTTTCTTATGTTCTTTTCCATATTGTCCACAGTATGCCTTTAATTTGGCAGGCATACAGTTAACCTGCTGCAATCAATACCAAATGATATTAATTAAACCGTGTAAAGAAGTATAATACATCAAGGATGCTTGACATTTTTACTAATAGTTATAGCTTACATAGAAAACCCCAGGCGACCATTTCAACATACAGTAGCTAATAATGCAGAATAGAAGCTTGTTTCTGAAAGACAGCTGGAAACTGTAGGGAGAAAGACGGGTTTATATCATGTGGATTTTCCTGCTATGTATTTTCTTTCCTTTCATGTGGCATGTCTTACTGAAGGCGTTTCTTTTGTTTTGTTTTGCTTAAAAGCAATTCCAGCAAAATAGTGAGGGACAAATATTGTAAACATGCTGTGTGGTAGGGGAGTGTTGCATAGATCTACAGGATTTGATAATTGGATAATGGGTGCGGGAGCTTTAAGCAGTCTTGTTTACCTGCAATCTGCATAGAAAAGAGCTGTCAGAAGCTTTTTGCAGAAATAGTTATTCTACTTGGCGAATCAAATGATAAATTATACATGTATATTGTGGCACCATGCCGGGAGGGGTGGAAAATGGCTGCCCTGGAGGGAACTACATTACCCAGAAGCCTGGGGTGATTAATTGGCAGTGGGGGGCGGCTGACGCACAGGGCTCCTGGGCCACCCTTGTGTTGGGGGAGTTGGTGGGTAGGAGCAGAAGGAGAGATGTTGGAGAGTGAATGGCATGAAGAAAAAATAACATACAAATGTGTGTGTGTATCTATCATAAACCTCATCAGCCTCTATCGATCCTCTCAAGATGTTTTCACTTGTTTTGATATACAAGTTTAGTCTTTGAGGTCTGTTTTTTCAGATACAGGGGTGATTTAGCTTCAACCTAGGCCTGGATTATGTCTAAACTGCAAATTCACAAATTGCTAACCCAGTACTTGACAGTGCCCTTCTTTTATGAAAAGCTAATTACTGTCTGGAAACCCGCTATCGAGAACTGTAATTGCTGAATTGACTGGGGTTTTGAATTAAAATTGGGCTGCATTCAATCATTCTAAAACAACATGCTTGAGCGTCACTCAGACTCATTTAAAGTGAAATGTATACGTGCTTCATTCTTTTCCATCATATCTTCAATCACATAGGCCTAGCTGTCGCTGACCTAGAAGGCATGTGGCAATAGTTTAAAAGACGGCAGAAAAACTGATGTTGAAGATTTAAGCTGATGTGAAGTGCAGCTGCATGCCTGCTTTCATTACAGACTCAATGGTTTCATGTTGAAAGTGGCTTTCTCAGAAAGCTGCAGGATTTAAGGACTTCTATTTGTAATGTGCTTTTGGCATGTCAAACCTGGGCATCTGTGCACTTTTTCATTTCTTGAAGAGCTTTATCTTTAGGTTGCAATGCATGCCAAATAATACCACAATAAATAAATAAATACAAATTAATATCTGTCAGAAGGCTCCTTCAATCTCTTTTACCATTTGATGCAATAACCATATTTTCATTACATGTCATTAGTCAGTGTATATTTAGAGGAGACACGTCTTTACAGCACAATGACTTTGAAAATAATATCTTAATACAACTCTCTTGAATAAAAGAATATGGAGTGAACATGCACCTCTGTCTTTTTTACACCACCTGCATATTCAGCTTTTTATCACAGATAGGCACTTACTGCCAGAACAGAGTCCATTGTGTGATCTAAAATTTACCAACAAGAACGAACATTTACAAATGCAAAGCACCTCCTCTGAGGTCTATCCGTGGCATTGAGGTAGGTTTTAGTAACTGGATTAATAGGTTTGAGATCTCGGTTATTCACATGTGGTCACTGTACCTGATTAGAAACCCAAAAGTGGGTTTAATTAAAAGAGTTTGTTCTCCGGTGAAAACAATCTGCAAATGACTGGCAGATCGAGGGCCAACATCTGTTTATGGTAGAGACTTGCATATCCTCTCAGATTTTGTTCAGACTCCCCAAAGGACACCTGATGTATTTTATTTATTTATTTGTTTCCTCTGTACTGCTGTTGGTGGACGCAGCAGCAAGAGAAGGCAAACTCACTCTCTCTCACTCTCTCTCTCTCTCTCTCTCTCTCTCTCTCTCTCTCTGGAACATGAATCCAGTTGTGAAACTCACACCAGAAGCAAACAGAATCAAAACCCCCAACTGATTACTGGTAGTAGGAATTAAATCGAATGCAGCAAATATCCTCGCATACATTCAGAGAGCCACAACATATCCTACTGGGGGAATTTCCAGTGTTAAAATCATGTGTTTGGAGAGCAGGATATCTTACAGCCTGGTGCCGGCCTTGTTCTTATCGACTGTTGCTAGGACATGAGGGAAGTATAAAACGGTCTGAGTGTCAGTTGCTATGCCATCTAGAAGCCTGATCTCATCAGGAGCTAAACAAGGCAGGGCCCAGTCAGTAATGCTTCTCAGAGGCAAATTAGGTTGCAGCTGAATGCAGAGTTGGTGGGCCACTAGATGACACTCTTCCCTCTTGATCAAATCGATGCCCCACTAGGGCTATTCAAGATATAATCCAAAAGGGGGGGCTGTTTGTTAGAGGAGATGTCAAATCAAAAGTTAATGTCCACACGCCAAAGATCCTGTGGCACTTTTCACATCAGCAGAGGTATCCGATGCCGTATCCTGCTCCAAATCCGCAGACGAGTGTTTTAGATTGAAATTACATTACAGTTGTTTCTAAAATCAGGCTGGGGTGGGTTGTACTGACTGTACAGTTGGAGTTCAGCTGAGGATTTAGTTTGAAGCCCTTTCACAGTGTTGTGTAAATACTGCCAAAGTATGGGTTGTTGATGAGTTCGGTTGGGTTTGGGACATAAGCATTGCCAGTAGAATATTCTACTATTGCCAATGAATGACAAGTTCTCTCCTATTCTCTCCTAGAGGAAAGTATGCCAAAAACAATTTTCATTTTTCGAGTTTCCTGATTGTTTTGTAAAGGTTAATCTCAGTACAATAACTGAGTTAAATAACAGTTATCAAAGCAGAAATTAAGAAACATGATGAAAGTAAACTTGTGGCTGTTGTAATTGTCAATTACCAAACAAAAGTGGCAAAGAGCACGAAAAAAGACAACTGTTCGAAAACCAGTGCAGGTTTGCATTGTTGTTTAAACTTTGCTATCAAAACTTCATGTTTCAGGCAACAGTACATTTCTTGTATACAATGAAAACTAAGGAGTTTAAATCAATAACAGCAAGAATGAAACTTGTGGAAACACAAATACAGACACAAACCTTCCTTGTTTAGAGGTTGTGCAGTGTACCTGCTTGAAGTGTTTAAAATGTAATCAACGTATTTGTTATGTTCATTTGTAACTTAATTTCCCTGTGGTAGAGGATTGTAGTCCGTTAAAATAAACATAATTGGATAACATTACACTGTATAATATGGTAATTATACATGATCAAATTAAAATCAAAAGCATCATTACCAAGGTTTTCTTTAGAAACTTAGATGGCATTTCTGCACACATACATACAAGAAAATTGCAGATCCATGTAGAACTGTATCAAACTGTGCTAAAAGAACATTCCCATCTATTGGAAGAGATTTGTTTTGTCCTTTTGTTTTCTTCATCTTGGTAGAGTTTGTCAAGTGATGCTTAAGTTGTGCTTGTCATGTGTAAACTAAATTGGGCTGGACATATTTTTTTCTTAATTAATACATACATTCAATAAATTAGGACCCAGTTTTGTGTTTGTTTTAAGAAAGCATGTGAAATCAAAAGGTGGATGACAGAAGCTGATTTCCAGATATAAATCAAACAAAAAAATGTTGATAATTAATACAATAAGACCTAAATTAATTGTATGCTTGATTGCTATATTGAACATGCGGCGGTACACTGCTAAAATGGATTTTGAATTAGGTCGATATATGTTAAATTCTAAACCTTTTTCTTATTTCTCCAATGCCCCCCACATTTAATTTTAGTAAAGGCTTGGATGAGTGATAATTAACACAAGCCAAGATCTAATGACAGCTCTTTAAAACTGATTATCAGTTTGTAACGTTGTGCATTTTCTAAACCAGAATGTAAATTCCATGAGTGGCAGCGTCATTAAATTATTTTCTCCTGGCATTTTGAAATAAACTCTTAATGCAAGAAATTCTGAGAAAGTGATAACCTACGGACAAATAACTCACAAATGGCATTAATGAGCGGTGGGAGATGGAGTGGAAAGGCTTTTAATGTGTGCCATTAATTAGCAGCGTAATTAAGAGTGCAGTGGTGGCGTGGTATTTTATGACAGAAATAGATGGATTCTGCCTCAGACAGGTGCTGCTATAAAACAGAATTCAAACTCCTGATCATCATTTCAGGCTGAAGGAATGTGTGAAACAGTGGGCATCTTTTTTTTTTGCTGTCAATGAGAAACACAATCTGTTCTTCAACATCGAGACACAGTACTGTACTTTTTTGGGGGGGCTGTGCGTGTGTCTTATGAAAAAGATGATCCTTGAAAAAGTTCTACTTATGTTAATACTTTCAGATATGAGAGTTGAGGCCTCTGAAAGTTGGCCATCAAAGCACACCAATCCCAGGTTAACCTCGCTGTGTTTGATGTCGGCCGCAATAGCTGGGGAAAATCCCTTGATTACAAAAGGCAGTGGGATTGCGGGGCACGCTTTTTTCTCCATTTAATTTTAAGTTACTAGGCATGACTATAACCCCCATTTCTTCTGTTCATTATCCAGGTGCTGCCAGTTTTTGGGCCGTGTTTTCTACCTACGAGGATGCCTTCTCTCGTCCCATGGTCCGTCTTTTTTATTTTTCCTGGAATTGGAAGTGCCTGGAGCTCACCTGGGACACATATTGAATACCCTGCCTAATCGGAAGGAGAAAAAGAAGCCTCAGACATTGACCTTTCTTGTTAATCTATGTGCTTATGCTGTGTTATGTAAACCTCAAGACGTCCTGCTATGTGTACAGCACGGGGTTTCAATATACATTTACTATAACGGGCAGTGTGCTTCAAACCTAAATGCATAGTAAAAAAAAAAGTGACACCATGCAAAATAAAAACACAATACTAGAAATGGTGTTTTCAACTCTAGAGACATTACAAATACAATTCTGACATAGTGAGGTCTGGAGAGCTACAGCATATACAGCAAGCAAGATATATATCAGTCTGCTCAGCACAGTTGCATTATTATTACTATTTTATTGTCTTTAAATCTTTATATTTAAGTTAATTAGGTTCAGGAGTGCACTGCCTCATTGTTCTCATCACCCTGGTGAACTTTTTCATTTGTGCTGCAGATGGTGGCCAATATAATTTAATTAAACATATATACATATGCTAAACCTGCAGTCCAAAGGGATAGTTATTAATAAATGTGATGTATCTTCCACTTAGGTTTGTAAAAGTGTCCTGCTGTTATATTCTTATATACACTTTTTATTTTATTTTTAATTGTATTCTTGCACTGCTAAATGTATAGCACCAGAAACTACGAATCTCTTTTATAAATAAATTTAGCAAGATCGTTTTCAACACCCCTACTGCTTCCTTCTGTGATTTAGAAGTCTCAAATTACAAGCTCACCCTGATTCAACTAATACCTTCTTTACTTGTTCTCTAACCTTATTAGGCCTACTTCTCATTAAAACCTTGATTTCCCTGCATTTCCTCAATAGCCCATTTATAGCTTAATTCGAAGAAATCTTCTGGACAAACTTAAACGAGTCTCTCTCTTTGCGATGAGAATATCTCATAATGCCTTCCAAAAGGCAACCGTTATTTAAACTACAAAATGAACACAATGATTTAATAATTTCCCTTAAAGTGGCATTACTGCTCATGAATTCAGATATGACCATTGTTTTGTATATTGCTTTCTAATTCATTGTGTTTGTTTTGTAAATGCTAGTTGTACCGTTTTCGATGGGGAGGACACTAAGGATCACAAATGTATTAAAAACTAATCTTGAGAACACAGTTGAAGAAATTGGTTGTTCTATTACTGTACAGTCTTCATAAATGTATTATTGAATTATAGTCAATGGCTTATGTG
This sequence comes from Amia ocellicauda, assembly GCF_036373705.1. Taxonomy (NCBI): domain Eukaryota; kingdom Metazoa; phylum Chordata; class Actinopteri; order Amiiformes; family Amiidae; genus Amia; species Amia ocellicauda. The sequence goes on from NC_089859.1 coordinate 5,493,551, forward strand.
GTTTCCTTTAAATGGGTATTAAAATCTGAATTCCTGAATAGCATTTAATTTCCTCCCTTTACTTCTAAACTGAACCACATAATTTTAAATCAAGGACCATAAACTACAAGAGCTTCTGGTTTAAAAGCAAGAGAAACACACACACACACACACACACACACACAACATAAGTACAGATTGGAATTGACATGAGATCTTTTAATTTATACTGAAGCAAACCTGCTGACTAGCATTGGTGAAGGAAGCTGTTTATGTGGCTTTTAAAGCGCAGGAAGGTTTATTGAAAGCAAAGTAGCAGAGTCGTACAGTTTGAAAGGAAGAACCATCTTGATGTCGCCCTTTGAGAAATGCCAACAAGTCTGTCACTATTCTGCAGCTCTCAGGCTGTACACATTTAGGGTTTCATAAAAAGTGAATTCCAAAAATCACACAAATTGTGAATTGGAAGCAAGTTTACTATGCAATTATAGGACACAATTGTAATGATAACGCTGTAATCAGTCTAATCAGTCACACAGTACGGGTTTGATTGACAGTCTGGTATGACACCCTGGTCGAGTGCTCTGATTGGCTTTATGATGTCAGATTCTAGTGATGCAGTGCAGTAACATGCATAGGATGAAAGGTGTGTCATAGTATTGCTTTGCAGTGATATATTTCACAACGTGAGTCATTGCTTTAAAATATATTTCAAAAGCTTGAATATCTATAGGAAGTTAGGGTAAAGTGGAGGAAAGAAACAACACTAAAATGTCAATTTAGGTGCTCTTTCAGCAGTAACATTACTTTCAGACACATCTTGGTTCCAGCTTTGTAGAAGATCATCTATGCCCAAGAAATTGTCTACATACGAGTCACTAAATGAAATTAAGCACAATCCAGATTGGAATAATGTATTGCCCAGTTGCACATCATGGTTGCTTGTGAGAATGTATCTCTAATATCCTGCTATAGTTAGTTATATCTGTCTTCTTCACTCATGCAATTAATTGTGAAATGTGTTCAAAGCATGTAAATCTGACATCATAAAATTGCACACACTGAGAAGCAAGTCACAGACTGCATTTTTACTAAAAATGTCATGCAGCTCTCCAACAAAAGTGTTCCAACAATGTTTTTATTAGACTTTGACCTTATGTTTATGTCAACAGAATTGCTAAATAGTGCATGGCATTGCATTTTACCTATGTCATAAACAGAGTAACAGTGCGACCCTGGTTTTGGAATGAATGCTGCTTTATCGAAAATAAATTCCATGTGTATTGCGTGTTGACATAAACAAACATGATCAATGCACAATGAATGAAGACAAGATGGAGGAGAGGAGTGCAGGTGAAACTTCACAGCAAAGTGACCCCAGTGAATCTTTCCCGAAGAAAGACAACTGACACAGAACAGGGAAACGAAATGCCGAAATACCGTAAAAAATGTGAAAAATACTGTGATACTGTACTTTGGCCAAATATCGCCCAGCCCTATGTTAGGCGTAAACATCAAAGATTAAGACTAGCCCAAACCAACAGGAAGTGGATGCGATTATCCTATTGGATCTAACCATCACACTTCTAGAGTGGGTCCAGGGTCCCAAAACTCCACAGAAACATATTGACAGTATGTGTCATGGATTGCAGCGAAACTTCATTTATCACGACTACGCCACCCCAAGATTTGATGAGGCGCTTCTATATCACTAATAAGCCAGCGCACCCAATCACAGACACCAAAAAATGGCACATACAGTGAGGGAAAAAAGTATTTGATCCCCTGCTGATTTTGTACATTTGCCCACTGACAAAGAAATGATCAGTCTATAATTTTAATGGTAGGTGTATTTTAACAGTGAGAGACAGAATAACATCAAAAAAATCCAGAAAAACGCATTTAAAAAAAGTTATACATTGATTTGCATGTTAATGAGGGAAATAAGTATTTGATCCCCTATCAATCAGCAAGATGTCTGGCTCCCAGGTGTCTTTTATACAGGTAACGAGCTGTGATTAGGAGCACTCTCTTAAAGGGAGTGCTCCTAATCTCAGCTCGTTACCTGTATAAAAGACACCTGTCCACAGAAGCAATCAATCAATCAGATTTCAAACTCTCCACCATGGCCAAGACCAAAGAGCTGTCCAAGGATGTCAGGGACAAGATTGTAGACCTACAAGGCTGGAATGGCCTACAAGACCATCGCCAAGCAGCTTGGTGAGAAGGTGACAACAGTTGGTGTGATTATTTGCAAATGGAAGAAACACAAAATAACTGTCAGTCTCCCTCGGTCTGGGGCTCCATGCAAGATCTCACCTCGTGGAGTTTCAGTGATCATGAGAACGGTGAGGAATCAGCCCAGAACTACACGGGAGGATCTTGTTAATGATCTCAAGGCAGCTGGGACCATAGTCACCAAGAAAACAATTGGTAACACACAACGCCGTGAAGGACTGAAATCCTGCGGCGCCCGCAAGGTCCCCCTGCTCAAGAAAGCACATGTACAGGCCCATCTGAAGTTTGCTAATGAACATCTGAATTATTCAGAGAACTGGGTGAAAGTGCTGTGGTCAGATTAGACCAAAATCGAGCTCTTTGGCATCAACTCAACTCGCCCTGTTTGGAGGAGGAGGAATGACCCCAAGAACACCATCCCCACCGTCAAACATGGAGGTGGAAACATTATGCTTTGAGGGTGTATTTCTGCTAAGGGGACAGGACAACTGCACCGCATCAAAGGGACGATGGACGGGGCCATGTACCGTCAAATCTTGGGTGAGAACCTCCTTCCCTCAGCCAGGGCATTGAAAATGGGTCGTGGATGGGTATTCCAGCATGACAATGACCCAAAACACACAGCCAAGGCAACAAAGGAGTGGCTCAAGAAGAAGCACATTAAGGTCCTGGAGTGGCCTAGCCAGTCTCCAGACCTTAATCCCATAGAAAATCTGTGGAGGGAGCTGAAGGTTCGAGTTGCCAAACGTCAGCCTCGAAACCTTAATGACTTGGAGAGGATCTGCAAAGAGGAGTGGGACAAAATCCCTCCTGAGATGTGTGCAAACCTGGTGGCCAACTACAAGAAACATCTGACCTCTGTGTTTGCCAACAATGGTTTTGCCACCAAGTACTAAGTCGAAGGGGTCAAATACTTATTTCCCTCATTAACATGCAAATCAATTTATAACTTTTTTGAAATGCGTTTTTCTGGATTTTTTTGTTGTTATTCTGTCTCTCACTGTTAAAATACACCTACCATTAAAATTACAGGCTGATCATTTCTTTGTCAGTGGGCAAACATACAAAATCAGCAGGGGATCAAATACTTTTTTCCCCTCACTGTAAGTCTTTATTTTCTCCTCCTAAAAAGACCTTCAAAATCAGGAAACATGGAATGAAGTCTGCAAATCCAAATACACAGGGAGGAAACTAACTAAAATTAGAATATTCAAATCTAAAAATGCCTTCTACACTATAACAAACTGCCATTTGTACAATATAAACACACACTTGCAACACACAATCAATTTAAAGAAAACAAGCCTCTGGTTAAAGCTCTCCCTCTGCCTCTCAGGGCTGTACGCAGATCTTCACCTAGGCAACAAAGTCTTGAAAAAGAAAAATATATTTTCTCTCCCCAGCAGTAACCCATACTCCCCTCCGGGCGGCGCATCGAGGTGGTTGCCTCCTCCCCCCAAAGTCCAGCTGTCTGCTTCCTCCAATCGCGAGGAAAATACGATAAGAAATAAACCCAAGTAACAAATTATAAACAAATTTGGACACCCTCCAAGGATGAATGGAAAAAATTAAAAGACAAAGCTGAAGGTACACATGGAGGGGCGTCAAAAACGATGTTAACTTTAACAAATGGAAGCAATAATGCTGAAAATGTAACTGCGCTGGGAGAGCAGCTAGATCAACTAATCTATTGGGCTTTACTGATGCCAACAAAAATCATTCTGGATGTTTTTCCTTTTTTTTTTTTTAATCTCCAATAAATTAATTAATCCCCTGACCTGGCTTGGTGATTCAGTTCACTCTTCTATTTCTCCAGGAAGCTCGTCTGACAAATATGAAGGATGTGTTAATAAGTTTGAGACTAAAATGACTAATACCAGAAATCAACCCCCTGAAGAGGATTCATTACTGGATAGGCCTACCTGCACTATCAGTTGCTACACTCAGGCATTTACTTTGTGCAAATAAGCTTCTGCTGTTTGCAGCCTCCATTGATTAGCTAAACGTCCTCCAGTGCCTGCTGCATCATGAAGTGATTTGGGTTAAAAATATCACTCGCTCTCTTCTCTGTGCCCTGTAAAGGCTTGTGTTGGGCCTTTGTTAAAGAGACCCAGTGTGGAGAGGCAGGTCCCAGTATTTTATAGAGACACTGTAGCGGTTCTGCAAGGGTTGTTAATGATCTTTTGATGAATCCTGACACTGGTTGTTTGTCAATTTTATTTCTTAATGCAGCTGAGTGCAGTTTGTGATGCAGTGGGCCACTATATCTTATCACATCACCATGGGAATCGAGTTTGAACGTCGGGAACCTTGTTAAAATGGGTGCAATCTTACTGTAACAACAGGCAGCAATTTGGTCCGATGGTAGATTTTAAATCTTATCTACCATGCACTTCCAGCTTCTATAACAAGGCCCATATCATTCTCCCGATACAACACACAGCGAAAGCAGATTCAAAGGTATAGAGATAGCTTCAGACATTATATCAATAATACTCTGCTTTTTCTTGTTTTAGTTTTTTTAATAGTTGTGCTGTGGGGTTTGAAATTGGGTGTTAAACTGATCTTACCTAAAATGCAGTATGGCACTATTTGTGTAGTGAAATATAATGCAAGAGATTATGTTGATAGAATCCAGAGTCTAGCTGACACGTACACCGTTGAAAAATCTGGACACAATATTTAATCTTGGTTTGAGCTATAAAGATCATGTTTAAAAAAAAAATACACTGGCACTGGCTGTCCTACGCAGTTCAGAATTAACTTTAAAATGCAACTTTGAACTTTGGTTTGATATTGATTTTATTGGTTTAATAATGTGACACCTAATTATTTGGATTAATGTTAATGCTTTATTTTGTACTGCGTTATACAGGGATGTATGGCTACCTTGATGAGTGGAAAAATTTACCTTATTTATTGTATTTATTTTTTATGTTTTTAATTGAAAGAAGCCAGTCTGCATCAGGATTGGGAATGATGCAATAATTTGAAGATTTGCATGTATTGGATTGTTTCATATCCTGTTTAGGCAACCATTAGTGATGGGCCTGCTAACAGCACAGACCAGCAATAATAGCTCCATGCTAATAGAGTTTATAATGACAGACTTTATTAGGACTCTGGCCAAATCACCCCACTGCTAGCAATGCTTGAAGTTATATTGTCTGCGGAATAAATTATTCAATGTGATTGTCCAAAAAAAGGCAACCAAAGTGTGATGAGCAACTGTTTTCAATCAGATACCTGCTACTAAATTATTTCCAAGGGATTGCAGCCGAGGTAAAATGTATGCCTTTATGCTGGGGAAACAGCAATGTCTCTACAGGCGATCCATAAGTTCCACCAATTTGCATTCTGATAAACAGAATTATTTTTTCTGAATTCCAAGCAGACAAGAGGCGGTGGAGATTGTGGTTGGTCATATATAGAAATTACTCAATTGAAATTATTTGTTTGTGTGTTTCAATCTTAATAAATTCTAGCAAAATGTTCAACTCATGCTTTGACTTCAGATATTTAATAAACATATAAAGCAGTGTCTCTCTCTCTCTCTCGCTCTCACAACCACACACACCCACACACATGTAGAGTAGAAATGAGATGCAATTATTCATGATACATCTTCAAATTACAAAATGTTAATAACTGTATTCCTTTACAGTTACTGAGGTCACTGTATTCTAAATAGCGATAAAAGTATAGGGTAATTAAGGATTACGCGAGACTGGAGTAAGGAAATTGTTAGAATCTGTAGTGGTTCACTTGTAGTATTTTCCACATTGTTTTTATTTGATATAAAGAGTGCATAATTAATACAACATACAATTGCAAGACTTTCACAGGATAAAAATGCTGTATATACATGCTTATTGCTGTCACACACAAAAACAGACTGTCAATTCAGTACACTTATACAAATACAAATGGTGATGTCAGAATCAAGCAGTGATTTAGGGGAACAGAGATCAGCTTTGTGGCAGCAAAGAAGGCCAGGATTGTGATACATTTGTAATGTTATAATTGTACTTCATTACTTTCAAATCATAACAAGCTTTAGAGATATGATTTCCATTTTTTATTTCTTCTTTAGTGCTAAGCTGGTGCATGCTGATACATTAATTCCCTTTAAAATAAATCAATGTCAGCTATTGGTAATTCATGATATTCCACAGTTATTCATTATTGTGGTGTAGCAGGAATGTGCCTGGGGGCAAGAATTTAGCAGGGAGCGCATTTTATGTAGCCTAGAGTTGCATTTACAAAAAAATTATCTTTAGATTTGCTCCATTTCTACCTTTGTTTTAGACAGACATAGCTTCAACACATAATAATGATTACTCACTATATATATGTGTGTGTGACAGCAATACATTTCTAAGTACATTGGCTAGAGTTCCAATTTCATTTTTAAAAGAAAGATGATTTACTGTATGAAAAAGATAATAAGCAAAATGAGTGTTAAGCACAGATATCCAAATAAGTTTGCCAAAAAATTCAAAGGAGATGAATGAATTAGAAACATAAAATCAATTAAGGACAAATGGCGTGTGTGTGCATCACATTTCCCAAAGAGTGTGTTTACTGGATGGGAGTCTCACAATTGTTTTATCTTCCCAGATTCATAGTGAAAAGCAATCATCATACTCTGATTTATGCGTTATATGACTCCCCCTGCAGAAAAACAAAAAAACTCAGCAGAACAGCTACAAACAAAACCAAAAAATCCACATTAAATATTAAAGTATACAGTAAATTTCATTTTACATTAAATATAGAAGACATGTACACATTGTTTTACTCATTGGATGAACTTCTGTTGTTGCAAGAGTTTTTTCTTTTGTTTTCTACTTTTTAAATAAAGAATCCCATGTGTAATCTAAAAGTAACCTAATTAAGTTCAACATTTGGAGTATTGTCTCATATTACATTACAGATTATTTCATAAACAAGGTAATTAGTATTCTGTAATGCAATACATTTTTCAAAGTAACCCTGCCAACACTGCATACAGAAATACATTTTACCATAAAGAATGGAAGTCAGTTTCAAGTAGTAATTCAGATACTATATGACATTTGCTCTAAGCTTACCTTTCCACAAGAAAAAATGTATTAAAAAACAACAATTAGGTTGCATTTTAACTCAATATATGAGGAAATGCATCATGTGATCATGGGCGCATCAAATGACAAAAATAATATCTATGTAAAACAGGCTTGTAAGGAGAGAATAGCAAAGGTTATCTGCTGTTGCACAAGACAAACTAAATTCCAGCCAATAAAACCTGAAATAAGAGACTGACAGTTACAAACAAGGCTCAGCACTCAAGTATTTGTTTTTTCATCATCTTTTTTTCTTCTCTCCATGAACTGTTCTAAAAACAAGGTAAAATCAATATTTCTACAAGCTGCAACTTGTCATACATTGTTCTGTACCAGTAGGACGCTCTGTGTTCATAGATCCCAAGGGGCCACTGCTGTACATGAGTTAACATTAAATTGGATAATTTGTATTATCATAGCTCAGGGTTATTGTATATTTAGTAGAAGATACAAAGAATCATTTCTGCAACCATTGTTTAAGTTGATTCATGTCCTTTCCCACCTGCAATTTAGGCAGCAATGATAAAACACTGTGGCTTCCCTCTCACCTCTTTTAAAGATGGAATTTGAATTAGAGAGAAAATGATGTGTTAAGCTTAAGTAGCTGTTCACAGCCTCCATTGATTAGCTAAATGGAACTGAGACATATCAGATTATAAAATGAAAGGCCAAGTTAGCCATCAAATCATCACTGGTTGGCTTTGCAGAATATAAATCTGTCTCAAAGTCTTGTCCCACGGGTGTACTGAGTCATGTAGGTAAAACTCATAGTTTATAATGATGCATCGATTCTGCAAATGAATTATTGCTAATAGAGCAAAATTCAAACCACACTTCCATGCATGTAATCAAGCTATTTTCCCTGATACTCACAATGCCATTAAGGTTGCCGTGGTATACAAAATGAGCGTGAATCAAATGGATTCTCTGAGCATTAAGGCTTTCTTTAAATCAAAGCCCAGTGTTTAAATTGGCTGACTGTATGACATGATGCAAACATCTAAGGAATTGTGCAGCCAAATAATAAAATAACAGATCCTTTTGGTGCTGCAAAAAAAAAAAAAAAATCATGTGCTCTGTATTGACTACAAATATACTGTATAAAAATATTGCTATGTATTCCTTAACCTAAAAGCTTGAAAGTCAGTTCCATGCATCTGTCATGGTAGTTAGACATTCACTTTCTTGTTTACTGAACATCACTGATTTCACCCCAAAATCATGATAAAATATTGATGCACAAGTTTAATGATTTGCCTAAACACAACCGTCACCAACTCCAAAATGTTGCTTTGCTTACGTTTACTTCTAATTGAAAGTCAGACTATTTGTGATGAGGAATGTTTAAAAAAATGTTGTTTTCCTCCCCCTAACATCTATCCTATTAAAGAAATATGCAAGAGCCACCAAGTAATATTACACCTTGATCAATACTATTAGCACTGCAGTCATGTAAGCAAGAACACACATCAGTTAGAAATTTACATCTTTGTAGCAAAGTGATCTATCATGCATATTATTGCGTATATGACAGTTCTTTTACAAATATTTAATGACAATCAAGGGAAATCACAGCGACTTCAAATTGGTTTTTAAAGCGGAGGCACATTGAAGTGATTTCTACATCACTGGTGAGGATATACTGCCTGAGAGTTACTCCTTTAGGACTTAACACATCTGAAATGCTGAAAGAAGCGACAGAAGTGTTCTGCAGTATTAATCAACACATAGAAACTCTTGAAAGAAGAAAAAAAATCAAAACAAAACTGTTTTCAGGACATTCATGCCATATCGGCAATAAGTAAGCCATTCTCCACCAATCTAACACTACATACTATATTCTATAATAGTCATAAATTAACTTTGTAGACGTACACCTACTGAGCAACGCATAACAAGCATCTAAAACAGAATAAAAAAAACTGCCCAAAATCCTCTGCTTCAACCACCAAAAGTCATTTCACATATATTGGAGTAACCAGCACACAGTCATGCATTAACAATAGAGTGTTATTTTAAAAACAGTATCAGTAGTAACATGAGGAAGAGAAGGGGATGGTAATTCTAGTATTTACCTTGTTTTCAACTGAGAACTGTAGACGTATTATGAACCTATAGAGAAATTATATTCTACTTTCAAATCAGGTCTTTTGAAAGGTCAATGACAATTTGATATCTGCAAAATAAGGGTGATTTGAATGCAGTTTGAGAGAGTGTATCAACTGTAAATAAGAGCAAATCAATTGAGATATACTTTGTTGGCATGAGTTTGGAGATGAAAACAACTTGAAAAACTAACTCATTCAACATATGTACATCTCTTTTCTTCTTATTATTCTGCGGCTGCTTTTTATTCTACTTCAGTCAGTTAAGGTTCTGAGAGTTCATCAGATCTTTTACAGAAAACATATGGCACTAACGACGCAGTAGTAATGAACAGAATTAAGATAAGTCTAAACGTGCAGTACAGTATTAGAATACATTTTCCAAACACTCTTTTTCCATGACAATTTTCTGAATCTGAAATATCCGTGTATGATTCATTTTCAGAAAACTATGTGCACTCTCACATTCATGTAGACACCCTGATAGACAAGCTGCTCAAGTTGGTATACAACATTTGTAAGTACTGTTTTCGATCATCATGTGATGGAAAAAAGGTCAAAAGCAAAAAAACTATTAAAAGATAAATAGACGTTTCATAAAACCACGTCTTTTCAGAGATTTCCTTTAAACTGTCCTCTAAAATGTCTCTCTCTCATCACATTCAATGAACCTTTAAATGGGCATGTAATCAATTTCCACCAAACAGTTCTATCATTTAAGTCTGCATATCAATATCATCTGACTCTGGATGATCCGAGCGCTTAACCTTTTCAATAGGTTAATGCCCAGCTTGATCGTCAGGTCAATCCCTCGCAACGGAAGGGGAGAAATTCTGTCAGGTATTTGACTAAAGTGCTATTCATGCTAGATATTACATTCAACATATAATGAGACAGTAAACAAATCAGTACAATAAATATATATACAGTATATTTTATGTTCCTCATCATCATCATCATTCTTTGCCTTTGAGGATGCATACTTGGATTGGCATTTACCTATGAATCTTCTATCTAATCCAGCATGGTCTGACAAATAAAGTGCTTTCATCTTACATAGAGCTTCTGTGGTCTTTTTTCCCCTCATTTGTCTCTTCACATCCCATTTACTACTCTAGTACCCATTTCCATGTCATGCTTCCTACTTTGTTTTCTGACTCATCTTAGTATTCTAAACATGCATCGTTCCATACTTCATTGGGTCATGTGTAGTATATTTTGCATCTCTATTATAATACAGGTAGGGCACACTGCCTCTCTCATAAAAGGCAAGCTATCCTTTGGAAATCCCATTTAGACTTCCAAATTGACTAATATGTGCTTTCCTGTTGCAGAAAATAGGTGTTTGGTTCTTCAGATATATGCAAAAGTGGAAAAATACTGACAAACCTAAGGATCAATGAGCCACTTAAGTGATGGAGTCACAACATTTCTTTGAAAGCATTAATGCATGTACGCTAGTCTATATACATATTTATACTCAAGTCAAGTGTGTGGCCACATTTAACACGGCATATGAGCTGAAACACAAGCAGCACACACACACGCACACACACAATACTGAAAAGGCACTGGATACAATTAAAATTTTCAGACCACAATTTTAATGGAATTAATCAGCACTGACTCCCGTTACCTTTGCATGTTTACAAGATGTCAATGACTGTCAGAAAGATAAGGGGGATGTCAAAAAACAGACCATGTTAAGCAGGTAAAGCCTGACATTTCCCTGTTTCATGCATTATGTCCAGATAAATCAATATTTTGATTAAAGAGAAACAAAAGTGTCTGAAGTTGATATACAGATAGGTCAGATTATAATTCCCTGCAAATCAGAAATATTCATCAGGGTTTCAGAGCATCGTGATGTCACGGTAAGAGGCAGATGTTTATGTAAACTGCCTTTTGGAGAGAGCTGGAGTGATAATCAAAACCGAGGCACTCCGAGACACTTAAGATTAGAAATGAGGGAACCTTCATTTCACTGAAGCCCCTTGACAGTTGAATTTAATCACCATTTTTCTGGCAAACTAAATGTTTTGCGCATTAAATATTTGTCAACACTTGACCTTTGGACTGACTTCTTGTAATTTGTGGAATAGATTTTGTGGATTGCACTCGGAAATGCCATTGCTAATCAGAGTCTATTTAGGAGGTGGAAGTGTGGAGGCCCTGGGTATATGTTTTGAATCCTATTGACAGAGTTACACGAGTCCTAATGATTCAACGTATGACCTAAAAAAGGCAATATACGGGTCACATGTTATTTTTTAATACTTATCTTTGGATGCAGCCCTATTTAAGAAATCTTTAACAGCTTCAATTCTGTGGCAATGATGTGGAAGTACAAGATTAATTAGCCATAGAGAGAAACTGAAAAGTGTTTCTCTTTGCATTTTTAGTGCGGTGCAGGAGACTGATATATACCAAATATTGGCACCTAGCTCACCTGTTGCAATCTGATCGGTTTGTGTAATTTGTAATGCAGTCAGCTCCAACAATACTATGACTAATGATAAAAGGGAAAATCAAGGCATTTGCAACCTTTTTCCTTTTCTTCCCCCCCACTTTTGGAAAACGTAAAAAATTGCATTCATGCCCCTCTGGTCTTAAGCCTTTATTTTGCTTTTTTACAAAATGTGTCCTTGGAAAACATTTTAATGGAGAATTCTTCACTGCATATACTTCAAAGACTATTATAACATCCCTATGGGCAAACTCTGTTACCTCTACTTTTGGGCCCTCTGCCACAGATGTCGTTTTCAGCCAGTGCCAAAATAAATAAATAAATAAATTTACAATCTGTCTTAAAAATAACAAAACATGTTACTTTACATAAAAATAGATTTAATAAGGAAGGGAATTACACTTCTTGGGGCTATTTAAATCCCTTATAACTAATTCTGTTCTGCTTGTCAGTTTCAGTGCACTTGAGATTCAGTTTCCCAAAGTGTACAATGACTAAAGCCCGTTATACATGGTCTGATGTGATCGATGGCAACACCACTTTTCAGTCGCATCAGGCAGTGTACGATATTTGGTAATGGGATTTCACAGGATTGGCAAATCAATTTTAGACGGCTCGCAAAGTTTCACTATGTTTAATATTTAGAGATGTTGCCTAATTCCTTTGCACTGGTGAGTGTATGATCCCCTGACATGTCTCAAACTCAGCAACTCTTAGTTCACCACATTGTGGCACAAAACAAGAGGTGTCAAACACTGGGGGGCGGCACACAACAACAGCTCTACTCAACAAATGTGTCAGAAGCATCTTCTATCAATCAATCAATCATTTTTTTTATTTGTATAGTATCCTTCACAGGGTAGCCACAGAGTGCTTTACAAAGTGATAAACATACTACACCAAAATGAAAAATAAAATAAATGAATAAAACTAACAGTTCAAATGAACTAAACCAACATAATTTAAAGCTCTGTGCCTAATGCTTTATTTAATGTTGGAGAGAAAAACAAAAACTCCTATGGATGGCAAAATTGCTTTATCGGTTATCGTTTTCAAGAGAACCTGCTTATAAATGTGTATTTAACCCTTAAATTAAGCATTGCATCTCAAATATATTTATGGATATGAATATGAATACAGACATGGCTCCATCAAATGAGATTCCCATGAGTATATTCCTACGTTGGGAAACTATATCCGAGTTATATCTAAAAGATCAAGAGCCAAGATGGGGATGAAAATAAATAAAATCTGCCCATATTGACCAGACAATTACAAGAGCATGGATTTTCTTGAAGGGAAGCTTTCATCTAGTGGTGTCCGACCACTGGCACTGGAGAGACAGAACTCAGTAAATGTTATAGGCCACACTAAATAATACATTTAAAAAGATTGGGGACACATTAACCAGTCACTCATGCAGAAACACGTGCTCAGCTGATGAGATAGAAAGTTTTTTAAGTCTTTATAAACTGATGATGTAAGGGTGGTCTATAAAACCTGCTGTACCAGGACAGGACTAGAGACCTGAACTGTACTGACTCGTGAAAGTAAATCCATGATAGTTACATGTCTACTTGGTTGTCTCCAGCCTATGTGATTACACCAGGCTGTAGACAATACAGATGATACAATATGTAGCTTATACAGCCAGTGTGAGGCTACATTGTTATCTCCAGCCTCTTTGCTGTATTCAGAGCGTTGCAATGAAGAACACGATCACAGCGAGGAATGTACATCTGTCTGTAGAGACTTGATTAAAGTGTCACTCAGGAATCTGTAAAATGCCATGGGAATATAAAATGGGGGGGGGACAAGAAATGTATGAAAGGGAATGGCTTAAATTTAATGAAGCTGCCTTATCGTTTGTACAATGTATAAATTACAAAGCCTTTTCTATGGCTCTGTGTTGAAAAGAAAATTGCTTTATTATGTTAGGGTTAACATACGCTCCGTCAGCACTTTCTAATAAACACACACACACACACACATGTGTTATGTTTGAAGGCCAGTCAAATGCCCACTTTATATCCATTTTTAATGGAGAGATTAAACTAATTAAGTACTATTTAGCCTCCCATGACCTCACTTTCCCTCCCCCATGTATGCTTAGCAGGCCTAGGCATTATTCATGTGTTCATCTGGATGTAAAATTGGCCAAATGTCTGTAAACATTTCTGCTAAGCCCTTATTTATTTAATTATTTATAACGTACTGTCCCCTTTTATGGAGCAATTTGAAGTTTAACCTTCTACCCAGTTTCACAGTGTGAATCCTCTCAAAGTTGACGGGTTACCAATCAATCTTCTGTTAAGCTAGCTGACCCAATACAGACGACATTCACACATGATTAACATAATTATTAATTTATTACTATTCTCTTCCACATCATGGAATCATTGAAATCACCTGATCTTTTTTATGGTTTGATCTTATTTGTCAACACTTTGCTCCAATGGTAAATGGTACCATCCTTTGCAGTTGGTAAAGAGACAATACCTTCTGAAATATGTGATTAATAGGTGTCCTCTACTGACCTTCTCTACCCAGATTCATTTTTAACTTAATCCAATGCCTGTACATTGTTTTAAACAAGAGCCTGCTATAGGTTAATCAGTAATTTTAAGGTGATTCGGTTTTAGTCAATATCCCCCATCAGCCCAATTCCCATTCTCACATACTGTAATTTAAATATTTATTTATTATGTGAATACAGGTTCTAGCAATTAATCTTTTATCACATATGTTCACTGTAATCTAAATTATATCTGTCTAGACTCTACAGTAAACATCTGATTGCATTAGATGAAAAACATTCAATATGTTGTTATTATGTATAGCACTTTCAATGTGTTTGGATATTTATTTTTTATTTTAGCATTACACTGAATTGCAAGATTCAAATGCACAAGCCACTAGCTTACTCCAGCAGAAACAGTTTGCTTCCGAGGAAGCCTAATCCAAGTATTGCAGAGAATCGGTATCTAAGGGTCAAGCAGATTCAAAATGTATGCTGTAAGGGTCACTAAAAAGAATGACTCTGAAGGAGACAAAGACAGATGCAGGTAAATAACTAAAATTACAGATCCATTCCTACATCTACAGGGTAAATAGAGATGGATAGTTATATAGATAAATAAAAGATTAATAAATAGATATGGCATTTAGATGCGCAGATAGCTACAGCATTAAACTCATTAATCTTATACCTTTCCTTTCCTTAGAAGTTGAACATTTCTCATCAATCTGCAGCTTTAGTGTCAGAACGGGCTTCAGCGACGCAGTGAGTGTTGAATAAAGCCGAGTTTGTCTCAGCCAGCTGTACTGCGTGCTTGTCGATCAATGACAATTATGAGTTAATGAACATGTAATGATGGCTAGACCTTTGAAGTGGTGAGCAAATAAATCACTCATTAAGTTCTGGTTAACAAAGTGGCAATATTTCCCAGGGGACTGCCACAGAAAGCATCTTCCGGATGGGTTTATTTCCATATGTTTGGTAAATATATTAACCTTTTTAGTTATTTATGTATTTATTTCTTCCCCCTGCTGAAGATGAACAATTTTCTAGTGGGGGGGGTGTGTGTCAGTGACCTTCAAAATGAAGATGTCACCAGCAAGAACACAGAGTCAGACTAAAGGATAGGAGCAAGACTGAAATCCGATTTTTAAATTAGTGATGTTCAGCCTTTGATCTGATATTGATCAGACCACTTAACATTAATAAGTAGGACAAATCTATATTTTTTTGCTGCTTCAATACTGTGACCAACCTCATTTCACCTCACACAGAACAGCATTTCCAAAAGAGTTATATAAAGTAAAAGGCAATAATTTTTTTTCATCTTGTTCAAAAGGCAAAACTATAAAAAAATAAGTAGCAGTCTTTGTGCGTGCATGCATACGTGTGAGTGATGCAAACAAACAGTCATAGTGCATGGTAGATGTAGTGGTGATTAAAAGATAGGAAGTTAGTGCAATTAGAATTTTGATTGGTTACCTACAGATTGGTTTGCCTTTTTTGTTTTTTATAAAGGCTCTTATTGGATAATTATTTTTTTAACATATTTCTCTTGTCAGGAATATCCACAATTATACCACACAGCTCCAATCCTAATTGTTGCTGTTACCAGTACAGAAATTAATAAAATGCTGTATTGATTTTGTTCTCAGTAAAAACTGCATGTTCAGCAATTTGCAATGGGGGTGGAGTGCCTTGTTTTTTTGTGTGGTATTTTTGCACTGTTGAGAATCAGTGGTTTGAAAGAAGAAGTTACTATTAATATGTTTGTTACTGTTGTCATACCAGGGGAGAACATAGTTGCATGTCTATCCTTTGACACAATTGTTTTTCAATTGTGTGAGTTTCCAGCTATGGAAGATAATGTACAGTAAGCTCCCCCCCCCCGTGTCTAGTGAATAAATATTATAACTTAATAAGGTGTGCAGGCTCCATTTCACAAAGATTGTTCGGGGTCTGTTTAAAATCAGTTAAACACGGGCATTGAATTGAGCCAAATATGTGTGCGCCTTCATAGAAAACAATGCAAACACCTGGGAAAGGAAATAAATACTTGTAAAACTAATTTAAATGTAGACTGCTCGAGCTTTGCCATGAATCAAAACTATTCTGGTGTGTGTGTTGTTTTGTTTAATGTCCACGATAAGGGATAATGTCACATGGTGCCCTGTAGAGCTTATTAAGGCCGAAGTGGAAAGGGTACACATTATCTCTGCAAAGTGTCCTAGACAATCTGATAAGAAAGAGAGAGAGAGACCTGCCAGAGAGGAGGCAAATGTTGAGGCTGCTAAGTTCAATCACATTTAATGCTTTCTTTTCCCGCTTTAATAATGCATTTAAACTTGTAATTGGTTTCTTAAAAGCCCATGTTCTAAAACTTCACTATCAAAATGCTTCAATGTGAGCCGTGCCTTTTATTTTAGATTTTCAAAGAATGCCACAGGAAGTGTAATCTTCTACTAAATCTATATGTTGTTGTTGGCTGCTGCTTTGTAGATCACTTCAGTCATTAGCTTAGAGTGGGTGCTTATTCAAAATCTGTATCTATATATTCTAAACATATATGTGTAAAACACTTTAAATTAAACTTTAAAATAAAGATTTCAATTATTATTTTTGGTAAACTTTATATGTTTTATTCTGAACCCCATTACTTTTTTAGTTTTTTTCCCCGAACATAAACCTTTTACCAGTTAAAAACTACTCCCTGTATCTACTTTGAACAACTCCATGACAATTATTTTCAGTGTACTTCTGACAACTTCTTACTTTGTGCAGCGCCATTTATTCCAACCAGGGATCTCCTAACATGTTATGGTGGAGCCCCTGTTGAACCAGTTACCAAACACTGAAGTTGAAGAACCCTTATATCTTTCTGCCCCTGCATGGCCCAAGAGCTGGGCCCGAGAAACGCCTTGAAAAGTAGAGGTTTTAAAGCAAGGTTTCATTCTAATGAAGTTACAGGCACTTTCGGCAGCCAAGATTTTTATCACCTGGCCTGGGATCACAGTGAACAACACGCATACCACAGACTCGATGATGAATGCTTGGAAAGACGGATTGCAACATTAAGCATTGAGTACAACAGAAAGTCACCGACAACACATTCGGTGGACAGGCTGTGCGTATTATTGCTTCAGATAACTGGTAGGAAGGAATTAATGTGGTAGCACTGCAAAGTAATGCCCATTAGATTCCTATTATTAAGGTTGACACTGTTGGGCTTAGTTCAATTTGCCTTGGAAGTAAAAAAAAAGAAAAAGGAGGAAGAAATACTGCTTTAAATTCCTCTGTGCTCCTTATTTTTTGCTTGTCTCATGCCCAATTCATGAGGTAGAATGCAAACTCCATAAGTATAAACAGTCAACAAAATAGTAAATAATGCATTTAAAAACCCTATCTACTGACATATCTTTTTTAAAGTTCAGTGATCAGTTTTTTTTTTGTTTTTGTTTGTGTGGTTGCTTTTTTTAAGATTGTACATTTTTGCAGGGAGCAGTAAAGGTCTTGAAAATTCATTCCCAGGAGGATCAAATCAGAACATGCAGCAAACTGAGCACTCATCAAATTTTTATTGCTTAAATGTGCCATACACTGACATGGACACCCTCTCAGTCATCCACCCAGCACCACTGCTCCAGCTTGTAGAATCAGGTGAGTGGAATTTGAAATGAATTCTCAGACAGCATTACGCTCTTTGAATGATATTAATATCAATGGTGTGCGTGTCTGTCTGTTTGTTGGACAGGGTGAGTGTAATTGTCTTGAAACGTGAGCTGCAACTACACACTGCACTGTAACAAAAGGTTGTTAGAGTTGTGTATGGGGAAAATAGAGACCCAGTCAAAAAAGATAAGCTCATACCAACAACAAGGAATTAATAGAATCCATGCAAGCCACAAAACAAGTGTATTAATTTGCAGTGAACCTTTTTTGAAGCATTCTGTTGGAAGTATTTAGTTCACTCTACATGTGAAGACAATTATTCTGATACCTGTAGATATGCAAATAGCATGTGCGTTGTAAAGCATGATGAAGTTCTATTAATAACGCACTGCATGTGCTGATACCACTAATTTGGTTTTAAGAGCTGCAAAGCACAGAGAGAAAGGAGATTGCATCTTTGGTGTCACTATTTACAAGAAAAATGTTCTTGAGTCGTGCTTTCTTATGCAATTCTAGCCCTTGCCTGTGATTTCCGTTAGTTTAGTTAGAGTTGGCTTTCAAATCATTTATTTTATTTATTTCCCAAAGACAAGATGATCCATATGGACCATATTTTTTGTATTAAGCCAATGTACTACTCATGTTTTGCTAGGTATTAAATACACAAACAAAAAAATACTGATTTACTGAATTGGTGATGATAATGCTTTAACCTGTGGATATTTCATACTGCACCCTCACTGTTTGTTGGAGGATTTAATCTCTGTTCCTATCTACTATCCTGGACACTTTTTGAAATCTGTTCTTCCCTGCAAGCACAGACCAGGACAGGTGGTCCTCAAAATCTACCCTGTTCTGCAACAAGATGTGTCAGGAATCGTTGGCCACCATGTCTCCACACCCTGCTCTGAATCCGATCTGGACTCTGCAGAGGCTGGTGTCCAGTCACTGATGATCTACTTGACCCCTAAATCATCACCTGCATATGTTTAGTCTCAGATGTACACACATGATGAGTCTTCGGGCCATCATACCAGAAACATGAAGCCATTGGCCAATTTTCTACACTGATCAGCCATAACATTATGACCACCTGCCTAATATTGTGTAGGTCCCCCTTTTGCCGCCAAAACAGCCCTGACCCATTGAGGCATGGACTCCACTAGACCTCTGAAGGTGTGCTGTGGTATCTGGCACCAAGACATTAGCAGCAGATCCTTTAAGTCCTGTAAGTCCTGTAAGTTGCAAGGTGGGGCCTCCATGGATCGGACTTGTTTGTCCAGCACATCCCACAGATGCTCGACTGGATTGAGATCTGGGGAATTTGGAGGCCAAGTCAACACCTTGAACTCGTGATTCAGACCAGGCCACCTTCTTCCATTGTTCCGTGGTCCAGTTCTGATGCTCACGTGCCCATTGTAGGCACTTTCGGCAGTGGACAGAGGTCAGCATGGGCACCCTGACTGGTCTGCGGCTACGCAGCCCCATACGCAACAAACTGCGATGAACTGTGTGTTCTGACACCTTTCTATCAGAACCAGCATTCACTTTTTCAGCAATTTGAGCTACAGTAGCTTGTCTGTTGGATTGGACCACACGGGCCAGCCTTCGCTCCCCACGTGCATCAATGAGCCTTGGCTGCCCATGACCCTGTCGCCAGTTCACCGCTTTTCCTTCCTTGGACCACTTTTGATAGGTACTGACCACTGCAGACCGGGAACATCCCACAATCTAGCCATCACAATTTGGCCCTTTGGTCAAAGTCGCTCAGATCCTTATGCTTGCCCATTTTTCCTGCTTCTAACACATCACTTTTGAGGACAAAATGTTCACTTGCTGCCTAATATATCCCACCCACTGACAGGTGCCATGATAATGAGATTATCAGTGTTATTCACGTCACCTGTCAGTGGTCATAATGTTATGGCTGATCGGTGTATTATACAATGACAATACAACTATTAATTAACAGATCACATTTGTAAAAGGTCACCAAGGTGACTCAATGACAAAATGACTGGTGACCTTCCAGAAGAACTGGTTTAACAAAAATTGATAGCAAAATCGGTTTTGTTGTTGCACATCTATTTTACTTTTATTCTCACTCAAAATCTAAATACAGGCATTCTGTTGCTCTCAATATCTAAGGCTCACTAATTACTAGCAGGAAGTTGTCTACTCTGCAAAATCCACCATGCTCGCAATTTCAAATAATTTAACAGGATGCCCTTTTAATTTATATTAATAAACAATTAGATGTATATGTTATCAATCAAAATGAGGGCTGCCACAAAACAACACAAACTCATTTTGCACTAATGATCTCTTCTCTTCAATAAGAACATTCATAATTTTACTCATTTCTGTACTCAAGGGGAAATAATTTATAAACAGGTTATTTTCTTCATGACCCTTGAAAACAATGTTAATTACTAAAGATTATATGCATAAATAAAATTTAGAAGAAAGCGTAGGGGGAAAAAAGGGTGAAGATTCAATTGTCCTTATCCTATGTTCTGTTATGACAGCTTTCTTTAATAGGCATGTACTTTTGAAAGAAGAGCAATGTCCATGTCTGTGTAAGAAGTTGAAAACTGTGAAAAATAAATATTCCCACTGGGCTCATTAGAAGCAATCAAGGCTTCACAAGCATTAACAGATGAATTTATTTTTCTCACTTCCTTGCAGGCAGAGATAAAGGTCAATGAAAATAATTAAACTGAGAGTGAACTTTATGGCTCCTCTTATCCTAATACTTGGTAAAAATTATGAAATATCTCTCATCAAAGTTGAAAAAATACAATAAAACTAAACCGAAAATGTAAACTTCACATCTGCTGGTCCTTGACAGAGACACTCAATGTTAATTTTAGCTGATTTGTGTGCATATTATCAGACACATTTGACATTGGAGTCAATTTAACTACAAAGTGATAAAATGTGGGTCTCTTCAGTTAATTCAATACATTTTAAACAAGCTTTATTGGTCTCTCTTTGGTGTTGCCAAAACATGTGTAATGCAGAAGTGAAACATATAATAATGCATAAATAAATGCATAAATAAATAAATAAATAAAGTTAAAAATGATTTATCCAGTATGTATGTGTTGAATTAGAAATAATAAATACAACAAAAACAAGCATAAAATAAGATTAAATGTGTAAATACAATTAAAATTAAAATTACTATAGAAAATAAAGAAAGGTAGACCGTAATAACGGCTGCCGGCTGTCCACGCTCCAGACACTTGAGCAAGAAAACACTACTCACTTGGTATGATGATGCAAGTTATGAGAAAAAAATTATGTATTAAACAAAAATCATTAAATCATGCACAATCACCGGTCTCTCCACATTGTAATTGTCGGTTTGGTTACACAGAATATGAACTTATTTTTTTGTTGTGTTTTTGTTTGGTTGGTTACAAAATAGTTTCCTCTTTCCACAGTATGACTTGGTTGGAAATATCCACCCAGGTTCCCCTCTGAGAAATATAAATGTCAGCGAATACAAGAGGGCAACGCAAGCTTAATCAAATCGAATCTTCTTTTCAGTTACACAATGTGTATAAAATGTTGTGAAAAAATATAACCTGTTCTACATCCACGTCTCCAGGCAAAATAAAGGAGGGGCCTCAATTAAAATAAATGAACAAACAAATCAATTAATGAATATCCAAACACAACTGCACAAGGGCTGTAGGTGTTCTACCTAAAACATAGTGCAGAACTCTGTAGAGGTTGTGATCCCATCAAAATGCCCAAGCAATGTATTCCACATTTCTGGCCATAGCGATATCTCAGATGTATTTCCATGAATATATGAATATATTCCATGGGGGGAAAAAATAAATAAATAAATAAATAAAAAACAAAAACTATTTAGAGCAAGACACGTATAAAATAATTCTAGACCCCAGGGGAGACATGCCCATGAACGTTTGGTCTTCAAACAACAACAATTTAAAGACGCATTTCTGCTGTATACGGAGTTCAATTGGGCTGAGTTATCACTGCTTAGGTTTTTCAGTTTCAAAACACACCAGGCCACGAAGCTGATTCAATATAGATATATTCCACAAAGTGTGAACTCAGTTGCATATGCAGTGTAATGAAAATGGTAAACAATGCCTTCCTACCATATGATTTCAGCTTCCTTTTGCAGCTTTAAGGTATTCATTTTAGCCTCAAATGTTGAGGAAAACAAAACCAAAAAAAGTGTCAGGAAATCATATTAAAATGGAAATCATTGCATTCTGAATTAACTTGTCACAACCTGAAACCAAGGCACTGTGTGTGTGTGTGTGTGTGTGTGTGTGTGTGTGTGTGTGTGTGTATAGATATTTCCCCCCTTGCTGGTTTGGGTTAAAACTCAAGAAATTAAGCCAGAAGCGATTATTGTTTATGTTCCTCATCTGCAATAACATGCAACCAGGGTAGAATACATGCATAACCTTCTTATAAAATTTGTCGGAATAGTCCCTGACCTTTTAAGCCTATAAATGCCATTACAGCACTAATGTGGTAAACCAGCCCATGAGTGATTTATCTAGTATGTGACCCTTTGGTCTACCCTTGTGGACATGTTTTATTTATGTACTGCATTAAACCAAAAGCCTTCCATATTCGCTAATAATTACCGTACAGGAAGAAGATTCATGTATTGTAGTGTCCCCTTCTGAGGACACACTAGCCTCAGCTGCACAATCATAAATCTCTACATCTGCATGGTCCCAAGGAAAGTAACTGTGCAGCTCATAAAAGGAATCAAATATCACTTCCCAGCATGTTCATCTTTAAAATTCAATGACATTCACAATAATTCATAAATAAAGATCCCTGTCACATAAAAACAAGCAGCCTTGACACATAGATAATTGGTGTTCTACACAAAACCAAGCACAAAACAGAGCAGACCTTAAGACCTTAAGATAACACTAATTGGAAACTTAGTGATGAGCATCATGCACATACATTTATTTTAATCCCACTGCTGCAGAAATCTTGTGTGAACAAAGTGAGCTATCCATTTAGTGTGATGGCGATTATTGTGATATACCAGTATTAAGTTTGTATCTAAAATAATCCTTTCAATTTATTCTGGTTAACACACAGCAGTGTGTTTGGAAACAATTGCAGACTTTTATATTGAACAGTATTAGGAAATTAACGAGGAATAACAAGATAAAGTAAACTCTTAAAAATACTATCCAGATAATGAGGATTATCCCTGTTAGACTGGAATAACAGCTGCTTAATGCTAAATATTAGAGGTTATAACGGGAGGAACTCTCAGCTGGTATTCTGAGGCATCGGCACAGAAGGGCAGCGAAAGCTAACAGAGAGAAGAATGCTTAGTTTCATAGTAACTTGTTGTCGTGTTTCACAAACAACTGCTTTCAGAAAATGCTCCAAATAAACATTCACAGACCTGACCCCAATTTGCAGACAAGTATTAAATCAAAGTCATCCTAGGTCACACGGCTCGGACTTAAAAGTTTGACCAGTTTAGACCTTTTATTGCTACTTCAGATGTTCTTAGGGTTTCTATTGCTTTATTTTGCTGTTATGAAGTTGATAAATTCCCCTGAACTGAATCTCCAAAGCCGTTATAGTAAACTGATTATCTTCCCATCAGATCTAGGCTAGTGAGCTGTGATTTTCCAAGTCTCTCAGTATCACATCAGCAGCCTGAGCTGAAGAAAGCATTTTCTTCCATAGTATTATGGAGCAGAGTTTTTACTCTTTATTTTATCCATTACTATTACTAAACTTTTCAGTTTAGGATATATTAATTACCCTTTCAAACTTATTTAATATAATGTAATGCATTACATATTATTTTAAATTATTTTAATTACTGCAATTAGTAGGGGAGCAAAATAAGTAATTTTACAAATGAGCGATCACCTCCCCATATAAGGACCATTATTCTTGTTGTCAAAAGTATGTCTCCGTACTCATATGGGATTGCTTTAAGACTTTAAAAACATATGCTGCTGCTTAAATATAACTATATTTGCAATTTCATCAGTTTTTAATAGTGTTTTAATGAATATAATTAGTACTAAACAAAAGTCAGCAAACTTTCTGATTGACTTCTTGAATAAAATACACGATACACACATTATACTGCATTACACATTACGTACATAAATATATATGGTTTACATCATTATAGGAAATGTAAAAAGATTATTAAAAAAAGCAGCTTGGACAAAATGTATTTTTATGAATTACTTTATTGAGATTTAAAATGTATAGCAGTTTGTTTTAGCGTAATATTTATATATGTATGTATGTGATATGCATGTCTAAAACAATCAACATTTCCTCTCTCTTAAATATATACAATGAACAATGCCAGATGCTTTAGTTTACTTGGTTTCATGCTATGTTTAGCAATAAATGTCACTTCATTAAACAAAATAAGTAAATGTAAATCTCAAAACACTAATAATCCCTATTCATGTTGATTTGAGCCATTGTCCCTTTAAGTGTTTTTAAAGCCAAGTTCCATTTACCAATATTTTTAAAATCAACAATAAGCATATCTCCAAGCATAAACTACTTTGATATGCCTGCAAATGCATATGTGCATACAATATATTGGGAAATGTTGCACCAAGATGCTAACATGCTAACATACCAAGTTAAAGCTAACATTCACACCAAACAATACACAGAAAATAATAGATATAACCTGCATGCTACATTTGATTAATACCACTGCACACATTAACCTGGAACAGCCCACTAAAAGTAAAGTACATTGCATGGTTAGGGATTAATTATAGATTATCATTGTTTAAGTATAAATATCAGTAGATAAATACACACATGCATACATACTATATAAAATACTTATTTTAAGATGAGTAATTCAAAACAGGTTTGAATGCCCTTTTATAATATACTTTCACCGAATTCAGCAGGCTTGTCACACTGGATGAACACTTACAGCTGTTGTGGAGTATAAAAATATAATTGACTTCATGCTTCAGTATGTTTAGGGAAGTCTTCCTTTTCATTTTTTATGCTGTTATTACTGACATGTTATATTATCAATTATTTCTGTTGGACATGTCACATTTAACAGAAAGTGAAGCAACAAAACTGCTAGGAATTTAAACCTTGAGCATGGCACTGAAGCCTACTACAGATCTTTAGATATAATGTATTGCTATTGACATACAGATGCAAAGTATACACACACCTAGTGCAGTCTAGCAGGCCAAAACGGTTGTTGTTTTCCACCACTGGTCCCAATCACAATGATAGGAAGGCTCAGCAGGAGCTAAATTAAAGGTCATTTTTAATTAGAGACTTTCTGGTCCTCAATATTGCTGTGCCCCTCTTCAAGTCTCCTTTTGACTTACAGTTTTTTTTTTCCCCATCAGTTGGAATAAAGTCCAATCAAGTTTTCAACAACAGCAGAATTAGGCTTGATTAACTGGATAGGCTTCAAAATCGAGGTCCCGTTCGCTAATCAATGGAAAGTTTTTTAAATTGTGCAGGAGGGAACCGAAATAATGAAAGCAAGATAACACCGCATAAAGGAGGGAGATAATCCCCTCTAATTTTTGTTTGGTAATTGCCACTCGAGGAGGTCCAAGGCCGATAAGATTTCAGGCTGCCAGCAAAAGCACAACTAACTTGGGAGATATGAAATCCCACAGTGTGCGCACCCACTTTCCCCAGCCCTTGCCTAGACGACATGAAAAACAGATGAAAAGAAAAGTTTGCAGGTCTGTCTGTTTAATGTTAATAGACTTGAAGGTCACTGTGACACCAGCGAGATTGAGGAGAACTGTCTCTGTTCAAATGCAGTAGTCCCATGCAGAAACTTGCTTTGAATGAGACGAGTCCTTCTCAAGGTGAAAAAACTGAATAGGACGCCGACAGGTATTACTTAACAATGGGGCTCTGTCACTGGATTGTACCTAAAAATCTAGTATAACATTTGTGGTGTGTGCTAACACTTGTACACTGTAGGCAGTTCGGTCCAAAATGAATAAATGAATAATGTCAGATGCACCTTACTGCAAGAGTACATGAGATGATTGATTTTGCATGTGTGTGACTAACAAAAGCAGAAAAATATTCAAATAAACATCCCCTTTTTTTAACAGTATGAAGAACTGGTCATTCCCCTGTTGTAAATGATTCCACATTAATTAAAGAATATGGTTCCATTTAGAAAGATTTGTGTAAATAGTGTCAATGTTGGCAAATTGATGAAGCAGTCTTTCATTTCACTTATAACATTTCATCACATTGGGTAGAGCTTTTTAAAGCCTTTTAAATGGACTGCAGAAATCACTGCTGGTTATCATTATTTAATCCTAACGGCTTAATTCATCATTTATTATTTGAGCTTGAAAAGAGATGGCATTTCTAAGTAGAGCTGCTTTGAAGTGCCCCTCCTCCTTTTTTCTTGACTATTTCAACTGGTCCCGTCATGCCCCACAGAAGGAATAGTTATATCTTTATGGAGGAAGAAATTATTTAAGAAGTCAATGAATTAGAAGGTCATGGCAAATGCTTATTTAAAGAGACAGATGGTTTGCAGTGAGCATTTAATGAGAAACTAAAATAAAAATAAGCATCACATGAATTGTTCTTCTGATATTTATGTTATGATGCTATCAATGTTGGAGAGCAAATCAGGAGCTGAAAAAGTTGTACTGGACTTTTCTGCCCCTGTGAAACTGTATGTGAAACTGTACAGCACGTGTGTTTTTGCACTGACCGAATACAAACATTCAAGAGCAGTGCATGTATAATAGATCTCATGCAAAGCTGACTTCTCCCCTCTGTTTTAAAAGGTAAAGTCCTGTTTAAATCCAATGAAAATGATGAGGGTAGCAAATACAGAGTGGCAGTGCTTGTGGAACAAAATCAGCATTTTCTGTTCCAGATCTGCAGTGCTTTTGCCCTTTCACAGGAAGCGTGATTAATGATTTGTTGACAATAATAAAGATTAAAGCACCGTAGGTTTTTGTTATAAATTTTATAGGTGGGATAATTCTTCTTTAAAGTTACATAAAAGAAATACAATCAAAATGTTTCCTTCCTTCACAGCCTAGAAATTTGAAGATTTACAGTTTTAATCTTCTAAATCAGACATCTAAATCAAATGACTGTGTATATATATACATCATTGAAAGAGTGAAAATGTTAAAATGGCAATGGGCCAAACAGTGCAAAAAGAACAGATCAGAGATGGATAAGCTAGATGTTGGATCCTGAAAGATGAAAAAAGGAAAAGAGATGGGAAGATTAAATAAGAAGCCTTGCTTCTTTTAGCAGTGAATCGAAGGCTGATGATCATGATATTATATATGATACCAAAGAAATCCTTTGCTCCCCTCGAGCCTAATTACACATTTAAACAAGTCTGTCTAAACAAATAACTAATAAAAACACAACGTGACAAACAATAGCAGCCAATCCAAAAATCACCATCCAAACCCAAGTTTATTACTGTGATTCAACTATTGCTCTCGCACTTCCCTCCTCCCCCCGCCCCCGCGCATGCTTGCACTTCCCTTCTCGCTTACTGTAAAATCGTGTAATTTAAAAAAGGGATGTTTACACTGTCATCTAACATAACTTCTGCACCAGACTGACAAGAACAGGTGGAAAAAGAGTTCAGCTTAAGTCATTCCCATCATTCTGTGTGTTCATCAGGTCATCTGAGAGGTTAGTGCACATGTCCCATTTGACAGACAAGAGTACATAGGTTAACTATGAAAACAGTTAACAGTTCATTTTGCAGGTTGTTCAGTCGAAGGTGCAGACTCCTTTCCAGATTTTCGCCATTGTGAGCAAGGGAAAAGCACACATTAGGAGTTCTCCAAGGAACCACTTTGCTCTTCAGAACAAATGATCACATTATGCCTCTCACTTTCAACCCAAATGTTATGTAAAAATCAGCTGTGTGGCATGGATGTAGGACATTGTGATTTCCCCTCTAAAACAAACTTTGATGCCAAAGTATTAACAAGTGAGCATCAACTGTCGAGTGTTATCAAAGACTTTTGTGCCAAAGGGTAATCATTTTGAAAAGAGAGAGCAAGACTGTTAATGTCATAAAGGAGTGAAAAATCAATTTGGACACCCTTCCTAGACCTCACATTAACGACATGGGTAGCTTTTTAGCAGGATTGTAGCATTAATATGATAATATATTATCTGCCATAGAAACTCTCCATGAAAATCTTTATGCAATTAAGGCTCGGTCATGTAAGTGGTAAGACAAAACTAATACAGCAAAAACATTTTCTGCTATTGAATTTAATAATTCAGATTTTAATAAATTGAGCTACAATTATGCCCCAGGAGTAATTTATTCTCTAAAAAAAACTCTACATCTTTGTTAATGATATGTGGGCACACTTAATAGCTGTAGGTTATTTATAAGAAAAAGTGTAGTTAGCTACAATATATATATATATATATATATATATATATATATATATATATATATATATATATTGTAGCCTGTTCCTCCCTCCACCCACAATAAGAAAACAAACAACTCAATATTGTATTCTTTCTATATATATATATATATATATATATATAGAGAGAGAGAGAGATCATAAATGATTAAAAAAAATCTGCTTCATTGCATTCTTTAATATGCACATTAACTAAAAGGGATGAAAGATATTCCACATGTACAGTATAGGCAACCTACCATCATTAAAAGGTTGCGATTGAAGATACATACGCACATGACAATTTTGTCAACTCTAGATGTTACTGACGTACAGCTAAGACAGGGGAATTAGGATACACTGGATTTATTAAGGATATGAAAGATAATTCAACAAAATATTATCTATGCTGAACATTTTACTGCAAACTTTCCGACCATGACATTTCAGTGGGAATAAGGTCAGTCGAAGAGGGAGATGGATACATCAATTTCTACATCTGTTCTTCTCGATTCTTTTCATTCTTGTAATTTCTATTCAGTCGGGCTCTGTGTTTATGGTCATTTTCGCATTGAAAATCAATCCCTTCACCCATCAGTCTTCTTCCTGAGGGCATTGCATGACACTGAATAATGCAAAAATATTGGGCCTTTATTACATTTCCTTTTGGAGCTGCAGGAAAATAACAAATCTTCATGGTTTAATACCCATCCAAGTTGCTTTTGACTTTCCGTCATTGTAAAAAAGGTTTTAAAGTTGCAATCCTGTCTATCACAGCATCTTCTTGAAGTCTTCTCTGTGTTTTTCCTTGATATGAAGATATGTTATATGACACTGAATTCATCAAGTTGCTTGCTGGTTGGGGAAGGATAGGCCTTGAGATTTTCGGAAAACGGTCTGTTCTCTTTTAGTTGTTCTCCTATTTCTGGGCAGTTTTGTTCACATAGCCACTAACTTTTTTTTATATCTATGATAATTCCAGATTCACAGCACTTTGGATCACCTATATATATATTGCTTCAGGTCAGTACATTTCAGCTTTACTTTACTTTTTAATGATGAAGAACAGTTTTCATTGTATTGTGCAGAAACTGATTTATGGAATTGTAAGGAACATAGTATTGATAAAAGCTTGTTATACAGTAGAGAGATGACTCGGATAGTAAATATACACTGAATACAAATTAATACTCACACAAACAAGTACAAATGGTTCTACAGGGTTCTTTTATCTGGTGGTTCTTTCAAGAATGACGTCTGTGTTCTTTTAAGCACATTAGATTTCACACTGCAAGCCTCCTCGGATTGAAGCAGAATCATGCAAAAGACTCAAAATGTTATATTATTACTTTTCTATATGTCAACGGATTGAAAATTGCTTGTGAATGTCACACCTGATAAATTATTACACTAGCTTGGAAAGCATCCATGTAGGCCAAAATGATTTGCAGACCGTTTATACAAAAAAAAAGCCAAAGAGTGAAATTCAAAGATTTAAGCAGTTTAAAAAAATAATTAATTACAGAGCAATATGTTATTTTTCAAATGACACTTCATAACATCCAAAAGTTAATTGTGCATTAATTTCTACTACAACTGCAACTAATTATAGAATTGTGAACATACTGTGCCATTACAGAGAAAAACAAAAAGGGCGAAATGCAAATCACTACAACTACTGCTTTCTTAGCTCCTGAAACACCTGGTTATTACTGAAATTCATAAATGGATAAATAATGCAGGCCATAGTTGTATCTATACATTTTTGTACATGTTTAATTTGCTTATTACATCATTAATGAAAATAATGTCGAGAGCAGCAATACTTATTTGAGACAAGACTGCTCTCCCCATTCCAGTAGCATGGCTAGGCAGCAGGTGGACTGCCACTGTCTGGGATGTGTTGGTTTAAATAACTAAGAATAGCTGGGAATGTACAAGAATATAATAAGAAAATAAAATGGGTATTGGTGGTGGTGTGGTCCCCTATGTTTGCGAAGCCCTTAAAGGCCACCATGGGTCTTTTTCCAAAAATAAGTTGGAACTTTACTGTGAACTTTGATTAAATGTGTCCCTGTCTTGCAATAAAGTTGGTCAAATCCTCTGAAAAAAGAAGGAAAATAATATAGGTATCACAAAATATTAGCTCCATTTGCAGACACAATGACATGTCAACCTCTCATACTCAGGAGCACATGGCACGCATGCCACTTTGATTTAAGTCCATGTGGAAGCAAGTGATCTCCGACAGTCGACTCCAGATACCAAAATGACACGCCTCATCAGGGTTGTGTCAGTTCTGGCAGAGAGAGTGAACACTGGGGTGAATTTGTCCCCATATCTATCAGATGAGGAAAACAGATTGCAATGGAAGACATTTGTGTGAGTCCAAATCACTGCAAATCCAGCTTTTTGAACAAGTACATTTGCAGTTTTGAACGCAACACATATGAATCCTGTCCTATCGCCCAAAGTAATCGCAAACATGTCAGATATCTATCTATCCATCTAAACTATATTTGTTCCTAATAGACTAATATTAAGGTATATAACTTACTGAAAACTGTAATAAATGTTGAACAATATCATATGCGCTGGGTTCAAAGTGATCACCGTCAATGACAGAGCGCGTCTTTATTTCAAAAGGCAGATGTGTCACACATTTGCCATTTCAAACCGTTTTCTTCATTTGATAGAAATGAGAACTAAATTCACCTCATGCTCATAATGTATTCTTGTCAGCAAGAGCTGACAGACATTGTGAGGCATTTCATTTTTATACCCGTTGACTATAAAAGTTTTTCCTCTCAGATCCTACAAAACACAGCTCATAAACGTTTCGACTTATTTGCTTATTGACAGCTGGGTTATGGTAAGCATAAATCAAGACAAAAACGTGATTCAGGAGTATCCAAGTTCATTTTGTCAAGTTCTTTTTGTCTGTGTGTCTTCAGTGTGCTTTTAATTATGAAACTTTAATGGCACAAAGACAACTCTCCAAGCACGTGGATACAGGTGAAATAGTCAGGCACATTTACAGCCCTGATTGTCAAACACCCGTCACTTAATATTCAATCAAGTCAGGATGATTTATGCCGCACTGACACAGAGCCGATTAAAGGGTCCTGGGTCAACACAAATGTAAATTGTAGCTCGTGGGGAGCCTGGGGAGATTTCCACACATGTAACAGTGGGATTTCAACCTGTCTTTCAATATAGTATTTTCTTTTGAAATAAAGCTTTTTAAGCAAACCTCCTCCTACCCCTTTGCTGGGATCAACTTCCTGACTTAACACAGAGTTTCTGGCCCCAATGAAGACAGAAAAATACATGTGACTCAAGCCTTTTTGTTTTTCCCTTTTTGTGAAGAATTATCAACCAACTGTTGATGTGTATTTAACCAGAATTGTTTCCCTCTTTGTGTGCTTCTCTGGGAAATAATGGACTCATGCCCCACATTGCACATTCACATTCTCTGCAGTGATGCTCTTTTCAGGGTCCATGAGGAGACTGAAGTATACGCCTCAGTTGTTGTACATAAGGTTTTCAGGTAAGGTTTTGCATATGCTGTCTACATATTTTGACATTTCAGTGGATGTGGGTGACCTATACATTTCAGGGAAATATTAAAAATGTTCACACTCACCCAAGAAATATTTTCATTTTTATCACACACACTGATATGCAACATCGTAGAGATCCACATAGGGAAATATAACTATATCCCCTATGGTATGCATGCATTGTAATTAAGAAACAATTGGTATACTGCCCACTGACAGCTGTATTAATTCTCCTTTTTAAGTATGTGACATATTTCTGCACCTCTAAACCTCAGTACTAAATGCAATTTTCAAGCAAGCCACACCCTAAGACATTATTAATATATATCAATGCTGTTTTAATTCCCACACATTTCGGTCTTTGTCAGCCATAGCTAATACAAGTATTTTATAATACGCAGTTGTGTACTGTCACCAAAATATATTTTTGACATTTCCCATAGCTCCTGCTAATTTAAAAAGCAAACTATGTATTGTTTCCCCAGGCACGTCAGCATGCAAGTACTTTAGGGGTAGTACATTAGTCAAATGTAAGCATATATGCTTTAAATATCAATTTTCGGTTTTCAAGTTTGACATATGTCCAGGGAGGCAATGTGAATAATAATAATAAAAAAAAAAAATACAAACTTTACAACAAAAATAAAACATTTACTTCTAGTATTGATGTGTCCACCCCTTGAGGCTTAAATTTTTGTTATATTTTTGTATTCTACACAATAAAATCAAAAACTGTGTGCACACAGTTGCTTGCAGACTAAAACATGTTACAGTATTTCATGGTCACTTTGTGCCAATACTTTGTGATCAGCCATGTGTAACATTAATCATAGGATCACTCAAGATTCAATAATGTTTGGGTTGTTGTACAATACACCAACCTGATTAATTTAATGAGCTTTGGAGATGACACAGAAAAATAAACCAGCCAGACTGCACAGAGGGCAAAGTTACGTGTGTGTGTCAAATAATTCTGGACCAGAGCAAAAAGAATGTCAAATCTGCTTTGATAGAAAGGAATGTAGTTACACGTCCACAATAACTTATATACTAGCCAGTTTTTTTATGAGAAAACTAGATGACTGACAACCCTTCTTCTTACTACTACTATTACTATTACTACTATCACTTGGATTACATCAAGTGCTTTCCAAAAAGTGAAAACAATTGTGCTTTTTAAAGTATGAGTACATACCATTAGAAAGGAAAATAAAAAATGAAAATAAAGAAAAGCCATAGAATTTCTAGTTTTCATCCCATCCAATATTTTAATTACTCTAATTAATTAAACCAACAAAGCCAAATTCAACCTCTAACCACTTTTCAAGCAGGTTCATATTTAAATAGACCCATGAATCCTGTGGATAATATAAGTGAAAATCCATGTTATTATCCTTAGTACTGGATCTTTCATGCAATGAAAGAGCAGACAAGTAATAAAATGGAACAAGCACGATTTGAATTATATTAATGGGACTGAAATTTTGGCTCAGCCATGGACCTATAGAATTAATTTCACAACTGATTTGAAGTATATATTAACATCTTACACAGGTTTATATATATATATATATATATATATATATATATATATATATATATATATATAAAAGAAAAAGTCAATTTGTTAGGAATCATGTCCAAATAGATATAGCCCCCCAGAACAAGACAACAGACAACAAAAATACAGAAATAGACTACAAAATAATGAATCATTGAAAGCTCATTAGCACTACTGAAGAGTCAAACAAGTTAACGTGTACATAAATGTTTGGGAGGGTGTAATACATAATATGAGCTCATCAAGGTGTACAATGTTTACTGCACCACTGGTGAGGCAGCTGTCACAAACTTCCCAAAGCACATATGTCAAATCAAGAATCTATACATCAATGTCAGCCGTTCTGTTAACTGGTTACATTTGACATAGAATGCATCTTTAAAGGTTCAGATATTAAGTTATGCCAATCATATTACACATGGATTGGTGGAAAATACCTTGCAGATCAAAATCCAGTATTATTAGCATTGTTGTAGCAGCACACATGTAATTCACAAGTTCTGCAGTTAATTACATTTTAATTTGTAATTAACAATCCTACACAATACCATATGCAATCAGCAAACCCTGAAGCACCTATTTTTTATTATTTATTAAAGTGCTGAACATAGTGTGGTGTAGTGTGTACTTTGGTAGTTTTTCTTTTTTTATATTAGAAAGTTATAGAATTTAGTATTTAGATGAATAGCGTTGTTGGAAAGTGGAAAGTTCTGGATTGGTATTGAGTTTTCATTTTATTGTGCTTTTTATGATGGAAGCTTCCAGAACTCATACATATTTGATTTGGTTTGGCTTATTGCACATCGAATTTTTTTTTTTTTTTCTGACATATGGGCTGGACACAGTTGTCGGGAGTTCTCTGCTTGCTCTATAGACTTTGAAAGTAGAGATTCAGCCCCTTGTCAGAGGGCTGTTGAACTGGATGCAATAGAGTACCAGTAGAACTGCACTTTCTGAAGGAAACTATACACTTTGAGTAGAGCAGTTGATAGAAGCAGTAGTAATACCTGAGCTAGGGGAGAAGCTGAATATTGCTACAGCCAATCAAGCTGGAAGTGATATCTATGATATCAAACAGCTGATAACATCGATTTATGCACCAACATACCTGATTAGGTATTATATAGACACACTGTTAAATGTGTTTTACATCAATCAGCAATTCATTGTATCTACCACAGGAACTCTCAATGTTTTTCCATTTCCAAGATTTCAAAGTCACAAGGACAAATTAAATTAGCAACAGTTAAAATTATAGACCAATACATAAATAAAAACATTTGGAGACATCCTACTATTAATAGTTGCAAAAATGTAAACAAAACTTTAATTTATTATTATTATTATTATTATTATTATTATTATTATTATTAATAATAATAATAATAATAATAATAATAATAATAATAATAATTTCTTAGCAGACGCCCTTCTCCAGGGCGATGTACAAAATAAGAGTGCAATTCTATTAAAATTATATAGGCTACTGCTAGGTATATGCTTATAGCCACACTGACCTGGAATGTCCTTCTGTCAGATCTGCACAGCCAAGCGCGCTCCTGGCTGGTCAGTCCTGTTGATGGAAATGCTCCAATCAGTGTCGGTGCTGCACCGGCGATCACAGTGGTTGTGGTTCAGCCAGGCATCGTTCTTTCCACCAGGATGTCAGTTTCAACCACCTGTTCTGTGCAGATCCTAGACCAAGTGAACATGGCACATGGTCAGCTCTGCACACCCATTGCATTTGCAATAAAGTGTTTCTTTCAAGACTGAGGAATAGTGATTACTGCAATATCCATGTATTATTATTATTATTATTATTATTATTATTATTATTATTAATGCAGGGATTCATGAGTAAAACAGTGCAATATTATAATCGTGCTGTTTAAATTGTAGGTCCATTCTATCATATCGTCATGCTCTCCTATGTTTCATTAAGAAGCACACACAAAAAAAAACTAAAAACACAGTGGGTAATAATTTAGGAACATAACCATGGATGGAGATTGATTGATGGCTGTGGAAACAATATAATCTGAATACCAGCAACGACAAACTACTTCTGATTGAATATGAATGATTATGGATGAAAATCTTACTCTGTGACATCACTAGCAGACTGACGGTAATTAAATCCTTTAAGACAAATATGAACTGATGGCCAGCGTAGTATAAGAACAATGAATAAGTATATGAAAGATTCTTAAAATGCTGATAAAATATATGTATTACCATCAATTATACCATTCTAAATTAATATAAATTTCCCTTCATTATTGTTATTAAGTCTGCACACATATGTAATAAGGGTTATGTGAACTTTTTTTGATTCAAAAAGCTTTAGGTGGTAAGACAGCTACTTGTTTACCCTTCATGCTGACATCATATGTTCCAGCATCAATTTGTTTCTTTTTTTGTGTGTGTGCTTTAATTGCTTTAAGGTAATCACTTTTTTAATTAAATAAAGTCACATTATTGCTATGTTGTTAGGCCCTGGAGCATATATAGCACAGCTCCACTTTAGTATCGCTTCAGTTTATCTGCACCTTCTCAAATGGTCCATATGGGAATGCACCTGGTGGTAATTAATGAGCACTTTATCCCTGAAACCAGTATTCCATAAATTTGTTAGGATTGCAATCTCCCTTTCATAAGCATAATTAAGAAGTTGACCTTAAAATTAACTTTCAAGGCAATTATAGTACCATTTGGGGTATGTAAAGATGTCTTGATAGCATTTTTCTTTATGTTGGTTTAATAACAAAGTAACCATATTAATAATTGAGTTGTATTATCACCAATACATTAATGGCTTGGTCTAATTCTCTAAATTGCTCTGCCACCTATGTGCTACGGAGTGAGTAAACACAGCAGAAGATACATTACAAACAATGTAAAAATAGTCATGATCAAGTTATTTTTAACAGATCTGGAACCAAATAGTTTTAAACTGAAACGACTAAAGTCAATAACCACGGCAGCAGGGAAAGTTCCTCTCATATAATGTGAGAATCGACATTTTTTTCTTTTGCGTGTTGGAGGGAAAAAAACATACACTATACCTTAGTGATTCCTTAAACACACACTCTAATGTGTACGTCTTCTTATGCAGCTCGTTTTCCTTGGCATAAAAAAACAAGCAAACAAAAAAAAACTCAGTCATCTGCTTTAGTGCAGAAACTAATCCCAGTCCCTTCTGTAAAGCATGATTACTGCATTGCAGAGTAGCAGTTTACAAGCTTTTAATGTTTACCTCTAAAGCAAATCAAAAGTGAGCTCCGAGGCTAATGTATTAACGCTTAAACAGTAGTATGCAGGCATTTAAAGTACCCCAAGCAAAATGACACTTGGGTTGTCATTTTGGAAGACAGTTTCAAGATAATACCACGAACATGACTAGAACAAAAAAAGCTACAGGAACTGGGGGAATGATTTTTGCAAGTTTTAGGAGCATAACCAACTGACAGACAGCACAAGATAGCAGAGCACCTCTGGACAATGTTGACCAACCAAGGTCCTAGAAGTCTGGTTGTGTCTCTTTATATTCCTGCTCACAACCAGGATGGCAGGTGGAGGATATCCGACCTCTCCACGTCTTCACAATGCTTGTTCATGGCCAGGGCTGTCACAATTGGAAAACCATCGAGGATGATGGTTTGTATTGCGCTTATATTTTGTAAGTCACCCTGGATAAGGGCGTCTGCTACAAAAAAAACAATAATAATAATAATGAAGACAGGCAGGACATGCAACACTTTCTGCTGTGTACTACCCATGATTACAAAAAAAGGACCTAAATTAGGTCATGATGCATACAAAAATAAACCATTCTGACCAGTGTTGCAAAAACCAAACTATTTATTTCCTCCTGTATTGTGACTGCATGGTTTCTCCTCCTCGCTGCTGCAGCTGAGCCTCTGTTATTACTCACTACAACTGCCATTAATGAAAGAGGCAGTTGACAACACTGGAAAGTAATTACACTGAAATAAATAACCAACTGCACATCGGAATGACTGTGAATCAGATATACCTGCAATTAAAGATTGTTTTCTTGTTGTTGTTGCTTTTTTTCACCAGCCATGAGACGGGAAGAAACAACACTAAGCTAACCAGGTCTGACAGGCCTTTAATTGGAATGCCCTAACCACTCAAATTTACCCCATACCCAGTGAATCTGGCCCATTTCATAGCAACTCCTTACAGACCAGACACATGCTTGCGTGGCGGGTGTGTACCTTGTGTACAGTACCCCCGGCCTGCGTTGTCACCTGACACAATATTGATTAAAAATTCAATGTCTACTTCAACATCATCTGCTGCCACAGACTCTTATCGGCAATTAAATGCTCTTCTTATCAGGAGCAGAACAGAACACCTGAGGCGTTCGTTCAGACTTATTTGATTGGCGGTTTATTGCCACTAACAGGTGTCACACAAGCTTCTGATTAGTTAACTGCCCCCTCGTACTTTTCTACAGATTCCTAGTAAAGACAAGCATCTGTTTACCTGTTTCTGTTCTGAAACCCTGGTTTGATCAGTCGTTTTCAGTAGCATAAACGACAAGCAGTTTAATTAATTTATGATAGGATGGTACATCTTCAGCGACCCAGGAGAGTTAAATTAAGATTAACATTATTAAAATATAATAAATCAAATCCAGCTACTTAAATTCCTTTCCTTATTCAGGTTTAGGTGTTTCAGGTGTTATTGTATGTAACTATTTTTCAAGGGCTAAAAAAGAAAATGTGACCATAACAAATGCTTAGAAAAATCATAATCTACCTATGTATTTATTTATTAATTTATTTGAGTATGTATCACAGTGTTGTATGTACTTGTATTTTATAAATGGTTGCAGCAATTAAAACACCATGTGAAAGTAATCTATGACATGGCTAGCAAATTTGTTAGAGTATTCTAAAAATACATCAATGTTAAATTCTAACTTTGGCTTCTGCACCAATATCATTAAATGTGTACCAACTCAAAATCCAAATCCCTGGAGGCTTTAAAGAATGTACAGTTTAATTTTGTTTACCTAAAATAATATATATTTCCTCCCTTCATTATGAATTCTATTTCAACAGACAAAGTCTAGCTCAGAATTAACCACAGGCGACTGTCACACAGATCTAAACTAGCTATATTTAACTCGGCATCAACTGCCTTCAGTTGATATTCACAAATATTTAAAACACCAGCTTCCTTCAGGTCAAAGTGTTGAGTGTCTGTCAATATACCAAACTTATGGCTCTTTTCTACAGTGCTGTGCAACACGTTCATTTTAACACAGATAGCCGAGAGAAAATCCAGTCATTTTCTACTTAATTTCTTGACTACAACAGTCTGTCAGTTGAACAGAGTGAAGAAAGAGAAAGATCACTTTCAAGAGTTATTCTTCATCAGTACAGTTATTTATCCACAGCTACACTGTCTATCGTGCTTGATGCATTTTGAATAGCTTATTGCAGTTTTCCTGTTATTTTCTTGGCAAACACATTTCATTTATACTATATACACCAATCAGCCATAACATTATGACCACCTGCCTAATATTGTGTAGGTCCCCCTTTTGCTGCCAAAACAGCCCTGACTCATCGAGGCATGGACTCCACTAGACCTCTGAAGGTGTGCTGTGGTATCTGGCACCAAGACGTTAGCAGCAGATCCTTTAAGTCCTGTACGTTGCAAGGTGGGGCCTCCATGGATCTGACTTGTTTGTCCAGCACATCCCACAGATGCTCGATTGGATTGAGATCTGGGGAATTTGGAGGCCAAGTCAACACCTTGAACTCGTGATTCATCAGACCAGGCCACCTTCTTCCATTGCTCCGTGGTCCAGTTCTGATGCTCACGTGCCCATTGTAGGCGCTTTCGGCAGTGGACAGAGGTCAGCATGGGCACCCTGACTGGTCTGCGGCTACGCAGCCCCATACGCAACAAACTGCGATGCACTGTGTGTTCTGACACCTTTCTATCACAACCAGCATTAACTTTTTCAGCAATTTGAGCTACAGTAGCTCGTCTGTTGGATCGGACCACACAGGCCAGCCTTCGCTCCCCACGTGCATCAATGAGCCTTGGCCGCCCATGACCCTGTCGCCAGTTCACCGCTTTTCCTTCCTTGGACCACTTTTGATAGGTACTGAGCACTGCAGACCGGGAACACCCCACAAGAGCTGCAGTTTTGGAGATGCTCTGACCCTGTCGTCTTGCCATCACAATTTGGCCCTTGTCAAAGTTGCTCAGATCCTTACGCTTGCCCATTTGTCCTGCTTCTAACACATCAACTTTCAGGACAAAATGTTCACTTGCTGCCTCATATATCCCACCCACTGACAGGTGCCATGATAACGAGATTATCAGTGTTATTCACTTCACCTGTCAGTGCTCATAATGTTATGGCTGATCGGTGTATATGTGGTGAATACATAGCCTATACTTTATCTAAATCACTAATTGAACCTTCTATCAGGAATACAGGAACACTACTACCCATAATATAGGAAACAGGTTTTGTGTAAATATCATCTTTCCATGGCCAAAAGAGAGGAAAAAAATGTTTACAGCATTTGTATCACTAATTTGTTCAAAGAGGACAATACAGAAGATGCATAACAAGACATTCATGTACAGCATGTAAGAAATTAAATACTGGCTAAATGTAAATAACTCAAAGATCAGAGTTTTACCTCTGTGTCACACTTCCTACAAAACCCCCGTCTCATGTGGATGTATCATTCGGTTCAGTTATTGACTAGTAAGTTGGCAATGTCTAATTGTATTGTATTGTATTTATGTATTTATTTAGTCTAATTATTCATTATCAGTCACAGATATGGCCTTATTCACCTGCGCCTTCCTGGAAACAATGAAATGAGGCTGAAAGTACCTGTTCTAACTATTTAAAATATATTTCTGTTAATTTTTAGGTTATTTCAAATACTTTTTCTATTCTCTTTGTAACACTGTAGGACTGCATATCAATGCCATCACTTAACATATGCTTCAAAACAGGCACCTGTAATTATGTCTGTCAGAAGATACCTTTGTTAGGCTGATAAATGCATTTAGTGACATATTACATTTGATATGATATACCTAAAAATGACACCACAGATAACCTCGCTCTGTGATGTGCTAAAAGAGAATTTCTACTGGGAACATTTATACATATCAAAATGCTCAAAGCTGAGAGCACAGTTCAGTATTTATATGAACTGTCACTCAATATTTTTTTCATGCACTTATTATTCTCGTATATGACAGACTGTTGGAATTTGTCAATAGACTAGATTTAAAGAAGTGCCAGAACTAGTTGAAATGAATATTTCTGTAGTGCTTCCTACTGGTAACACAAATAATTGCAAGTAAACCAGCACTCACTATGCGGCAACACATATCGACACAAGTTTCTTTCCATTTGTGATACACACATGCATTTTGATAAAATACCTTCAAAGCAAGAATGTCTTACAGCAAAAAATATGTGATCTCTGAACAAGAGCTGAACAATATCAAACGGTCATTGGAGCTGATCCTATAATTGTGTTAGAAGTTGTGTTGTTCTGTGTGGAGCTCCAGAAGTTAGATTGTGAACTTTTCCTCTTACAGGAGATAAGACACAAAGTCAGTGAGGATTTTATTCAAGTTATTTATTTATTTTCTCTGCTTCCTTGACAAGTGATATACAAGAAGGTGTTTGCTTCTTCACATCCCCCCCATCACAGAAAAGAAGCACAGTTTTACAAATCTGAAGATGAGCGGTGTCAACTTTCAATCATTTGTTGGGGAGTGTTGGAAGTTGCCTCATAAATATAAATAAGTTATTAATGCTGCCAGCACCCAGAGAGTACATCCTATCTGGGACACTCCACTGCAGCTACCAGTTTTTGCAGAAGGCCCTGGAGCCTGGCAGCCTGTGCGCTGAGTGGCTGGGTTGGGGATTTATATTCCCCTCGGGTATTGGTGCTGATTGTTCAATCACCTCACATGCTCTACTTAGGAAGGTAGGAGATGCAATCGTGTGCATCTGAAGTCAAGAAGATCGATGGCTCCGTCTGTCCCCTCCACAGTGCTCCAGTCTGAGCCGTGTCCACCTGACACACAGTCTGCCGGAGCCAGTGTTTACAGCAGGTAAAGCATTTGATGGGATCTCGAGCCAGGGCAGTATTGCACACAGCACACTGCCTCGACCAGCCAAGGGAAAACGAACACAAGAAAGCCTATTCTGCATACCATGTTTTTCACATGAACCGAGTTCGCAGTGCCTGCCTCTTTGTACATTAGCCAATTTAGTCTAATCACTCAAATAATAGTTATTTAACCCACACCTTCTCCTTTCATAATATATAGACTTCAATGAATAAGACAAAACCCTGGCTTTAATTAAAAACATCAACTCCTTTGCCAATTGCGAATTAAAAACATAGTATTGTATTGTGACTTTCTGTTTGCCAGAAGTTTTCTGCTCCTACCAAGTGGAAAGCTGCCATCAAGTTCGGTTTGTAATTTATTTTCGGCAGATGGGCTGATGTTTTGATTAATCGGGACCAAGGCTGTCTTTAGAAACAATCTTTTTATATAGAAACAGCAGAATTAATCTACAGAATCTAAATGCAAATGTACGATATTCTGGAAAACATCTGTGACGTATATTGATCCTTTATCGATAATGCTGTATTTAAATGAAACATGAAACATTGTTTTTGGGTGGAAGCTGCCAAAAAAGTGATCAAGTGCTCAGTTAAAAATTAAACAATGCAAGACAGATGCAGGCTGCCTCCTCTTTCAATTGATTCAACGTGCTGTGTCATCCTCTGTGAGACACACTGGAATGCCAACAATTAAAAGCCAACTAATCTATTTTAAAGTCATGAAAAATAACCTGTGGTGTTTCTTGAACTCTTAATACCAATACAATACCTATATTGTGGCTTAGCCCTTTCAAGATGAGAAGTATGCCAAGGAGAGCAACATATGGTATGAAACTGGGACCAAACCTGTCAAATGTTTTGTAACTAGGCTACATTTTATGCTGTGTGGATTGGGCATTTCTTCTAGATAGTTCTGATAAGACATGCATTGTTATTCATGGACCATTTTGAAGCAAGACATTACAAGTGGCTGTAATCTGGTCAGAGTCAATATACATAGCTATACAATGACTAAGGGTCAGGTATTCAGAACTTGTAATTTTCCATAAATAAGATGTGTACTCTGACATTTGTATAAAAACAATTAACGTAAATCATGTAAACCCAATTCTTTAGCATTTTAAATACTCCATAATGATTATTTTTGTTTATGAAACAGCCTGTT
Organism: Amia ocellicauda; assembly: GCF_036373705.1. Taxonomy (NCBI): domain Eukaryota; kingdom Metazoa; phylum Chordata; class Actinopteri; order Amiiformes; family Amiidae; genus Amia; species Amia ocellicauda. The sequence goes on from NC_089859.1 coordinate 5,536,528, forward strand.
AGTTAGACATGCACTGGTTTTGATTCCCAGGCCTGGATATCACACAGGAATGGTTGCTTAATTATCAGATCCTGCAGGTGTTAAACCTCTGTGCTGCTTAAGACAAGACTCATAGTATAGTCAGTACAATGGATAATACTTTGCAAATTGGGAAATAAGAAAACAATTACTAAAACTGGAGACATTTAATAATCACATAAGGCCTGCTAGTTAAACATTTGTTGCAATAGATTAGCCTGTGTGTATACTACACATTCCTGCTGAATTAGCATGATAATTAGATCAATATGCACTTATTTGAAACTTAAGTTATAAATACACTCAGGCAAGCAAAAGTAAAGGCCAAAGTCGAATGCAAATGATCTGGAAAGTGAACAAGTACAGTTTAGGTTCTCAGATTTAGAGAATTCAATAGCAATGCATCCTGAAATCACCCACGAAGCCATTCAATACAATACAAGACCATACAATGAGGCAGGCAAACACACACCCAGCAGCCTGCCCTCGGGCCTCATGCATGGCCTGCTACAGACAACCATGCAAATTATTGATTTACAATGATCAAGCATGCGTGCACTACTGCAGTGAGAGAACTGCACAACATCACTGTCTGGTGGGCTTCTTGTTTTGATGTGTGTTTTATATAACATCAGTGGTTAATCAGGAGTTATTTAGGTAGATATGGGCATGTTTTGTGTGCGCTACAGCCATGTACATCAATCCCATTTACTTTGCTTTATTTTGATTTTACAGTATATAAATCTTTCCTTTATAAATACATAGTGTACTTGCTGGCCAGACTTCTCTACATATACAAAATTAATTTTACAAAAATTCAATACATTGAATGTTTTAACACATAGCCTTAATATAATATACACTAAACTGGACAAAGTGAGAAACATCAGAGTATTAATACCTTGAGACCTCTCGACAAATAATGCTGTGACCTAGAGACTGACAGGCTGACAATATAAATTCAGCACTACTACTTACAACAAGATACCTAGTGCGAAGTAATTTACTTGGCCTAAATGAGTGCTAAGCCAGAGCAAATTTCTAATCTTGAACAGGCTTGTTCACAGACTTCTTATGAGTTCCTTTCAAACTCTTTATTTTCCCCAAGGATTAAACGGGTTTGTCTACATAGCCAGGTCATTTCCCTGATATCAGAAATCACAAGTCAACCCAAGTTTTTTTTTTTCTTTTTAAACTTGCCTACAGTACAAGTATCAGCTATATACACCTTCTGATTGACTGTGATTTCCTAAGGGTCTTCTACAGCACATAAATAAATAAATAGAAGGTTACCGAAGTCAAAGGTCCCCTGTGCACCGTTATTCTACAATAACTATTGTACAGTTGCAACTGAGGTCACTACAAGGTTGCCTCACCCAGAGCCACTTCAGTATTAACAGCAGTGTTGCGGTAATACAGAACTACATTCTAAAATGTATTGATTCGTACAATCCATCCATCTTTCATGAATCAGTAGAAGTGTATTCTGGAGCTAAAATTGGGGTTTTAAAACTAGGTTTACACTCTTAAGTATAATCGTTTTCAATCACTAGTTAAATAAACTGCTAAGATCTCATTTTCCATAGTCCTTATTTAAATGAGTTTCATTATGTAACAGAGCTTAAATAAAACAAAGTAAACCTTTAAAGAGTTTATCAAAATATTGACATTGAAATCTCTGATGGCATTAAGTACTTAAAGTCATTAAAGATGTGCCTCTAATTACTGAGGTAATTGCTAATCCAAGCATACATTATAGTTTATATTAAATGGCAGTACTAGTGTATTCAAACATTTATAGTACTTAAAGTAACAGCATGGCTTAACTTTATTAAACTTATTTTGTTGAGCGTCGCTTTCTTCAAAGCACAAGAGGTGAGTGTCGTGATGCTAACTTGAGTGGAATGCCGAAACTTGGTGGCTGCTAATTTACATCTAGCGAGCACATCTGACAAGCCATGAGCTCCACAATGCAGTCCCATTCACACGTTGCTAATTGTGACTTCACTTGAAAACACTACCGCAGAGAGCAGACCATTTTAAGTGGGATAAACAAAGTGTTGAATCAGTGAAAATAATCCGCAGCGACGAGTTCCGTTGGTTCCTTGCATAATTAACAGTAAAGCAAATGCTGCTAAAGGGCACAGTTAACAGTGAGGTTATTATCACTGGCACCCATGTGGTTTCATTATGAAGTCACGTTACAGAACCGCGGTGGCTTCTTCCTTCTGTTCAGATCAGATCAGGGAAAAGACCAATCTTCAGTTATGTCCCGAAAACAAGGCCTGGTAGATCTCATCTCAAAGCTCTACTGCGTTGAGTTAGTGTTCGAATCCCCACGAAGTTGCAATCTGTGTGGAACAATGTTCAGAACTCAATCAACACTATGCCATTTTCACAGTTCTCTTGTATCCATATTTAAATGCAGACTCCACCATGACTTTCAAGTGCATACAATTATAGCCTGGAAACTTGGAGCATTGTAATGGGGAACTGGAAATAAAAATAACTCAAAACACGTACATTTGAATGTGTCACAGCATGGTGGGAAGCTGAATTACATTATTAAAGAGTTATTTCAGAATTTCTTATGCATTTAGTCTTTTTTTTTGCTTTAAGTCTCCAGCTGACCATATATTGTCTGCTTTCAATCTGACATAGTTAAAGTCCATTGAAGAGTTAACTTTGTGGTAGTACATAACATTTCATAAAGCATTCAGGTTAACAAAGCTATGCATTATAGTACAGATTATGTTAATTTGGACTGACAAAGAGTTGACTGCAGCTCCAAAATCAACAGCATGCAAACTCCATAGAGATCCTCAAAAAATCTGCAGTATCCTCCTGTCATTTGGAGGATTTGCTTAAAATACCAGTCATTGTGAAGTGAAACATCCTGCATTTCACGCCTGCCATCAGCGATCTTCCTATCGATTGTGGTCAAACAGTATTACAGACATCACAGGGAGTCAACACTTCCTACTTGATATTGATCCACCATTTTTAAATGTGGTTGGGGCGCATTTCAAAGCGGTCAATTCCTGCCAATTTTATTATCAAATAAAGATTATATGCATTACAAAACAGTTTGCCGCAAATGTTATTTAATAACTCAGGTATGACAGCAGCGTAATTAAATTGGTTTATTATCCAATTAAACCTGAAAGTGAGTAATGCATTTTCCTGTACTCACCAGAAGCCCGATTCAGGAGTGTGAGGCATATGTCAGATTTTCTGAAGTCTCCGAAGTTTGTGTTTGAGATTTAAGAGTTAAAATAATTTCTAATTCATAAACATCACATGGTTAATTACAAATTGGAATATTGATATAGAACTGTTTGAATCATATATTATGCTACAGGTATGTATTTGAAATCCATAAAAAAAAAAAAAATAATAATAATAATAATAATACCCTTGTATATGACATTAAAACACACGTTTCAATTTTTTAATTTTGGAAAAATGAAAGAATCAATGTGGTTGAGTGATATACATCTCACTTATACACTGTAGCAACACGTTAACATGCATAAAATCACATTTTTAGGAACTGTGCTCATTTCCTTTATTTGCCTCTCTCTTTAAATGTCATAATGTGATGCAGGTAATATTGCATAGCTATATTCTTCAAAAGAGTTATTCTTGGTTTCCTACCCTGCCTATATTTATTGGGACAGTAAAACTAATCAACCCAGTAAGAGCTGGAAAGCCCATTAAATTGCTAGTGCATGGAAAAATGTTTTGGGTGACTACACTTGAGTACACTGACCCCAAAGGATTTAGATGAAGATATTTAACTACAATTATTTCAGAGCTCAATCAAAACTACGCTTCTATACGTTTTAAGGTGGAATTTTCACCTTTTTTTAAATGAAAGCAATATCATGAAATTAATTTCTTATGAGATGTATCATGCTTAATGTTACATTTATTACACCTACCAGAATACCATCCTCCATTGGTCTCCCAGGTCAGACTCCATGGTCAAAGCTTTTAAGTGTGCTTCTCTCAGATGAGGCAAAGTTAATAGCTCCAGCCAAAGTCAATCATATTGTTAGTGACCCTCCCAATTAGATTGATATATTCATCACCATACCTTCCTTTTACTGTTGGTCTTAAATAGTTAAATCACTTCAAAGCCTTCTATTGTCAATATCTGTTAATCCACTTAAACAAGAAACTAGTATTTCTGTTGTGCTTTATTAGATTTGGTTTTCATGCTAATTCACTGCTGAGGCCTTCTGATACTGTAGACAAATCTAGCGCAGTATTCACCAACTCTGGGGAATCCTGTCCTTATCGCGTTGTCGATCCCAAGGACATTCATTGCTGGCAAGCTTTCAATGGCTCCCAAGCCAGAGACTGCACTCTTCCTATCTCCATGCAGACACCCTTTAATGAGTAGCATTTTAATATAACTATCTCCATTAAAAAAATATAATTTGTTAAGTAGATCTTGTGTTAATATTATACGTAAAACCAAATGTTTACTTTGGACACACCGATCGAAAGACAATCAGTTGTACATCACAGAAAAGGCCTGGGTGAAAAATACATAAAACAAATATAACCGAGACAAATTAACTCATTATAAAAAGGTGTGCTGCGTTTTCTGCCACATTACTTTGACCTTTTGTTCACTTGTAATTCTCTTCACCACTATATGTTGACAGTTGGGAGATTCATTTCCATTAATTTTGTCGGTGCAGCCACCAGATTTCTTGTTCTTTCAAAACCAGGGCAGCCCCATGAGTAAACAAACGCACTAAATAGATTTCCCATTGCCGTGCAAACCAATCTAGAACACTACAGGGACACAACATCCGCTGAGGAACTGTGAAAAGCGGGTTAGGGATGGAGAGAAAAGTTATTTCAAACTGATATATTTCTGTAAAACTTCCTAACAGAGCTAAGAAGAACAATATAGAAAGGAGAGCTGTCTGTCCCAATAGTATGCTGTGAGTATGACAGGGCCAGCATTAATCAGACATCTTGGTCTCATGAGGGTATGTGTCAATTATTATTTTTTTAAACCATTGTTACTTCCATTTATTTGGGGATTTAAATAACTACACATGCTACGTTCTCTCCCTGTATGCTTCAGAAATATTTTTTCTTTCTTTCCTTTGTCTAGTTATTTCAGTCCAAGAAGAATGTTGAAGGACACAGACACTGACCACATGTCTGATTATATAAGACAGTACCGGTATTTGCACATTCTTACAGTGAGGACCAATGCTTCAAATTCCTCTAAAATAGTTTTAGTTCTTTATAGAAAATCTTTCAGTTTGCCAGGTTCGTGACTTTAGTTGACTAGCGACACATAAGTTTAAACATTATTGTACAAGGTCTAATATCTTCCCACAGTCCTGGATTTTTCCATGGTCTGCTTTAGAAATCCACAGAAAAATATTAAATTTAGCAACTGATTTTGCACAATCAAAATTGCATAATTTGCTGTTATTTTTTTTCTTAATTTTGGTCCTGATAAGCAATTATCAAGATAGTCCATGGCACAAAAAGCAGTGTGCATCTAATCCCTAAAACATATTTACACCAACATGTAAATAAATCACTGGGCACCAACAACCATATCTCAGCAACACTTGATAACATGCCAGTCCCTCGTCTTAATCACGCGGCACCGTGAGAAATTAGGTTTCAACATTCGGCACAAATCCCAAAGATGTGCTGGAACTCCAAGTTGGCCTGTTCTGTTCCACTGACATGAGAGAGAATTCCCCAAAACAGCTGTGCAAAGGGCTCTGATACTTTTCAGGTGTGACATGAAAAAACAATCCATACAAAATACGTACAACCCCCCAAAACAATCCTTGATATTGGGAGAACTCAGTCTCCCCATAAGAGCACATTTTTCAAGTCTTCCAGCTACTGTTGCACCTGCCACACTTTAGGCTGTGGATATTTAGATAACCAAATAACTAAGTGAAAACTGAACTCTGGTCTTCAGAAGCTTGAAATACAGCAAAATAATCATCTTAATAACAATTAGCCCTTCATTAACCCACTTACAAGTAGGACTTTACATGTGAAGGCATAAAGCTTCATTATGCAAGCAAAACGGTGTAAGCTATCACAGATTTATGTCTGAAGGCAAACCTGTTTTAACTTCAAAAACTGTAAAAAATAAAATAAGATTTACCTTGAATTCTTATCTGTCCACACAAAGTAATTATAACATGTAAACTGGTTCAGATTTAATGTGAAAGGCTCCACTTAAGCTCTTACCAGCCATCAAGTCATAAGCCTTTTACATGACAACTTATGAGTGATACTACTGCAAACTGATAAAAAATAATAATGGCAACATTTTGATACAGCCTGATATTTAAACTACAATAGTAAGAACACTTTCTCCCTCTTTCTTTTCCATGACTTATGGCAGATGTGACTCAGAAAGGAAAGAGAGCAGCCTGTCAGTTATTGATATAAGGAACATAATTTACTGGAGCTCACACATAATTCATTCCGTGATTAAAATTCTATTTTACAGGGGTGAAATGTGTAGGTTCCTTGAATTTTAATCATTTTTATATGTATTTTTGTAATAGAATGTTCACCTAGCATGTATATTTTACCTCCGATTCTATAAGCTATTGCACTCAAGTGGTACATTATAAAGAACAGACGTCTAGGCTTCCATTTTAAAATATAATGCCAACTATGAAATATAGTTTACCTGTTTAACATTTACAGGATTATTTTTATTTTTATTTTTCTTGCTTGCTTTCTTTCCCAGTTTGTGGGGTAGGATTATCTATCTCCGAGATAATATTTAAAAGAAGCATTATACTGATTATGCTGTAAATAAAGGAATGCCTCGATTTTGTTTTATCAGTTTTCTTTTATCAATTTCTCAAATTACTTTCCATGCTTTTGTTACTGCAGCCTTTTCTCATATGCAGCTAAGATGACTCTTCTGGGAGCGGTCTATTAAATACATAAATATAAATATCCATTTCAAATTTATCTTCTTCACATGTGACTGAATATGCCTATCAGTTGCATTGCAGACTAGCAGTGCAAGGGAATGAGACTAAAACAAAGAACTGTGCTTCTGTAACTAAATGTCTACAGATCATGGTTTTGCAACATTGTGAACTATAACTATATGCGGTGCATCTCAACACAGAAGATTAATAACACAATGCTTGACATGGTATTTCTTTATTTGATTCTGTTTTATTCAGGTCTCTGTGTCGTCAAGGCTTTTGTCTGGCCACGCTCACAGCTACGGAGAAATATAAACTACTGCTGCATTGATATCAGACCAACAGGATCAAGGACAGCCTGCCAGGACAAACTCCAATTGATATGTGTAATGAAATTGCTTTGGACTTTTATAATTTTGTGGTATTAGTTTGTTTTCCTTGCTTTATTTAAATCAAAATACCTTATCTTTATATCAGCATTCATCTTCCTGCATAAACAAGGCAGTGAGAGTACAATGATCAAATATTTTACATTTCTTCATTCATGTATGTATGTATTGTTTGTTTGTTCTTTATTAACTAAAATAAAGAAAATATATAGCTAGTGTCATGTATTACTGTAAAGTAATTAACACATAGGTAAACTTTTCATAACTACAATAATCTACAAAGACTACTAAAAATAAATACATAGTCTCACAAATTAATAGCATGGTAGTAGTTCTTTATATAAGCCAACAAGATATGTGCTGAGAATGTGGGTAGCTAAAGTAACAGCACATTAAACAACATTTAGTTACCTGTCTTATTACCTATTTATGTTTTATTTTTTTTTTTAAAGACAGAAATTAACATGGAGAAACTATGTCAGACAAAAGAACGTACCTTGAGATATTTTGGCACAGCGGGAGCATTATTTGAATTGCTTGGCATCCTTTGGCCTAGCACTTGCTGACGTTATTTCAAGTTGAATGCTGTTTGTTATTTCAAAAATATGGAAGCACTTACATAAAACAAGTTGAATTCCCTTGGGATATTTTACCAGCAAAGAGTGTATCACCCTATCATCTCAAAGACTGGCTTTTTCTATAAATGGGAAGTTTTGTTTTGTTGTTGTACTTTACAGAAAAGAAAGACACAAATGAAAAACTTGACTCTGAAGTAGGTTTGCCACCTGGATTCACAATCCCAGGGGAATAAGAGATACAGTTCCTCTGTGTGCCCTAATCTGTAGTTAAATTTGGGATGTAAATGAGCGCTATCTCTTTCTCTCTCAAAAAAGCATTACAAATATTAAAACCTCATTAGTCAGTAGGCTATGATAATAGCAAAAATACTGAACCATATTTAGAGACTTTCTTCAGGTAACAGGTTTACATTTTGTTTCACAATTCTCACTATAGTGCTTCAATCAGTCTTGCACACAATCACAATGTGTTACACAAAGTAACGCAGGTTATCTGAGCAAGTGAAATTGGCCGTGCCCATTAATCTCAGTTAAGTGTTGGTTTAGTAGCAGGATTACACACAATTCAGTTTCTCTGCAGAACTAAAACACTAGTATAAAGTTAATCAGACGCTGTCCATTGGTATCACCTAATCACTAATTGTGGAGAGACTACCACATGACTAAGACTCCACATGTACAGTAAAGGTTAATGGGTTGAGACCATAAGATATTTTTATTAATTATACATCCTAAGTAGTGCAGTAAAAGCACAGAGGCATTGAAAGGGCAATCAAAAGATGAGGAATTTAATTTTCTACGCTAGAGACTTGGGTCATTGAGGTGATAAAGTGTTTCTTTATGGAAATGTATTTAAAAGGTCAATTCCCAGTACAGCCTGGCATTATGCATTTACATATAACATTGTCCAGTATGCCAGGTTACAGTACTGGGTGGACTGGTATTGCTATTTATGTCCTTCCTGAACAACCTAACCTTTTCAAAGTCATATTAACGTGACACTGCTCCCTTTGAGGGCCACAATACACCTTGTTTTGTGAACGGTTGTGAAGGGGCAGCCATCTTGGGAGAAGTCATCGTACTGAAAGCGAATATTCCCAGCTGTGACACACTGTGAATTTGCTGGCAAAAACATCTTCCAATGTTATAAACAGACAGTGTTTGACTTGCTGTTTGCCTGTGAACATTGCTTTAACTCTGGTCTGCTATTTAGAACTGGATGTTTGGCAGGATTAAGCTTGGATGCTCATTGGATAGTTTTCTGAGGCTATTTCTGCCATTGCACCACATTTTGCTGATACGTTCAGATAGGCTACAGTCCTCCCTCAGTGTACAAAGTCTGGGGTGGGCACTGAAATTAGCAATAAGTGGAAACAACATTTTAATGTAGTGGTACAGAGAGAGACAAGTACACATTGGTGCAACAATGATTGGAAGGGAAAACAGTGCTTCTGATATGTGTACTGTCTCTTTCCAATTTACTAAAAGCAGTGGTCTAATTTAACAGGACAAGAAGAATAACTCTTTAACCTAATTAGCCAAATCAGTTGCCTATAAAACACGGGCAGTTAGTTTACTTCATTCATCGAGTGCAAAGGCATATGCTGAAGCACAATCCTTTATTTCGTACTAGTTTTATGGCTTTCAAAGCAAGAGCATTGTGGACTACATTCTTTTCTCTTCATTGACTTTCGAAATCAATGCTTATTGCTATGAATGCACTTACTGCAGCATTGGATTATTCCCTATTCTCTTGTGGTATTAATTTGCACATAGTATGAGGCATGAATAAACATGTATATAACAAATACTATATATATATATATATTATAACATACAAAACATACATTTTTAATTCAATTTTTTCATACATACGCCATGTCCCGTGGCATTTCGAGAACTATCAGGAAAAAAATATTTAAAAGTCCTTTCTAGAACTGTTTCCCACTGAGACAAGACCTTCAAAGCTTTTCTTTTCTCCATATCCAAGGGGAATACAATGATTATAGTAGCTGTGATTAAACCTTTCTCCTTATAACACTATGTCAACAAAGGCAGAAAGTAAAGGTGTTTTTTCAGGCCAGATGCAGGTTCCCGTGGGAAGCATATTCTCCTATCAGGAGACCACAACTCTCCCACTAATCCCACAGTGTCTATATATCCCTAACAAGCTAATCAAACTTTACAAAGAATAATGGCCCACAGCTTGTTAAAGTGATGGGGCTCTGCTCACGTCTTTGATTCCTCACCTATCCCTCCTGAATTAAGTTCTGTATCATGTGCATCAGAGCATGCACTCTTTCCTCATGGAAAACTGACAACATCACACGCCAAAAACCCATCTTCAGCTGCAATCTAACACTGAATGAGCAGTGTGTGTGTATATACACACACACATACCACTTTCACTGCTCGTTCACACACACTAGTTTTTGACCTGATGCATTTGAATGGGATTCCCCCCCCCTTCTGATTTACACAACCTACTCCATACTTTGATGTCGGGGGGGGGGGGGGGGGGAGAAAATATTAATTGTCTTTTTAATTAATAAAAAATGAAAACCTGAAGAGTGTTCATTTGATAAGTATTGACCCCCTTTGCTATGACACTCTTAATAAGCTCAGTTGCAGCCAATTCCCATCCTAATGCATGCAACAAGTGAAATGGAGTCCTTTTGTGTGCAATAAAAGCGATTCACATGATTTCAGATTAGGGCTGGGCAATATGACTTAAAAATAATATCTCGATATTTTTAGAAGTTTGGGCGATACATGATAAATATCTCGATATTTCTTGTTTTTATCCAATCAAGCTACAGAATAAGACCAAAGACATTCAAACTACAAGTATTTCGTTAATCATTAAATAGGCAAAACTAACAAATTCCACATGCAGGCTGTCATGGTAAATATATGCAGAATGCAACACATTGTTGTGTGATTACTATTACGTGTTATGTTGTTATATACACACACAATATGATTTACTGTCACATAACAATAACACAAGTAATAGTAATCATGCAACACATGCGCTGTAAAATGGAAGAGATTCAGGAAGTTTTAGCACAGTCGGGTTTACAGTGGCGCATTAACATCTGCTAGACAGGGACATTTCTCCTGACTGTCGCGTCTCGATTCTGCTTACCGGTACAGCACGTGTTAATACAAAATAGTTGAAAAAAAAATGCAAACAAACTTTATTATTCTTAAATTTTATACAAAATATATACATCTAAATGAGTGGGATGGGGGGTCCGATCGCGTAGTGTCGGGGCTGCTTGTAAACCCAGTCCAGCCCGGCGACGAGAGCGGGGCGGAGTGTGCGCTTGCGCATTAAAGTATGTTGTGGTTGTGGGTTGTTGTGCGTCAGGTCTCTCCTCAGGTCCGTCTGCGTTTCTGATGCTCATTTCTTGCCGCATCCGACACGTGTGGAAGAACCGGGGAGACGCAAAGCGTCCTAATGACGAAACATAGTGCCGTAAAGAGTGGGATTTGCGACACAACGACATAAACGATAGAGCATAATATGAAACGATAGACGTTTTTCTATCGTCACACGATATATATTGTCATATCGCACAGCCCTGTTTCAGATTAAATACACCTGTACTTATCAGGTCCCACAGTTGGGTAGTGCAGATAAGAACATAAGAACTTTAGAAAGTGGTGCAAATTGTGTAAATAACTAAAATAAACACAAGCTGTGGCAATTACACAAAATCAATACATTCCCAAATAATATTTCTGTCGTTTTTGGAAATCATCAGGACAGAATTATTATTTTCAACTTCTGCTCTTTTTTAAGGTTTACTATTGTGAAGAAGTGTGCTAAATTGATTTCCTTTGATGATCTGGATTCTTAAGAGCAACAAAAAAACGACAATGTACAAGCAAACCAGAAATATTTTCTACAGTAATGAAATCTAGACCTGTATTGTGGCAAAAATTGGTATAAGGCACTGCAGCAAACACAAAACTGAATTATTTACACTAAAGCAAATCTGTTTTATATATATATATATATATATATATATATATACACACACACTCACCTAAAGGATTATTAGGAACACCTGTTCAATTTCTCATTAATGCAATTATCTAACCAACCAATCACATGGCAGTTGCTTCAATGCATTTAGGGGTGTGGTCCTGGTCAAGACAATCTCCTGAACTCCAAACTGAATGTCTGAATGGGAAAGAAAGGTGATTTAAGCAATTTTGAGTGTGGCATGGTTGTTGGTGCCAGACGGGCCGGTCTGGGTATTTCACAATCTGCTCAGTTACTGGGATTTTCACGCACAACCATTTCTAGGGTTTACAAAGAATGGTGTGAAAAGGGAAAAACATCCAGTATGCGGCAGTCCTGTGGGCGAAAATGCCTTGTTGATGCTAGAGGTCAGAGGAGAATGGGCCGACTGATTCAAGCTGATAGAAGAGCAACTTTGACTGAAATAACCACTCGTTACAACCGAGGTATGCAGCAAAGCATTTGTGAAGCCACAACACGTACAACCTTGAGGCGGATGGGCTACAACAGCAGAAGACCCCACCGGGTACCACTCATCTCCACTACAAATAGGAAAAAGAGGCTACAATTTGCACAAGCTCACCAAAATTGGACAGTTGAAGACTGGAAAAATGTTGCCTGGTCTGATGAGTCTCGATTTCTGTTGAGACATTCAGATGGTAGAGTCAGAATTTGGTGTAAACAGAATGAGAACATGGATCCATCATGCCTTGTTACCACTGTGCAGGCTGTTGGTGGTGGTGTAATGATGTGGGGGATGTTTTCTTGGCACACTTTAGGCCCCTTAGTGCCAATTGGGCATCGTTTAAATGCCACAGCCTACCTGAGCATTGTTTCTGACCATGTCCATCCCTTTATGACCACCATGTACCCATCCTCTGATGGCTACTTCCAGCAGGATAATGCACCATGTCACAAAGGTCGAATCATTTCAAATTGGTTTCTTGAACATGACAATGAGTTCACTGTACTAAACTGGCCCCCACAGTCACCAGATCTCAACCCAATAGAGCATCTTTGGGATGTGGTGGAACGGGAGCTTCGTGCCCCGGATGTGCATCCCACAAATCTCCATCAACTGCAAGATGCTATCCTATCAATATGGGCCAACATTTCTAAAGAATGCTTTCAGCACCTTGTTGAATCAATGCCACGTAGAATTAAGGCAGTTCTGAAGGCGAAAGGGGGTCAAACACAGTATTAGTTTGGTGTTCCTAATAATCCTTTAGGTGAGTGTATATATATATATAATGTTTATTTGTTGCATTAGGCTACATGTCAATTCTGGTCATTTGCAAACTTAAGATAACATGCACTACAATCTTAATAATCGCAGCACATTGTAGAAATGTACACCATTTAATTTTGAAGGAATAGTTAGCCTAATCCCAAAACACTGCTTAATTAAATCCCTAGTAACCTATATAAACAACACACCGTAGAAAATGTGAAATTGCACCAATATTCAACTTTCTGCCTACATAAGACTGTCAGATAAATATTTCCAGCACTTTGAATAAATCATATTTGTCTGATCTTTTTGTTCACACTGTCTTGGGAAACCTTTTCTGCTATACGCCCCTTAAAAGAGGGAAGTTTACTTGTGTACCTGTCAACAATAAAGCATGTTGGTCTTTATATTAATTTGTTCTAATGAACAATGCAACCACGCTACCTGTGCAGAGGTGCTTTCTAATATAGCAAAACTCAAGTAAACTAAAAAAGCATCTTGAGACAAAACACCCGACCCTGAAAGATCATCCCTAGTGCTATTTTAAATGAAATGACATTCAACTTGACTTGTTGGGGGCGTTTTAGCCTCAGATCTGTACATTCAACGTTCAGGCATGTAGAACTGAAATGTAAAGTTTTAAGTAAGAAGGTTGTTATTTTCTGTAATATTTGACCTGATGTACCCTACCCGGCCCTTGATCTTGGTTGGAGTCCCACACTTTAGCAGTTTAGTCATGAGTAAGAAAGTGTACAGAGAGATCCACGCTTTTAGTACCTTAAACACACACACACATATTATATATATATATATATATATATATATATATATATATATATATATATATATATATATATATATATATATATATATATATAAAAAAAGACCAAGAAAGAGACCACATAAAAGATGGAGAGATTAAATAAGAAGCTTTACTTGCATGATCTGGAAGAGAGACGCTGTACATTGAAACAAGTATCTTGGGTAGGCCTTTGATGATAAAGATCATTGAGGATGATCATTTATGTAAATAAACAATCATGCAAATACATATTTACATAAAACAGATATACACCCATAGTTAATCATATATTTGCTATAAATTACAGCAGCAGAAGTCAGCTTTTAATAATCATTTACCACAAACATAAATGATTAAACATTTCATATTTGGCTTTGCATGAATCTCTTGGTATTACCACATTGGGGTCCATTTGTCAGAGTATTAATTATATGGAATGCTATTGTGAATTTCCACGATGCTCAGAATATTGCCAACTATTTGGAAGAACCCAGGGAATGAAATGGTGAGGGCATTCACCAGACTTGCATCCAATTATATGTGAACAGGACTCTCTGGGAATATAGTTGGCAGTACAAGATTCACCTCCAAGCAGTAGTGAAGATAAAAGAAACTATGAATTCATTCATTCAATGACTGTTGATGTTCTGAATTAAAGAGTATCTACTGAGTGCACGTCCAGAAGGTATTTAAGAAAAAAACATTTTATTTGTGTCTTTCAGAGAGTTTCTTAAAGATTGAAAATTGTAGTTGGAATCTGGACTGCCTGATAATTAGAAATTATTCAGTTTTTCTCTCAAAACACCAGATTCCCCTGCGACCAAAGATATTCCAACTGATTTGTGCCAATTCTGTTCTAATATAAAACTAGACACTCAAGCTGATTCAAGCAACTCTGAACTTATTAAGTAAAACATAATACTAAGTCTGTAATTAACATATTGCTAAAATCAACCTACAATCTAAACCCCAATCAACCCCAATTTAAAACTATTTCTTAAGGCTCAGTTAGTCTTACATTAATATAAACATTATCCCCCCTTTTTTTTAAAAAAAGGAGCTCTCTCTCAGAGCTATATGCTCAGCAAAGAGTGTCTTAGCTTCTCATGCATTTTTGTAGACTTTGATGTTGCTCTTAAGGTCAAAAGATGGCATATTGTAGCTGAAGGCATCAGAGAAATTCTTTGTGTAAGACTAGCACTTCATTAGATGTCACGAATGAACAATGAGTTTCTTGAAGCCAGCTCGGGGACCACATTAGGTAACAAGACTGACACTTGAACAGTTTTCCTAGTACCAGTCTACATTTGGACCAGCCATCAAATAGTAATTCATATTACTTCAAATTCCTGTCTAACATAATTGTATTCTGACATTTAATACAAGTGAAAACCTTCACTTGTGACTGAGGGTAGAAGGTAATGAAGAATTGGAAAATGAATCAAATTTGAAGAAAACGCTGGTCATTTATGTCAAATTGTGCAAAATGCATTTTTGTATTGTATCAGACAAGCTACATCTCTAAACAGTTTTGCAAATTCCGTCAGACTTATGTTGAAACATTTTAACACCGCCAAGGCAGTATACACTCCTATAGTAACAATAAAATAATTGGAAATGTATTGTAAACTGCCTGAAAAGAAAATAACTTTTTTCTCCACCATGTATATACCCTGGGCATTCTATCAGACAAATACAATCATGTGTCACTGTGTTTCTCTTGGGTCATTCCTCATCATCTTAATCGTCTTAAGAGCATGGTTAGAAAATGTCCTTGTTTTCATAAGAGAGCGTTTTGTCCTTACCCTACCCTGGATGTGTACAGATTTACCATAGGTTTACCATACACAGAATTAAAATGGAAAGAAGTCCATAAATGTATAGGAATGTGGACTTCAAAATAATATTGAAGAAGAATTAATATAGTTTTTGTCTTGTAGCAAAGCTGACCTTTCCATGGTTTATAATCTCCCCTCTAAGACATTTATTTTTCCTTTATATATAAATAAATAATGTTTTATAAACAGTAACATTGATCTATTTTCAGAATGTAAAATCAGATTTAAATTTCCACAATGCTTATGATTCTTTGTAATTTGTGAGAATGAATGAAAAAATTAAGTTCTTCAAGTTAGATCTAAGAAAGTAGTTACATCTCAGTAGAAAGATAAATAAGAGTATAAAATGTTAATTATTCACAAAGGGGCACACATATGCGGTGTTAGAAATGTTTAAATATAATAAAAGGGAAGATTAAATATTCCCTCTTTGAAACTTGCAGTATGTTAGATTTTGTTCAGATCTTAAGTGCTTTTAATCGATTAAAGACTTTGTTTTAGATGTTGTTGAAATGAAATAAAAAATGTTGATAGGATGCCATATAATTGAACTCTGGGATGCACTTTGCACATCCCTTAGAATAAATTTTAACTAGTGAAAACTAAGCAAATCTTGCAGTTTATTTCAGTATTTCAAAAAGGGAAAAGTAAAATATATCAACCGACAGTCTGACCAAGATCCTCAGCTTTTTGTGACACGACACACAGTTAGTGGACAAAAGGGATACAGGAGTGCAGGAGTGATGTGGCACCATTCTTCCACGAGCAAGCCAATCAACTTGCTGATGGGGGTGGAAAATGCTGTCTCTGTCACTGTTCCTGAATATCTCAAATGCTTGATTGGATTCAGATCTGGTGACTGCGAAGGCCATGACATATAGAGCTCCTTAGCTTGGTGCCGAATCAGCACTAATCCGTATGTTGTGAACATTCTGAAGGATGATTCATCTGACCCCGTCACATTTCTCCACTGCCCGGCAGTCCCTCGCCTGTGCTCTTTGCACTGCAACCCGACTATGGTCTCTCACTCTATGGAGTTCTTGGCGGACCGTTTATTTATGGAACTGATTACTCATGCCCCAGGTTGCAATTTGGAATTAAATCATCTGTAGTTGCTCGCCTGTTCTGTTCACTTCAAAACAATGAATGCATATCACATTCCTGGAGTTTGTGCTTCAGCCTATTGTCACCTTAGACACCTTTGCTCATGAAACATCATCAAGTTCAGTTGTCTTTGTCACTGAAGCTCCTGCCAAATGCATCCCAACAATCATTGAAGTGGTGCCAAAAACAATGCCATGGGCATCATGGGGACTACCAGCCATATTATGTAGGCCACAGAGATCATCGAGCACTTCTTATGAAATGAGCCACTCAGTAGACCCCATAATATTCTTTACACAAGAAGAATGAATCAAATAAAAGTGGTATCTGTCTTTACATAATCAGTATTCACAGCATAGCTGCATCTCGAGTGAGTTTTTCTTGTTGCTTAATACTTTAAATGATAATCTGCCTTTTGCTTTACTTCTTTATGGCATATTTCTATAGCCATTCTATATAGAAGACGGATTAATGCCCTATATTCAGATTAATGCCTCATCTGATCTGAATGTTACACAGGACAGCAAACAATAAGGACCAGACAAGTCTTCACGATGAGTTAAACATTAAACCAAAAATCAAAGCTGGACATACGCAAGCACTTGTTATTGTCAAATCTATCTGACAACAACAAGAATAAATTGGCAGCTAAACAGTTGTGGCGATATGTGCCAGACACATTGAATAACTGACATTTTTAACGCAATTTTAAACAGATGCCTCTTTGCAGAAAATGTTTCAGAAACCTGCAGTAGTAAGGGAAATAATTTTGAAATGATGTGTGTGTGAAACTGTGCCATGTTTGTCTTTTAAATCTACTTATGATTTCCCAAAAGATGTTACTATTTCCTTATGTTCATCTTTCATATTGCAGTCCTCGTGCTTTGCAGGCTAACATTCTCTGGACATTTTTATCAAAAATACATAAATAAACAAAATTAAAAATACAGAAAGAACTGCTTTACTACTGGTGCAGTCTGGTGCATAAAATATTATAAAAGGAACAGTGGTTTATCCTATCCTGACATATTTTCATTTTTCATTTTATAAATATACCCAGGGAAAGACTAGGAGACTGCCCTGCCTCTCCCTGGCCCCTGGGGGAGGTGCCAAAGAGGGGAAGCATCTGAACGGGTCCCTGCCGGTATAAAGCACTGCCTGGTGAGATGAGGCAGGAGGAGAGCCGGGTTTTGGAGAAGAGAAAGAGCGAAACCAACGCAGTGACAGAGAGAGAGCAGAAGAGGACTGACTGAACGGACTAGACTGTGATTTACGAACGTGACCTTGATAGTGGATTATGGATTTGGACTGGTTGCTGAGTGTTGGTCTTGTTGTCGTTATCAGTACTTGTTTATAGAGGGGTCTGTTGCAAGTTTAGATTAGGCTCAAATAGAGTCATGGTTTTACTTGTTTTTTGTATGTCGCTTTGTTTTGATCAAAGAACACTGTGTATAATAAATTCCCATAGTAAATCTCTGTTCTTCTTGCTTTGTGCCGTTGACTCTCCAACTTCTCTCTCCCTTGCTCCTGCATGCCCCCAACTGCTCAAACTCCCCTGAAATGTAAAAAAAAAAGGAAATGGCCGGCCTAGTGGGGAGAGGCAGGAGGAGAGCCCGGGACGGAGAGAGGAGAGAGTAAGGACTGCAGGAATGGACTTTGTTTATGGACTTGATTGGAAAACAGATTTGCAAATTGTACTACGTGTACACAGACATTTCTTGAAACATCAATAGCCATTAAAAAAATTGGAAAACAAAACAAAATTGTGCAAATATAACACTATATATTCTGACTGAGCCGGCGGCTTGGATGAATATAATGTATAAACTGAAATTAATAATGTAATAAGCGACAACATTTGTGCTTACAATGCAGTTTGGAAGACATTGTTAAAAACTATTGAAATGTTATGGTGACAGATGTTGAGGGAGAAATCAGAGTATTTTATTTAAATAAACAAATATAAACAAATATATAGTCATTCTTATTTCTAGGAAGCCCACACAGACGTCTTAAACCCTGAATAAGAGGGATATTCCTAAGGCAGCACTGCACTGCCAGCTTGCCTTAAAACAGCATTTGCCTTTATAAAATGAGAAGACGTTAACCCTAAGTTGTCAATCAACACCTTTAATCAAATTGTGATTGAATGTGACTTGTCCTTTCCATTCTACAACACTGGATTATACGTCTTTCCATCCATCGAGTTTAGAAGTTAACAGCTGCTTTTGAACACAGCCCCTAAGGCTGCATTTTTGATTATTGTGTGGGATGCACATTTCAATAAGGTGCTATCTCAAAAGGGCAGGCATAATACAGAATTAGCGGCGCTACTGTGGAACTTCATTTTTCAGATCCCTGGAGGAGAAATCTAATTGTCTGAGCAAGAATTGCAGAGATTACACAGGGAACCTACAGAAATACTCTAAAGCCTCAGTAATTACAACCAGTGATTTACAAAGATATAATGCATTGTCATGGCTAAGGACATTGTCAGTGTCTCAGACACATCACATCTTCAATCTGTGAATAATATTTTATGGTTGTCTTGGTATTATATCAACAGAAAAGGGTCTACAGTGCTTTTCCAGCAAAGAAAGCTTTGGGAACTGGAAAATTTGGTTTTAAGTGATGCTTAGAATCAGTTTGTGTAATTAGACTCAAACTTCATTATTAGTAATATTAAAAGCTTTGCCTTTCCATGCTTTCTCTGTACCTTGTAAATGCAACTGAAAGCAGTATTTGTGGCATCTGGCTCTTCTTTTCAATACAAATACGTCTTGTATTAATTCAGTACTACTGTATTCCTAGGCCCTAAGCCTGAGAGCTTACCGAGATTCCTGTCTGTTCAAATCAATAGCATTCGCTAAGGCCAAGCACAATTGACTGGCTCTTCCTTTTATTATCGAACCGTGTCTGAATGGAAACAAAGCAATTATGTCTTAGTTGCTTTTAATTACATGCTACTGTTTATATGCAAGTTATGTTATTTCATTTTAAACAAACGGCTCAAGAAGTTGCTGCACCTGTTATGAAAAATATGATGATGCATTTTTTCAGCAATCTTCAAACAAGTATTCGTAGAAAGGGAAGTTGTTCACTCCACTTATAATTCCTGTCCTCTCTATGTCACAATTGTTGTTAGGTTTTAAAATAGATTTCCCTACCATTCACTGGAACTGATTTTCAGTTTTTTTTCTCACACATAAAAGCAAAATGCTTACAGCACATTATTTGACACCCATTTAGTCAGGAAGGTGCCTGGTATTTGTGCAATTATTTTTGCATTAATTAATGTATGTATTTAATAGGGGGAAACAAATCATGAACATACTGTTTAAACTAAGAGTTCGTCATAAACTTTCAGTGCTGTGCTAAAGTCCCCCAGCTTTATAGGTTTTTAGGTTAGGTCAACACAAATCACTACATAAAGAATGAAAACGTACCTGAATTTCAACATGGCCTTCAAGTGAAAGTCAAAATCAAAGCAACCAGTTGGTTCTCAGTCAAGGTATCTGATTACCAATCAAATCAAGGATTGGAAAAGCTTTCACAAAAGCACCAGTAGAAAACCTTCACTCTGACTGCAAACTGGCTATTATAAAATAAGCATCACATTAGTTATAACAAGTACTTATCCAAAATCACTGACCCAATTCTGAGAAACCCTTGATCCTGGACATAATATTCTTGACTTTAGCAAAGTAGAAAATATGAGCTCTTGCCCTTCATCAAATGTGCTTCTTTTAAGTTATTTGGTATAACTATACTTAAGGGGTTTGTATTGCTCCTCATTATCATCACTAGTAAAATAACATTTAATGTTTCATAAAAAAAAAAAAAAAATCTACACCATGTATATAGCCCAGGTTGCATTGAGGTGTTAGAAAATAATATGTAAAGGATGCACACATGCTGACACTAATACACACACACACACACACACAGACAGACACAGAGAGACACAGACAGACACACACACACACACACACACACACACACACACACACACACACACACATTGCATTAAGATTTCAGAGTATGTAATGTGAATGCAAAGTTTTCACTTTCCCTAGTGCAAGCTAAATCTAAGACCCTAATTTGGATATCGGGTTTCTTGTCACTGCTACGGATTATAATCAACTGCAAAATTCACAGGTATTCTGTCAGAAGAACAGCGTGGAGGCCATCCAAAAACCTTGAAGCAAACCCAACAGAGAAAATATCATGTGTGATCTGACTTCAGTTCATTGCGCTTGATTGAATGCTGATCTTTTTGCTGGGATAGAGTTCAAAGTAATCAAGAAAACAGGTTAATTCAGTCCTTGGGCTATTTGTAGCCGTGTATGTGATCAGAGATCGGAACTGAGTAAGTGCAGTGGGCAGAGCGGACAAAGCTCAAACTCTGTTAATATGCAAAGAAAAAAGGCACAAACCCAGCTATACAAAGATTTTGCAGTGTTTGAAATTACTTCATTTTGGCATTCATTGAGCCCCCTAATTCCAGGTCTTTCATGTTGCAAAAAATAATTTCCAGAGGCTTTGGAGAGTGAATGAACTTATTTCTCTGCCAGGTTCCTAAGAAGCAGCATTGTTATTTAAACGGACTGAGGGTTATTCAACACGCCACAATACTCCCAGAGATCAAGTGGCAGCCTAACCATAACTTTTACAAACACTATTAAAGTCATAGGGTTGTCATCTAAACTAATTTAATCTGCAATAAAATACATAAGAGGTACGTTTTATTTTACTCATGGCAGAGGTCTGAGTTGAAATGTTAACATTGAAGGGAAGAATCCATAGGGTTGGGTTTAAATACCCAATTGATTATTAATTTTTACTTAAAAACATCTATTAAATACAAAAGCCAAACTTCGTTAGGAGGAAAAAATATAAGAGTGATATCATAAATAATGCATTAATCAATTTAAATGATGTTTAAGTTTAAATGTTTAAGATGTTTCAAATCCTCCATCGTGTTTTGGCTGTGATTCGTATTGCAACACGTTTAACATACGTATTAAATAAGTTACACTTTCGAGGGCATTTTTAAATACATGTTTAAAAACAAATGCCGCTGTGCTGTGCTGCTGCACTAGCCTGCCCTGTGAGTGGCAGTGCTGAGCACTGAGCAGGACCGAGAACCTGATTCAATGCCAATGTAAGCCAGACCAGCACTTAACACTATCCTAGGATTTGCTCTAATGTATAGAACATGCACATTTTTATATGTGTGTGTGAAATTTCTCATATACCTTGGTCTTTGTTCTAATGTATAGAACATGCATATTTTTATACTTTTCCTTTATTCTCCCTTATTCTAATGTATTTAATTTATTTTTACAATGTTTGATTTGTGGTTGTTTATTATATAAAATGTAAAAATATAAAAATCCTGCCTTATTGCATATTAGTGCATATTTTACACAATTTCTCTCTGACAAGGAGAGTTTTGGGATCCATGCATGAAAATGTTTGATTTGCATGGTAAATATATCGGTAATTGGGAAATTTAGCTTCGCAATTATCGGTATCAGACAAAAAATATTATACTTATAATAATTATTATGATTTATTTATTTATTAGTCAGATTAGCAGACTTACAGAAGCAATAAAAAGTGCAATAATGGAGTGCATTTCAAGGATGATGTGTACTATTGTAGAAGTACTATATCATATATCATGTCCCACTTTTTACCACTCATACACACTTATCAACAGTTTTACCTCTTGATGGGTTTTGCTTTAATGTATAGTTGTCTCTCTATATACCACCATTACAGCCTTGGAACAGCAACCTTGCTTGGAGACAAATTGTTGCTGCACACAAAGTCGTAGTAGTTTCCAATAGTTCTGACTGAGACTGTCATACATCCGGACATCACTGCATGATATTTCATATCAAACATGTGCATGTAGTGCAGTAATAAGCAGGTGAGAAAAATCATGACGTCACTGCCATTTAAACTGATGAGTCGCTTTATCAATGTGCTCACGCTCTCCTCACAATTAGTTGTGCTTTTTGTCTTTTAATAGAAAACTGTTAGAAAAATAAATCAGATTTTCGTTCCTGTATATTTTCCATTCTGCAGCCTATTATTCCGCCGGACATTTTCCACACCGTTTGAAGCGATCACGCAAGTCTGGGGTTAGCAATGTACAAAAAACGTGGCTACATAGGGTGGCCAGGGGGTGGCCAAGACTACTTCAGGGGGTCTATAGACCATGACATTAAATTAGTGTGTAACCCTAACCTGGCATCTAAGGAGCACGAATGAATCCTATGATTGCTGATTAGAGGTAGAAGTGATAATTCACTTAATCCAGAGTCCTTCAATGTGGCAGACAGTGTGGTCACAGGGTCACTTCACTAGCACTCTTTAACACGGTGTCTCTACTTCGGACCTGCAGCTCAGCTCACACCTTCAAATGCCTCTTTCAACACACAGTTCTGTGAAATAGTAACATACCCCATTGCTTATATTTAGTACATTCATTCGACAAAGTACAAAAATAAAATGTTTAAATAAATGTATGTATTAGTTTTAAAACGGTTTCAGACCCCTTCAATTTAAATTGGTTAAACATTATTGTAGTCATATGATAAACATAATATAAACGTTCAAGCATTTTGTAGTATTTACCATTGCCCTTTGCCCCACTGTGAACTGCACAGAATTAATGTTCAAAAATGAGGGCAAAAAAAAAAACAGAGTAATAGGGCGGGGGGCTGGGGGTCCCCCAGAAGAGTTTGACAGCTGGAGACCTGAAATGCGCGATTCTGAGTCATTTCGGAGTCAAAATCTCATGAAATCAGGCAGATTTGGACTCAAACTTATCTTTGCTTCACAACCACACATCACCAGCGACAAATCCCGGATCAGCCGACATTATACACGCAACCAGCCGCGGCGCTGGCGCTGCTCGGTCCCTGTGCGGCGGGTCTGAACCGAAGCGGAAACGCGCGTCTGCGCAGAAATCATCTGTGTCCGCCGCTGACGTAGCAGTTTCTAGCTGAACACAAGTTCATGCAGCTGCACGCCGGTCCTGTGTGCACTTTCATATTTTAGAGGCGAGGTTGACATCTGTCCACACGACAAACGATGCACATTTTAGCTGCTTATGTATAGAAATCAGGAAAACCGAACCCCTGTGTGTGTTGTGTTTGACAGTGCACAGAGCCCTCTTGCCCAGTCACATAACCAGGAATTGCTGCGACTTGGATCCACACTGTAACAAGCACTGAGTGCAACAAACCTATATATATATATATATAAAGTTAATGAAAATGATTGTCGCAGTCCTGTCAAAAGCGTCTGGCAGTCCGGATGTGGCCCGCGGGGGTCTATTGAACTGGGAACCGATCTCTCTTCTCTGATTAACTGTCTTAATGGAGCCAAAGGTCTAACATTAACTTACACACGAATCAACTTTCATAAAAGTTGTTCAGGAAACCTAAACCCGATGCTAAACCTTAAAACTTACTTCAATTATGATGTTTTCACCAATCGCGAAAAGAGCTCTTGGAGCTGTGGAGATATTCTCTCTTCTTCTGTATGCTCTTCTTCTTCTCCTCATTCTTCTTCATCGCGCAACCGACGGTAATCTCTCTCTTCCTCTTCCTCGGTTAGAAAACTGCGCCGCGAACTTCAAATAAACGCCTCTTTCGACGAGCGCTGAACTGACTCACTCAGCATCAGGCTGCTGGTAGCCAATGAAAGGTTGGGGTGGCACCGGGGTGGCACCGGGGTGGCACCGGGGTGGCACCAGGGTGGCCAGTCACATGTCAGGGGTGTCCAGTGGTGGCAGCACCTTCAGCTCCCGCTTCCCGCTCCTATCATTGCAATGTATTGAAAAAATAATAATTTAGGAAACTACAGTGGAAGTTATTATTTGTTTCCTCACACATGTGGTCATAATAGTTGCATGTGACCTTTGTTTCACTCAATACACCTTTAGAAACAATACAAGAATATCAAAGCAATTGCAATGTCGACTTACACAGAAAACAAGGGGGCTTAGATGTTACAGATTAATTAATTGACCTTTTGCACTTTTCACCTCGAGAGCCCAGGGCTGAAAACTGCTTTTATGGGTAAAGTTTCTGTTTCAGGTTAATCATGCGTTAGTCCACATACATTCTATATATACCAGTAATTTGACAAGATTTTTAATATAATTCACCTGCTATGAAGGCAATCCTCTCAGAACCACAGTAAGAACATGAAAGTATAGTAAAAATGTAACCAACTACGAAGATCAAAATCTTCAAGCCTATCATATAACTCTTGTTCACATTCAATGAATAGCTGTGACCTGGACTAGACACTTAGAGTAGAATAGTGTGCAGGCAAGTACTGACATTTCCAAATCTGATATAGCTGCATCTTAAATAAAATCAGCTACTTAATTATATAATGTCATATATTATTAAAAAAGGTGATTATGGCAAATATTACAAATAAATTGAATAGAATGTGTGGTATTTGTTACGACTACAAGACACATCCAGTCCTCTTGTTGCTTGTATTTAAACTCTAGATGTTTCATCACCTTTTTCAGCAACTGCTGTTCAGTCATGCAGATGGAGAGGTTTTAAAGAGCAGTGCAGATTCATTAATTTGCAATATATTTAAGCATCGTTAAGCACTTTTACATGTTTATTTACAGAACACTGATTGGAAAAACATCTGGCTTTCTATGCACATCATTGATTTTCTACTCAGATGCGTCTTAGTTTAGTTCCACTACTTTTATTAAACTAATTGTTACCAAGGTTCCCACTGATTATGGCCGTCGCTCTCTTGATTTGTGGTTTCTAATAAATGCAATACACTTCAAGAGAGCTGGAAATCACCAGCTTTTAAATAATATTACAGCTTTTAAATGGTCTCTTTCTGGAGAAATAATAATTTGTGCTCCTTTTTCACAGTTTTAAATATGTATACATTTTATTACTTTGTACCTCATACCATTAAATTTTGTCTGCACACTTAGCACAACATCTTAAACGACTGTATTGATCCACTGTTATTTCTACATATATTTCACAAATTCATGTTGAATAATAAAAAATAAAAAAATCACGTCATGTAAAGGAAAACACAGTATGTAGCCCCTGCCTCATGTGGATGAGTGTGGAAATGTACATTCTTTAGAAAGACTAGAATTAAATGTCATTGTCATTTAAAGATCTATTTTTTCAAGTACTTTTCATTACCGCTGTGTCTGAACATACATGTCCGTGTCATGCGTAGCATTTATGTGAAAATCATTTATACTTCACAATCTACATACATCCTTAAAAAGAAGAATATCTAATTGTGAGCCTGAGCAATCTGAAATGATTGTTTAAAATCATGAATGGAATTAAAACATCCATAGAGCAGAGGAACAGACATTTTCCTCTTAGAAGTCTACTCCTGGTATACCAAACTTGTCAAATGCCCACATTATTTGTACTATTGCAATGTTCATTGTTTTAGGATTTAATGTATTCAAGTAAATAATTGAATGTATTAATGATTAAGCCTAGATGTCCATGAGAAAGATATTAAATAAATACATTAACAAATAAATAAATACAATTCTATGTCTGTACTGGAAATCAATGAGTTAATGGAGACACTAAACTAACACTGCCAAAGGGCAGGTCTAATTAATATTTTACCTAACCTGTATCAGGCACTTCCATATACATTTGTCCATTTATAAAGAGTAACACTTCTGGTTACATATTTGTGTCTATCATATTGCCATACGGCTTCTATCACTTCATTAGAGTACTAATTCTGTGTCAGCAAATGTATTAAAAGTATCACATTAATTAAAGTATGGCTGGTGCTAAGGGTATAGGCCCGGATGGGAGTTTTGATACACTGGCTCAGATTTAATTTGCTGCCTGCTAATTTTTGTTGGTGTTAATAAGACCGATCAGGCTAAAGTCTTGCATTATAATATAATCAACCCATCCAAGTGAACCGTGAATGGATTTAATATTGGATGACAACTCAGTCATACCCTGAGTAAAGTCCTGGGAGGTAGGTGCATAAATTCTGAGCAGGAAATACAACTAGAAAGGAGAGGCACATGCTGCCCACAAATTCTCCTGGAGAACAAAAAGGGAAATATTCAATATTATAACCAATGCTGTGTTTTGAACTGTGACTAACCCCAAATTGTGATTTTGACATAGACAACAAAGGCCTTTTTAGAAGTGGAACAAAACAAAATGTACATATTCTGTTGAACATCAAAGTGAATTGTCTACTTTGCTTTTGGGGATAATAAATACCTGTGGTTCTATATTACCATTTTATTTTGCAACGTACATTGTGTTGTGACTCCTGTAACTTGCTCTTCTGCAGGAATGTTCCTGTCTGTTAATTTCAAACCAATTGTGCATGAATGTCATTATGTTATAAAATGTCTGTAGTTACCCCCATGTATGACCTTTTGCTACTGACTTACCAGTTGGATTTGTTTGTACTTCCTTGCATCTGCCTTTTGCTCATGTACCTGTCACTCTAATTGTGTATGCCTGTGAAACATTCAGTATAAAGAGTAGCATTCATTTTCTTTATTTTTATATAGGAGTCATAGTGTTGACAACAAACACACTACTTGTTAGTCACTATTGCTGTCCACTATTCTATATATATATATATATATATATACAGTGAGGGAAAAAAGTATTTGATCCCCTGCTGATTTTGTACGTTTGCCCACTGACAAAGAAATGATCAGTCTATAATTTTAATGGTAGGTGTATTTTAACAGTGAGAGACAGAATAACAACAAAAAAATCCAGAAAAACACATTTCAAAAAAGTTATAAATTGATTTGCATGTTAATGAGGGAAATAAGTATTTGATCCCCTATCAATCAGCTAGATTTCTGGCTCCCAGGTGTCTTTTATACAGGTAACGAGCTGAGATTAGGAGCACTCTCTTAAAGGGAGTGCTCCTAATCTCAGCTCGTTACCTGTATAAAAGACACCTGTCCACAGAGGCAATCAATCAATCAGATTCCAAACTCTCCACCATGGCCAAGACCAAAGAGCTGTCCAAGGATGTCAGGGACAAGATTATAGACCTACACAAGGCTGGAATGGGCTACAAGACCATCGCCAAGCAGCTTGGTGAGAAGGTGACAACAGTTGGTGCGATTATTCGCAAATGGAAGAAACAAAAAATAACTGTCAGTCTCCCTCGGTCTGGGGCTCCATGCAAGATCTCACCTCGTGGAGTTTCAGTGATCATGAGAACGGTGAGGAATCAGCCCAGAACTACATGGGAGGATCTTGTTAATGATCTCAAGGCAGCTGGGACCATAGTCACCAAGAAAACAATTGGTAACACACTACGCCGTGAAGGACTGAAATCCTGCAGCGCCTGCAAGGTCCTCCTGCTCAAGAAAGCACATGTACAGGCCCGTCTGAAGTTTGCCAATGAACATCTGAATGATTCAGAGGAGAACTGGGTGAAAGTGTTGTGGTCAGATGAGACCAAAATCGAGCTCTTTGGCATCAACTCAACTCGCCGTGTTTGGAGGAGGAGGAATGACCCCAAGAACACCATCCCCACCGTCAAACATGGAGGTGGAAACATTATGCTTTGGGGGTGTTTTTCTGCTAAGGGGACAGGACAACTGCACCACATCAAAGGGACGATGGACGGGGCCATGTACCGTCAAATCTTGGGTGAGAACCTCCTTCCCTCAGCCAGGGCATTGAAAATGGGTCGTGGATGGGTATTCCAGCATGACAATGACCCAAAACACACAGCCAAGGCAACAAAGGAGTGGCTCAAGAAGAAGCACATTAAGGTCCTGGAGTGGCCTAGCCAGTCTCCAGACCTCAATCCCATAGAAAATCTGTGGAGGGTGCTGAAGGTTCGAGTTGCCAAACGTCAGCCTCGAAACCTTAATGACTTGGAGAGGATCTGCAAAGAGGAGTGGGACAAAATCCCTCCTGAGATGTGTGCAAACCTGGTGGCCAACTACAAGAAACATCTGACCTCTGTGATTGCCAACAAGGGTTTTGCCACCAAGTACTGAGTCGAAGGGGTCAAATACTTATTTCCCTCATTAACATGCAAATCAATTTATAACTTTTGAAATGTGTTTTTCTGGATTTTTTTTGTTGTTATTCTGTCTCTCACTGTTAAAATACACCTACCATTAAAATTAGAGACTGATCATTTCTTTGTCAGTGGGCAAACGTACAAAATCAGCAGGGGATCAAATACTTTTTTCCCCCACTGTATATATATATACATATATATACACACACACACACACACACACATATATATATTTCTACCATATTGTATACAACAGTTAGAAATGTTCTCTTCAAATCATAAATCATCTAAGACATACTGCTTAAATCAAATGACTCACTACTACTCAAAAAGCAGGAATATGTATCATGAAAATGTATACAATGCTGGTGCAGAATTTCTTTGCCTATTATTACAACTGTGTTGAGGCAGGAAGATAATCTGTTGATCTATTGTACACACTCTTAAACCATACTATAATCTTATGCTTGGTATACCCTTCATCAGTATTCCTATGCAATTTGCTGTAGCTTTACTTTTCAAAAAGGCCACAGATTTCACCAAAGTCAGTTTAACTAAGTCACTGTGACTTCATCTCTGGTCTTCCTTATATCAGTATGGAACAATCCACTTCCTTTAATATAATTCAACACATGACAGAGTGCACAATAGGTGGTGCTAAAGCAATAGGCGCAGGACATGGTAGTGGCTGATTGTGAGGGGATGCACAACCTAAAATCTAGAGCTCAAGGTTCTCTTCTGTATTATTCCAATGAAGTGCAGATCCAGGTAGCACCAATTCTCATAAGGCAATGCCAATATAGCAATTCCCACAGGTCACAGCTAGGAGAGATAGAAAACAAATCAATAACAATAATCATATGAAGTAATGCAAATCAAAATGTATGTGCTTCTATAGCTGTATTATCTGCTAAACATGTACTATAGCTATACAGATACACATATAAATACAGAAAGAGCTCCATAACTTTGTCACCGAGCTCCAGCAAACAGCTGTAACAGGGCAGAGGCATTGATTAAAATATTGACCCGTTTTACTTCTGCATAAGTCGCTGATTTATCTTGCATTTAGGAAATGCAGTATTGTGCCAAAATTGATTTTTTTGGCTCACTGTACTGGGGCGATATGGGTTACACATGCTGAAATGAAAATTATTTTAGTTTTTTTGTAAATGTGTGTCTTCAAAAGGTTCTCTTCCCACATTGATTTTCAATTTATTAAAGTAGATTTCTTTCACTGAATATTGCTAAACTTAAAAAACATGAATTCGAGTTCAGAAGTAGTTTTTTTCCT
This sequence comes from Amia ocellicauda, assembly GCF_036373705.1. NCBI lineage: Eukaryota > Metazoa > Chordata > Actinopteri > Amiiformes > Amiidae > Amia > Amia ocellicauda. The sequence continues at coordinate 5,566,858 of NC_089859.1, forward strand.
CCTTCAAACAAATCTAAATACAATCTATGTATATATGTAAAATACATTTGTATTGAGGAAAATAATGATAATAATAACACAAATGTTTTAGCACACAATCTCCCCTGAAGGCAAAAATGACATATCTGTCAAATGCTGAAGAACTACAGGAGTTGATGGATAGGTTTTTTTTAAACACCCATTAGAACTGATGAACACTTTTGGTTTCCCAAAGCCATAGTTCCTCAACTTTCAATAACATTAAAAATGAACAGCTGGGATGCACAATAGCATTTCAAACCTAGCTGTAGATCAAATAGGAAAACAAATACATCTCTTTTTTACATTTCCATACCATCTTTGAATGGTGATTATTTTAATCAATCTAATGACCTACAAGTGAATGTGCAGTTCTGAAGACTGAATGTGCAGTTCTGAACAACATACATGAAACCTAATCACAGTTGATCCATGCTTATATTTTCAATTATTTAGTCATTATTTCATATTTGGAATACTTGATGCCCAATAGAATACCTTCAGATTTTCCATCTTAAGGGAAATGTAATAATGTGTCAGTCAATTTTATACAGTTATTCTCACTGGATGAATAAACATTACTCTGGTTGGTTAATGGAAAATGCTTAATCTCTGTTGTCAATGTATGTAAAAACTACCACACTGCCTCCTCTTACTTTTTGCCTGAGATCTAAATGATCAGTGTAGACCAGAGAATCAGGATTTCTGACCTCTGGATCGTAGAAGAACCACTGACCAACACAGAAATCCTTTTGTTCTGTGTTGAGCTCATTCTTTTCTATTCACAAAGCGATATCAGAAAATTGTCTTTAAGACTGCTATGCATTTCGCCATGCTTTCCATATCCCACAGGGTACACGAATCAGTATTAGAATTCCTTTCACTCATACAAAATTTCACAAACTTGTTTCAAAACAGCACTATGGGGACTTCACTCAAAGGATTAAACCTGTGGTAATCTGCTACCTAATCCCTGACAATCCCGTGCTTATATTCACTGTGTACATCCCCCCTTTTAAGTTAAACAGAGCTGAAGTTCAATGAAAATTTCCAGAAAGAGTTTACAACAATTTACAAAATGTGAAGACTTGTAAGTATTCAGTTGTAAGCAGAAAATCAAATGCCTTCTCTACATGATAAAGCTTAGTGTTTCATGCATTAGTGGCATGCTTATCCACTTTTATGGTTCAGTTTGAAATTGGTAAACTCTGTGGTTCTGTATGTTGTTCTAAGAGGAGTGCACAACCCCTATTACACCGAAGTGTGTAAATAAAACCATTTGAAACAGACAAGTAAATATTCATAGCTAATGCAATTATTGTGCACTATTTATGCAAGAGACACACTTAGGCCCGTTCACATCAATCACAATTATTATTTTTTTGTTCTACCTTCTCCACTCCAAGGGGCATACACTAACAAGAACTGGAATAAATGTGCCTTTTCTAAATAAATAATGCAAGCAATCAAATCAATAAAGAGGAGATTTAATTTTAATTAAACTGCAGAAAATGGAATCCTTAGTCATTTCATTTTCTGGGGGAGGCATTTGCGAAACTAATACCATTGAACACAAATCCAAATATGCATCAGACCTGAGCCATTTTGTTTTGCATGCAGTGATGTCTTCACTGTAGTGCAAGCCAGCTGGACCAATGAGTGTTACATTTTGAGGCCCGTTTCTGTTTAGGACATTTTGATTTCTGACTCCTGGCTGTTTTTCTCAAATCCTTCGGGTGTAACGGATTTGGAGAAATCTCCTGCTCATGTTAAATCAGCCATGATATCCAGCTTTTGCACGCCAGCTAAAACACCTTTTTTATTTTAGAACAGGCTACATTACCAGCATTTTATAGCAATTCAAAGTAATTACAGGAAGAAATGTTTACAAACAAGTGGTATTACAATGGAAAATGCATCTTGGCTTTATTTTGATTTTTTTTTTAGAGAGAGAATTTAATTTGGTTGCTGGGACAAAAACTGCTGAAGGTCAATATACACCACATATTGTCACAGTGGGGATGCAATTAGTTACAATAATTAGTTTAAGGGTGAGTTCACGCATTGTTACAACATTAATAAACAAAAAAGGGGTATTCATTTCAATACAAATAATAATATGCTTGTCATTGGCAAATTGCTTTGAATGGAGACAAAAGCCATGGTTTACTGTTCTGTGCATTTCTGACAAAGACTAAATGTAGCAGGTTTACAATTCGGAACCCCTTTCTAATATAAACCAGCACTGATGTTGAAATAGTCACCGTAAATGTCAAAACTGTCAAACTGTCAAATTAAGAAAACGTAGTAGAAATATAAGAAGCTATCTTTAATAATAATCATTAAAAAATTATAATAATAAAAGGCAAATTGTCATATGCAGACATATGTAAATATTTCACATTTTGCTTCACATCAGGAACTTTCACATAGAAACATCTTATCGTATGTTTCAAGAAATGTGCTGCTGCAGTTCTGATATAGGGGAAAAAATGCTAATTTCTCAATCCACAGTAACACACAGTAGGTGATATTTAAATGTCCAAGACTGCCTACACATTTAGTAAACAACTACTCAGGAGGAGAGCTATTGATGCAGATTTTCTGCCAGGGAGAAGGTGAGATATGCCAGGTAAACAGGATCTTGACTACTGAATTCCCAGGAGACCCAAGTATAATTCCTGCTTCTGTTTAAGAAGCTATTTTAAACGTAAGGAAGCGATTGACCCTGTTCCTACAGACACACTGCCTGAGGGATGCGTTTTTACTTTGACTTGATGAAGTTGTGTGATGTGTGCCTGCCACACCACGAATTCATTACTGTGGGGGCAATTTTCAAGTGCAGGAAAACCCAGTCATTGATTACTTGACATTCAGTGTATAATTACACCAAATTGAATTGCAGCTCCATTTTTTTTTCACTCTTTCATTACTTTCTTCAACTAAGTCGTGCTTCACCTTTGCATATCAAGGTCTTTCTCACAGCTTTACTTGTGTTCTGTCCATCCTTATTAATAATAGCCACTCAAGATACTATTGCAAAATTGCAATCTCAATACAATATAGTTCTGCAGTTCGACATCCATGATTGTAGAGTTCTCTGCTTAGAAATTTAAATGGGAAATGTATGCTAAATATATATTAAAAATTATGATGTTTTCTCAAATATAAAAGTTACTAAAAAATACTTTGAGCAGTGACTAATCCTATTGCATGTCCGTAGGTGAACAGATTTAATATTATACCAGTGTCAGTCTTATCAATAAATACAATCACCCTGTGACCTAAGCTGCAGCACAGAAGCCCTTGAATAGCAAGGATAGTAGACTGGCTAAGTGTCAGAGTCTGAGATTTACTGGATTAATTTTACTATGATGTGAAGATGGAAATGAGGCATAAATATTTGCAACTTGCAGACAGAGTGGTGTATGGAGTTCAAGGGATTTCAAAGTGTAAGACTTCAAGGCTTCTGTATACGTTTGAATTCATTTGAATATATAGTTCCTAAATTTGTACTCTTTAAATTAGTAACACAGTGAATTCCTCTTTGAAGCGTTCCAGCAAGGTAAAAGCCTGAAGCCCATGATTATTTTCATTCTTAATTAAATAGATAGATTGTTAGACTGATGGGGAGATATAGATAGATAAATAAAGGTGGATAATAAATTTAACCTTGAGAAAATGCAATCAATTAATGAATATCAAAGTAATGTCCACAAACGCAATAAACACAGTTTTCACATCAAATAGATATTAATATTTTAATATTAATATATATATATATATATATATATATATATATATTGCAAACTAATTGATGAATACATACAATTTACCCGGTACACAAACCATTTTGATATGTTATTAAGATCATATAATATTGTTATAACTAGTATTAAAATTAAGCCAATTGGATTATGTTTCAGTATACTTGTCAGTGTTTCTTTACTAAAACCATTAAAACTAAATTTCAATGTCATAAACAATATTGTATTACTTACCAATAACTTTTAAAATATTTGTGATTGAAATAGATACATCATTACCCACAAATAGTACTTCCTGTCAAGTTGCATTAATTATTGACCATGCTGTATTAAATATGTATTAGAAAAACAGAAATGACAGTACCTTCACATTAGCATGCAATTGTGTTCAAAATTATAATTAGTTCAGGAGCTCCAGATATTTATGTTTTATCTGTGCTTTTCCTGTACAATAAAAAATAAGTTGCAGATGGGTTTCTAGTGCAGGGGCGATACGTTACAAAATGTCCTGGTCTTACTCACTCATTATGCCAAGTCAATGTGTAACTTATCATAGGTTCAACCACAATGTTGTAAATACCATGCACTGCAAAAATGTGGACAGTGGATGAATGCAACTGTTTAAAAACTGCTGCTCTGTAAAAGTTTGCATCGTGCACTGTCTGGTCGTGTCTTACACCAGATGTTCCTCCTGTACGTTTATGCTTACATCTGCACCTGGTGTGCTTTTGCCAGATTTGTTCAGATGGATGCAATGCAACTCTTGAAATCTCAGAGAGAATCATGCCATTCTCATGCTTTGTCATAGCTGTGTTTCTGTGTTGACTTTTGGAACAGAAGCTCTTCCATTCGTTTCTTTGCTGTTGTCATTACAGAGCTGATGTCTATCTCGGACATCAACATCAAAAAGATTGACTTATGCTATTATGATCCCTAGTGGTATTCCAAAACATGCTTGTGGCTGAATGTCTTAAAGCTGAAACTGCTTTAATATACACTGACAGGTCATGGCTTCAAGCTGCTTCTGTCTCTGTATCTGCTTTTAACATTTGACATAAATCTCAAAAAGCGTGTATATTGAGACAACACATTTTGATGGAGATCTTTATCTCTCAGAGAAAGAAATAATACATGTTGAAAATGTATCCATCAGGCTCTTTATTTCTTCTTCTTAGCCTGTGATGGATTTGGCAAATGAGAACTTGATCTTTTAGATGGGTCTGTTCGGCAAACAGAGAAAGCTAGAATTAAGCAATCTGTTGCTCACCAGTGACACCCCATTGACCAGACTATCGTGTTAGTCTTACCTTCTCTCATCGGTGAGCAGCCACAAAGACATCCGAGACTAGATTCCCAATCTAGGTACGTTGGCATCAATTTAATTTCTGACATCAAGCTCAAAAATAAAAAACTAATCAAAAGAAAGCAACAACAGAGGCCACATACTAGGAAAATGTTTGTTTAGGAGGGAAAATATTTGTTTACGCAAGGAATTGTTGGGGTCTGTAACAACCTAACCAGTCATGTGATTAAAGCTTACTGTCTAGGTTTCTGTGTAAATGGGATTCTTTTGGTATACCAGGAAAAGGGTTCAATCAAAGCTGTGACCAATTACAAATGGAAGGGTGCTTTCTACTGGGCAGATGCAATGAGAGTCTGGCAGCAAATGCTGCATTCAAGCAATACATTTTGAATTAGCGAAATGCTGTGTCTGCAAACTTTTACTTCAGTGATTGATATTTACCTTTGATCAACATACATTGTAGAAATCCCATGCATCTAAACCTTTTCTCCATTAAACAAAAAACAAACAAAAATCCAATTAAAAAGAATTACAGTACAATTACGCATTGAATTTGTCCGTTGCCAAAAGGAAAGACAATCTTGTGCAATATCATTTTAAATATTGTGGAATATGATCAGTCCAGAACCAAGCAGAATAGCCATACAATTAATGCCAGCCGACGTCTGTTTTCTCTCCTGTCGATTTCATCAAGTATGAAGTAAAAGTGCACTTACCGAAGGTCTATTTTGTTTATACTGCATTTCCTATGTATATATGTATGATAAGATGCAAATGCAGTTAAGCATGTTTGAAAGCATTTTCAGAAACCCGTCATTTTTTTTGTTTAAGCAGGGTGACCTTTTATATTAAGAGTGCCGATTCATTGGGTACCTCGGGGCAGACACACAGTGTGAGACATCATCTCCCTCCTACAGCTATAACAATAAACTTGGAACAGATAATGATCTGATTTGTTTCCCTATTTTTTCCCTCTTCTTCACCAAAGTGGTTTAGTGCTTATGAAATGTGAGAGATTGATAGTCTCAACTTAACACTTCTGTCCACATGGGAGGAGTAGTATAGAATGGCAGCTCTTTGTACTGATTTGTCAGTGTGCTATAAATTCAGGTCTTTAAGGACCTTGCTCTGCCGAGGTGAGAAATGAATTCAGCACCCTGTACATTCATTCCAACACCCTTTGAGCGAGCTTTGATAAATCTCAGCCTTTTTTCTGATATGGACCACAGACCACTTGAGAGGTGCAGAGACAATCAATTTGATTTTAATTGGGATCCAAACCATATTTGATATTAGATCCCAAGAGCCACAAGATGTGTTTCAGCACTCTGCCAAACTTTCAGACAACTTATAAAATTCAATATCTCCTTGTATTCTGTGCATCTAAGCTCCCTGGACAAAGAAAGAGAGGGGAAACAGGAATATGGATGAAGTGTAATAAATTACAAATAATAATAATTATGGTTAATTTCCAGTACACTGTTTAGCAGTTTTAGTTTAGTTTTAGTTATGCTAAATAATGTGTTTTAATACATTGTTTAAAAGATATTCTGCATTACATAGCTCTCTGTGATATATAATGTGTGTATAGGCTATAAGTTGATCCTTGAGTTTCGTTCAGTCTGGCAAGAGAGATCCCTCCTAAAACAACAAAACATGCGCAAAGTTGCAAAAGTCGCTCAAGGGCTTAATTCAGAAGTGAGTCTGGAGAAATTCCAAGTGGTATATTTTAGATTCAATAACAAACAGCAACAAAAAAGTATTTCTATTTTACTTTTGTTCCAGCTCCAGTGCAGAGACTTGAACCTCCAAAGTGTTTCTCATTTAAAACATGACATAACAAACATTTTCAAAAGTTAATGTAATGTTCTGTGAGAAAACAAAGACTAATAAAGCATACAGTGAGGGAAAAAAGTATTTGATCCCCTGCTGATTTTGTACGTTTGCCCACTGACAAAGAAATGATCAGTCTATAATTTTAATGGTAGGTGTATTTTAACAGTGAGAGACAGAATAACAACAAAACAATCCAGAAAAACACATTTCAAAAAAGTTATAAACTGATTTGCATGTTAATGAGGGAAATAAGTATTTGACCCCTTCGACTTAGTACTTGGTGGCAAAACCCTTGTTGGCAATCACAGAAGTCAGACGTTTCTTGTAGTTGGCCACCAGGTTTGCACACATCTCAGGAGGGATTTTGTCCCACTCCTCTTTGCAGATCCTCTCCAAGTCATTAAGGTTTCGAGGCTGACGTTTGGCAACTCGAACCTTCAGCTCCCTCCACAGATTTTCTATGGGATTAAGGTCTGGAGACTGGCTAGGCCACTCCAGGACCTTAATGTGCTTCTTCTTGAGCCACTTGGCTGTGTGTTTTGGGTCATTGTCATGCTGGAATACCCATCCACGACCCATTTTCAATGCCCTGGCTGAGGGAAGGAGGTTCTCACCCAAGATTTGACGGTACATGGCCCCGTCCATCGTCCCTTTGATGCGGTGCAGTTGTCCTGTCCCCTTATAATACACCCCCAAAGCATAATGTTTCCACCTCCATGTTTGACGGTGGGGATGGTGTTCTTGGGGTCATAGGCAGCATTCCTCCTCCTCCAAACACGGCAAGTTGAGTTGATGCCAAAAAGCTTGATTTTGGTTTCATCTGACCACAACACTTTCACCCAGTTCTCCTCTGAATCATTCAGATGTTCATTGGCAAACTTCAGACGGGTTTGTACATGTGCTTTCTTGAGCAGGGGGGCCTTGCGGGCGCTGCAGGATTTCAGTCCTTCACTGTTTCAGTCCTTTGTGTTTCTTCCATTTGCGAATAATCGCACCAACTGTTGTCACCTTCTCACCAAGCTGCTTGGCGATGGTCTTGTAGCCCATTCCAGCCTTGTGTAGGTCTACAATCTTGTCCCTGACATCCTTGGACAGCTCTTTGGTCTTGACCATGGTGGAGAGTTTGGAATCTGATTGATTGATTGCTTCTGGCTCCCAGGTGTCTTTTATACAGGTAACGATATGAGATTTGGAGCACTCCCTGTATAAAAGACACCTGGGAGCCAGAAATCTTGCTGATTGATAGGGGATCAAATACTTATTTCACTCATTAACATGCAAATCAATGTATAACTTTTTTGAAATGCATTTTTCTGGATTTTTTTGTTGTTATTCTGTTTCTCACTGTTAAAATACACCTACTATTAAAATTATAGACTGATCATTTCTTTGTCAGTGGGCAAATGTACAAAATCAGCAGGGGATCAAATACTTTTTACCCACACTGTATATTCATGGAGAAGAGTGCAGCAATGCGATGGGTTGAGTATTATGGTGCAGGGTGGTGAAGGGTGGGGGATGTGTGTTATGGGGGAGTTTACAGAGAGGATGAATAGAAACAGACAAAAGGAGACCAAGGTAAATGGACTGAGACTTTGCATTTTTATTGGAGATTTGGACTGGTTGCTTGTGTGTCATATATGTCTTTTATTAGTACATATGTTTAGAGAGGGTCCCATCCACAGTATAGATACATAGGTAAGGTTTTGTTTGTTCCGATTTATTTCTGTCACCAGCATCACTGTAACTTTACCATTACATATAAATAAATAAATCACACACTTACATTACCATTATCCAATTCAATTTTAAGGTAAACGACACACAAACATTTATGTGCTAAAATAAAATCATAATAATAAAAACAAATGACACAAACAATAGCCAAAGGTACTTTGCGTGGAAGCTGTTGTAAACCTGTCAGTATCCTGAAACTTCAGCGTTGATAAAATCTGCGATGGCTGGGAAAATAAATAAATAAATAAAAACTCTTAGGGCACAAATGCCCTTCAACCTAATGAGTCTTCTAACACCTGTGATTAAAATTCAGTCTGACGGACTATGGCGACACTCGTTATAAATAATTGATCATAACAAAATCTGCAGCTCTGTCATGTGAATGTCATGTCTCATTTGGTTGCACCAACTGGCTGTGACAGCCCTGCAACATGCAGCTTAGAAGATATTATTTGAAGGCTTTTCTTGATAGATCTTTTCTTGAGTGTGAAGTGATGTGTTATTAGTGAATCTATCTGTCACTTACATCTCAGGATTTGAGAGAGGGAAAAAAAAAGTTCAGACAAGTATGTTTCATAACATCTAGACATACATTTTTTATTATTTATAGTAGCATCATAAAAGACTCTGGAACCTTCTCTGCATCCATATCATTTTACAAAGCACTATTAGCTGAGTAGTGTTGTGGGCTGCAGGTTGGTAGGCCAGTAGGAAGTGGGGTTGGAGAGGTTTCGCAGCAAAGTCTTTTTTGCCTCTAATTGAAACAGGCATAATTAAATGTATTGTATATAGCAGAGATACTTGACACACCTTCTATACAGAGGTTGGACTCAATATACTGTCAAACACCGCTTACCTGAGCCACACAATGCAGAGACATGATGCATTATATAAATTGGAGAGCAGGGTATATATATTTCGTCAAGCTATAGTACACAATACTTTTGTTTGACATGTAATGTAATTGGAAAGAGGGTGTAGTCTTATTCATGAGAGTAGGAACTTGCATACAAGCACTGCATTGGTCGTCCACAGCCAGGAGAAAGAAAAAGAGAGAAATAGAAAAGAGAGCGAGAGAGAACTTCTATAGTGTTTCACAACCTGCTTGTTACAAGAAGCTAAGATATGAAACTGAGCTTTCCCCACGGAAGCACTCTCAGACTCAGAAAGGCCGTCTGCTTCAAAGAAAGATTGTTCTTGTCAGATCTCCAAGTGGCCGTGAGCAAGATTTGGATGTCTTCTAAGTAAAACCATGCACAAGCCAGTTGGACAGATGGGGGGCCAACTGCAAACCATTTGGAATACAAGGGGACTTGTGTCTGAATCGCTACACTATTGAAAAATAAATCTCTCTAACAACAGTTATTCAGTAATTTAATTAAACTTCCTACCCTCTCTTTTTAACAGTTTACTTGGCTAGTTCATGCAATGTGCCCGATAAAGTAAAGTACAGTTCAATATAATTTAGTGATGACTATGTTTCTACTTTTCACTCTGCTTCATGAACATAAGTCACGTTTTGCCTGGGAAGGTTACTTCAGGATAAGTGGTTTCAAACACACACAAAAGGAGTCTAAAATGAATGAAGCAGTTCCTTCCTGCAAGGGATGTCCTTACTATAACAAAATCGTACTGCTGTGTCATTTAGAAAACGGTATATTGAAAATATGTTAAAATGCTTTAGCAATAATTAACGTGCCTACATGGAAACCAGAAATATCAGTATTACAGCTGCATTTGATGCAATCAAATATTGTGAACACCGCCGCTTCTAAATGATAATAATAACACGGTTCATAATAACCTTGCAATTAAGTGTAATTATCAGCTGTGAATAATACAACTAAGAACACAACTACTAGTAGATCTAAAGAGAAATATGCCAGAGAAGTCATCTAGCTTTTTCTAGCCACTGATCCTGAAAGGCTTTGGGCAACATATTCTCCAATAAATACCACCTGTGTTGACACCGCAAGTCTTTATTTTCATGGCAGTATGTTCATGTAGGTAACCTATCAAGTTGACTTCATTTGGGTCTGTCATTCGCAGACCATGCTAAGAGGAAGACATCCATTCCAACATTGTATGTTTCGGAGTTCCATCTTGCTGCCTACAAAACAAGACCGTGTGAGAAGGTTTCTCAATGTAGTTGTGGCTGGAATAGACCTGTATTTGCCGTGCATTGTCATCAGAAATATTAATCTAACAACGACTTCTGTAATTCTTCTGATCCTAAAACTACAGCCGTATCCTCCCATTAAAATTATGTCTTCAGATCTATAAGCATTGATCTCCTATCTCTGTCTAAGTGCAGTGATTTTCCATGTGCTTGGGTTTTTATTTCTGCTGCAAAATTACTTAAAGGGATTATCACATCCATTTCATAAGATCTAACCCATGTTTATGCAATGATGAAAGTCCAGTTCAACAAGAGGACACAACTAATGGGATATTTTTTAATGACATTTAAGGAAGGAAAAACAAACACGATAACTCAGAAAATGTTCACCATGCGTGCATTCAAATACATTTACATATATATTAATGTACCCATATATTCATAAATGGATATTTGGGTGCTTTCATTAATATTTAATTTATGGAAAAAAAAATGCAGAATATATTTAAAAATATATTACTTGAAGTTTAATATATTTTAAAATGTCTAATAATATACTGTCATATTTGGAAATATATATTTGGGAAATATAAATTATATCCATCTATCCATCCATTTTCAAAACTGCTTATCCTGGTGAGGGTCACGAGGATGCCGGAGCCGATCCCAGCAGGCATAGGGCGCAAGGCAGGAATATACCCAGGATGGGACACCAGGCCATCAATAAAAATTATAGTATATCGCAATATACTATAATGTATTTCACAATATGTAAATGATTGCTGTTTTTGTATATTTTAATGTATTTTTCAAAATATATCAGATATATTCCTAATATCCCTTTTGAAAATATGTCACAATATACCACCGTATATTTTGGAGAATATGTGCTTCATTTTTACTATTGTTTGAAAAAAGAAGATAATATATATCTGGGTTTAAATCAGGTGTTATTCAGAAATGAATGGATAAGCACAACATCCACAAAGAAACAAAAATGCATGAAATGTTTTCAGCAAATACATATAAAAGCCACCTTGCTCTAATACTAACACAATCAAATGCTTTATGAGTAGAAAGCGACTGCATTTGTAATACGCATCAGTTTTCTAACAAGTTATTCAGTTTCCTGTCTGTGTAACCATATTATCTGAAGTTTGAAGCAAACACCGCACATGTTTTCTGTGAGTAGACAGCCTTGACCCAAATACCAAAATAAATATTCAGCCATTCAAATCTGGTTAAATGGGCTAAAAGATGAAAATCAGAACCTATGTTTTTTGTTTTTTTTAACAGGTAGCCTAATTAATTTTACCGGTAATTACTGGTGTCACGTCTCTGAATTTGAATCAACGACAAGTATGCATAACCACTTTTGCAGATTTGGGGAGTTTTCAGCAGTTCTGAAACAGTTAATCTCGAAAGCTAAATGGTAAACACACAGACAATGCCTACAGACATAACAACGAGATTTCACAAGGTTCTCAACCTCAAACAGACATGTGCTGTTGTCGTTTCCACTCTGAATTAAGCTTACAGCTAACTGTTGTGTTTATTGACATGGATGTATTGAAAGGTATTGACAGGTACTAAAGGCAATCTAAAATAAACAGCATTCAAGGTACAGTCACATGGTTAGACTTGATAAATAAATGAATGGTCTGATGAAACAATAGCTGGATACAGCCCTTGAAGATCTCAGACCCAGGCATATCACTACTATGCAATGTTAAATGTAATATTTTATAAGAAAAGTATTTTTGGCATAATATATTCAAAGTAATATATTTTTAATTTCACATCAAATTCGGGGAAAATGTATTTTGAACTGAGTGTATCTTCTACATATTGAAAGATATGACCATATATTTTCATAACATCGCAAAATATTATTTCTGTAAGGGAATATGTATGTATTTGTATCTTCATCAGTCCCAGTGTGCATATATATATATATATATATATATAAACACACAGGCCTATACATGCCACATCTGATAATCACCAAGACCAACTGCAATTACAGCAAGAAACGTCTTCTATTAAAGCAGGAAGACAGAAACAAGAGAAGGCCAGAGTTACATTAGAGAGAGAGGGGGAAAAAAGCTGTAAGTGAAGCTACATTTGCTATTCCACCAGACCAGCCACCAGAGTTTATCACAAGGCCTTTCTCTTAATATCAGATAACTGCTTACATTTAATGTAGCATGTCAGTTCAGATTAAGTGAGGATTAAAATGACCATAAATAATGACAGCTATAATCTAGCACGCTTAAAAAACAGTCCAGGATGCTGCAACAATCACGGAGAGAAGCAGCCGTTAATGAGGACATTAGAAGGATTCATGTTTACAAAGTGGTCTGCATGCACATGGGATCCAATAATATCTATTTATTTATTTATTTTCTCCAGCTGACCAGGGTGATAGTAAATACTGTATGACTTCAGAGTTTTTATGGGCAATCATCTTGACAGTTTTTCTGAAATGGCATCACAGAATTTCTATGGAACGGACGTCAGAGAGTTTGCTTGAATTTATTGTTATTATTTTTTCCTTTTTAAACCTCGAAATCACCTGAAGATATAATTTTGTTTAGCCCACATAAAACCTGATGGAGAAACCTATCTCAATAAAATCTATATTGCTCTTAAAGCAGCAGCAAGTTCACCGAGCTGTGTTAGATTTTAGATTGCATCAAATGCGGTGCATGTACCTTATAAATTAAGGTAGAAATAAAATCCACAGTACTTCTTTGCATATATATATATATATATAAAGATATGCATTCAGGGCCATGTATGCCAAGTAATTGTGTAGTAAAAATAAGACAGTGAAATTGTTTGCTATAACATCATGGTTGCCTGTTACATTAAGGGGACAAAATAAATATTAATTGTAAGTGTTTACATGTTTTTAATGTTCTTTTCTGTTCAAGGGAAACAATGTATTTAAAATGTAGAATCCCTATGTTCATGAAGCAGGCAAGACACACCCTCCCCAATCGCCTTTAGTCTTTAGTAGTAAAAGATGAACATTAGACTGCCATTACACTTCAGAGTCTATACTGTTTTTAATGAGTCATCTGTCTATTTGGGTAAAACAATATATTAGTAATCCAGGTAGTAGTCAGAATGCACATCCTTCATTTTTTCCCTAACTTTTCATCATAATATATACAGTACTGTGCAAACGTTTAAGGCAGGTGTGAAAAATGATATAAAGTAAGAATGCTTTCAACAATAGACATGTTAATAGATTATATTTATCAATTTACTAAATGCAAAGTGAGTGAACAGAAAAAAATCTACATCAAATCCATATTTGGTGTGACCACACTTTGCCTTCAAAACAACATCAATTCTTCTAGGTTAACTTGCACAAAGTCAGGGATTGTGTAGGCATGTAGTCAGGTGTCTGATTAAACAATTATACCAAACAGGTGCTAATGATCATCAATGCAATATGTAGGATGAAACACAATCATTAACTGAAATAGAAACAGCTGTTTAGGAGGAATAAAACTGGGTGAGGAACAGCCAAACTCAGCTGAAAAGGTGAGGTTGCTGAAGACAGTTTACTGTCAAAAGTCATACACCATGGCAAGACTGAGCACAGCAACAAGACACATGGTAGTCATACTGCACATCATGCTTTCTTCCCTTCGCAATTGGAAGATGTCCAGCAGTGCCATCAGCTCAGAATTGGCAGAAAACAGTGGGACTCTGGTACACCCATCTACTGTCCGGAGAAGTCTGGTCAGAAGTGGCCTTCATGGAAGACTTGCGGCCAAAAAGCCATACCTCTGACGTGGCAACAAGGCCAAGCGACTCAACTATGCACGAAAACACAGAAACTGGGGTGCAGAAAAATGGCAGCAGGTGCTCTGGCCTGATGAGTCAAAATGTGAAATATTTGGCCATAGCAGAAGGCAGTTTGTTCGCCTGGAGAGCGGTACATGAATGAGTGTCAACAGTGAAGCATGGTGGAGGTTCCTTGCAAGTTTGGGGCTGCATTTCTGCAAATAGAGTTGGGGATTTGGTCAGAATGAATGGTCTCCTCAATGCTGAGAAGTACAGGCAGATACTTATCCATCATGCAATACCATCAGGGAGGCATCTGATTGTCCCCAAATTTATTCTGCATCATGACAACAACCCCTAACATACAGCGACAGTCATTAAGAACTATCTTCAGTGTAAAGAAGAAAAAAGGAGTCCTGGAAGTGATGGTATGGCCCCCACAGAGCCCTGATCTCAACATAATGGAGTGTGCAAGTGTACCTAGAAGAATTGATGCTGTTAGGAGGGCAAAGGGTGGTCACACCAAATATGGATTTGATTTAGATTTTTCTTCTTTTCACTTCTTTTCACTATTTTTAAAAGCATTCTTACTTTATAGCATTTTACCTGCCTAAAACTTTTGCACAGTACTGTATATATTTTAATCATAACTTGTTTTATGAACCTAGATCAATACAGTGCTAAACTTTGAGGGTTCCTGTGTGGTCTGTCCAGTAACAGCTTTTATCCAGTGTTCACAATGTATTCATAAACTGGGAGATGGCCGGTGTCTAATCAAGACACAGTCTCTTCTTTTTCCACTTCTCAAAAAACCTCCTCTCACCTCTCTTCAGAATTAACATCTCGTCTCCCTTCTCCCCTTCCTCTTAACTATGGAGCGGACAGTTACCCATCAGCTCTTCATTAATATATCTCACCACTCCCTCACTGACCTCTGCAATCCGGCTTAGGCTCTGCTCACTCCACTAAAACCGCTCTCCTATCTGTCACTAATTTGCTTAACTGTGCTCGTGCTGCCTACCTCTCCTCTGTCCTGATCCGCATTGATTTCTGTTGCCTTCGACTATGTCAATCACTCTCTTCTCCTCTCCTCCCTCGCTAACTTTGGAGTTTCTGGAACTTTTCTTGCCTGGTTCTCTGACTGCCTCTCCGGCCGACCGTAATGACAAACTCTAATCAGTAAACCTTTGATTCTGCAGCGCTGTTCACACATTCTTGTGGCTAATACTGATGGAACCTTTAAATACAAACACAGAAAAGCTTGAGTTAGCAGATGTCAAGGACTTACACTAAATATTGTGTTTCTGCAAGATAACACTTTGAATGGTGCAATGTAACATAAGCTTGAAAAACAAGGAATAATATCCCCAAAGGTACCAAGAAGGTAGGATTTATGTTTTGCAAAAGGGATTAATTAGATATAAGAAGGCCTCTAAAGGCATGGTATTTTAGAGCATGTAATTAGTTTAAGGTATTTTAAAACAGAGCATGAACGCCTACTACATTTGTTTTTTTAAGAAATCATGAATTAAAATTACAATGTTATGAGCTTGTTTGAAAAATTTCCATATCCCGTTTTTATTTATTTATTTTATCTTATTGTTAGTATTCACATCTGGGACTCCTTGAAAGTGTCTTTGTACAGAGATGTTCCTTTATATTTATTTAAAACTTAACATGGAAATCACATTACAAAACACAAAAGCACTGTGAAGGTACACTTCCAATTTACGTTGGTGAGTTTATGCATGTCGATCAAAAGTAATCTTTCACACTAAGGCTTAATCTACAATTTGCCAGAGGAAAACTTTACTTCATAAACCACAAAATGCTTTTCCTCCTAAAGTCAGTAAAGAATTTAATAAAACTCCTTTGCGCTGTGTGAAAAATAAATTGTATGGCTGAAAATTAACTAACTCAAATACTGTTGCCAAACTAGTGATGAAACTCCGGGACTGATCTTATCACTTCAGGAAAAGTAGTTCTGGTGTATATTTTTCCAACTAATCTTTCACTTTTATAGTAATTATCACTGAAATAAAATAAATTCTCAAGCACATGCTAATCATATTGCGTGGAGACACCAGAACAATGCTGGCTGATGAGCCTTTTCAAAAACGGAATAAAACAGCCCAGAGAATAAAGTCTAAATCAGTGCAAATGCACCATGTGCTGTTTTGCATGCCTGAGGCCTACACTCAAAAAAAAATGTCCTTTTATAGTTAAACTTCACTATGAAAAAAGTAAAGAGAAAGTTGCGACATTCAGAAGACGAACAACTATTTCAGAAAACATTTTCATTCCATATTTAATAGCTTTAAACATTGCTGTTATGATCTGTAATAATTACAGAATTATATTGATTTCACCATATTTGTAAGATGTGTCGTCTTATAGACTGTGGTTTACAAATATGGATATGGTTACAAGAGATCCTACAGTGGATTATTCTCAGTGGGATTCTTTCACATTTCACGCTGTAGTGCAGTACAGGGAGTGTCTGTGATGTATTAGTGTATTAGGAAGCTTTGGATCCCCCTGGCTGATTAATCTGCAACCTCAGGCCCACATATCAGTATTTTTCCACCGATGGCATGCCAGCCAGCAGGGGCAACACACCTTCAGACAACAGGAAGTGGAAGCCCAATGAAACAGAAATGTTGACTCCAACCAACCGGAATGTACTTGAAAGGAAATTGCAAGGAGGGGGACAGGAGAGCTCCCCTGGCTGTGTCACAATACTGTGTGTTTTTTTCCTCTCTTTTTTGTCTACAGTAATGCTACGCCAGCACTTTTCAAGACATGAAAGACTGTTCTCTGATTACAAGGAAGAATACACAGAATATCAAACTTTCTTTACCTTCACAAGTCTCCGATATCATAAACGCAAATTCAAATTGAGATTTAGTTTTCACTATTCAAAAATAAACCCCTAAATGTCCTTACTACTTCTTTGTACAGTAGATTTTGGCATTAAGCAACATTTCAGAAATGAATTCTTCAAATGTTGTTCTGCCGTAACTGCTGAGGGTTATCTTGTGAAGGTAAAGAAAATTTGATATTCTGTGTATTCTTCCTTGTCATCAGAGAACAGTCTTTCATGTCTTGAAAAGTGCTGGCGTAGCATTACTGTAGACAAAAAAGAGAGGAAAAAAAACACACAGTATTCATTGATTCGGATAATCATGCATCATGAGTTAATTACAACTGGCTTTGTGTTTCCCTTTTAATTATTGGTCTCCAATGATAAAAGATGAAGAGAGAGCATCTTTAAGTAGCAATTTTTCCCCCTCTTTTCAACGACAACTTGTTGGCATGATGGTTGTCATATAGTAGGTGATTCTGGGTCTGAGAGATCTCTGCACATGGAAGCAATTCTTGGAGATGTACCGAAAAAGAGTGATTTCATTTATGGGGATTTTAAACAGGTTTCAGGCCTCAGGTTTAGGGGGCAAGATGGATGTATACTGATCTACATCTTCCTGTTACTGCACCACTTGCCACATATCTTATCATAAATATACTGTGTGGTTTGTCTTTCATTCTCCATAGATTGTTCTTTGACATTAAACTATCTTTTCCAATATCACTTAATTCCCACAGTGTCTACAGAGAAAGCAAGTTCAGATTGCACAAAGCAGAAATAATACAAATTAATTAATACAAACCTACAATGGGAATAAAAGGCCTCCTCTAACTTGTGTTACAGCACCTACAGTTCAAAATACCTCATTAACTGACTGTTCAGCTTTGTAACTGACTTTGTTCAGCTTTGGGAGCTGGGTGGGGGCACGTGTAAGAAAAACAACTACTGAGAATCAAAACAAACACACTAAGACATGCACCAATAAGTAATCAATAAGTAATCAACAGCAAAGCATGGACAATATAAAAGACTTGATTTAAACTGTGGAGATCTCAAACTACACATTGTTTAGTGCTGTCCAGGTCCTGGAGTGCCCCTGTCTTCTGGTTTGTGTTCCACCTGAGCTCTCAGTTACTTAATTGCATGCTTAACTGAACTATCTCCAACTGTTTAACAGCTGCCACTAATTAAAAAGGCCCAATTAAAGAATTTCAGTTCAATTAAGTAATTTAGAGCTCAGCTGGAACAGAAACAGAAGACATAGGGGTGCTTCAAGACCAGGGCTGGGAACCAATGGCCTAGCACACACTCCAGACCTGCGAGAAGAAACTAATTGAAACATTGTGATACTGACTAGATTTACAAATGGGCCATGTCAGTAATTTATGCTTTAGCTTTCTATTTTATAAAGCAATTTGTACTTTTATAATTGACAAATTAATTGATAATTAATCAATGTTACCTAAATAATTACCTTTTGTTCCATCATGTGTGAATTGAAGTGCATTATTCAAATCTTGTCATTTATTTTGTAAACATTTTCTTTCTTACTATATCACAGGTCTAAAAATGTATACTTTTTAAATTGATGTTGCTTTTTATTTTACAGTATGTTAACTATGAGGTACTTTGTATCACAAAGGAGACACTTCTTCACACAGAGAGGTGTCACAATCTGGAACAAACTCCCCAGCGATGTGGTTGAAGCAACAATTTGGGAACATTCAAAAACAGACTGGATAGGATCCTTGGATCACAGTTATTAATGGACACCAAACGAGCATGATGGGGCGAATGGCCTCTTCT
This sequence comes from Amia ocellicauda, assembly GCF_036373705.1. Lineage (NCBI taxonomy): Eukaryota > Metazoa > Chordata > Actinopteri > Amiiformes > Amiidae > Amia > Amia ocellicauda. The sequence continues at coordinate 5,586,111 of NC_089859.1, forward strand.
CGATTGGACACTCTCTTATGTATCAGTGAGAATGCTCTGACACATCGCCCTCTCTCTTTCTGCAGCAAATGCAAAGATTTTTCTCCGGGACAGAAAAAATACATTAAAAAAAAAAAAAAAAATCGAACAATTATACACAGTTTCAGTAAAAAAAAAAAAAAAGAGATTAAATGTTATTTTCATATGATGTAGCTCCAACTAAAAGTTTTTATATCAGGTTTTCTTTTTCTTATATAATCTTATATGAACATGTCTAAGTGAAACAGCCGAGCTTTTACAAAGTAAACACAGTAACTGTATGGGTTTGTCTCCATGACAACTGATTGCAGTTGCTTGGCATTTTAAAGAGCCGTGGAATTTACAATCTGCTCATCCCAAACCAAAAACAAATCACGGCTAATATGAGCACCTTGACCAGTTTGCCAAGTCTAAGCATAATGTATACTATGAGGGAAAATAACTGCATAACGCCCTGTAATTTAGAATCAAGCCTACATAAGTACTGTTTATGGAGTGAAGTTGTCAGACTGATGCGAAGATAGCGAGTTGGTTTTCAGTAATGAAAAGCACTATGTCACAGACCTTGAGTCATGCAATCTACCTCTTTTACACAGTAATACAACAACCTGTCTTGAAGTACAAGTACCAACAGCCTCATCACAACTGTACACATTCCCTGAGGTACAAAATAAAAATGCAATGCCTCAAATACAAAAAGTAATACTCTAAATCTATAGCAATCTTTGGGTGAAACAAATATTCAAATATCTGCAATATACAGAATTGAATTTGGACACACAACATAGTTTATAACAATTTGGAGGGGAGAAAAAAGGACTTGAATTCTATCCAGGCGATATTTACATGGCTGTAGACTAAAAGGTAATGCGAAAAGAGAACCGAGAATATTTGAAAATCGTTTCAAGTTAACAGAACAAGGTACATAACACAAATTCAATTAGAATGTCTTTCAGAAGTCGTGGCTCTTTGGGAAAGTCTGTCAGGGTATATGACAGGGTTGCATGGCAGATGTACACATCTCCCACCCTACAGAGCATTATATACATTTCTAGAGCAAAATGCACCACTTTAGGGCCCTTTCTGAGGAATCTGTCAATCTGCCACTTCCCATGTAAGCGAAAATTAATCAAAAGAACAGCACCTTCAAATCAGCACATGCTCAAAGCTTTGTCGTCACAATTCCTAAAAGGTACACAATGTGTGAGGGACCCTGTGAGCAGCAGAAACATTTTACAGGTTAACAGCGCTTCATGAAATAATTGATAATCAAGCCTTTCCCCATCACTTTCTCACTTAGGTTCCTGGGCCGTGGCGTGTATTTTGTGTGGCTCTGTTAGAATTGCTATATTAACAAACTCTTTATGATCCACGTGGTGAGTGTCGCTTGAAGCAAGCCCATGGGCTCATGTGGCTGTGTTTGTGCAGCATCGAGATTATGTCCGCTCCAGCGCCCAACATGTTACTGGAGCGACGCCTCAGTCCCCACATTAAGCGTCCCTCACAATTCAAAAATCATTTCTTTATTGTTTGGAGCCCCCAGGCTGCCCACAGATAAAGTTCATGTTTATGAGTCTGCAATGACGTCTGTTGATACATTAGTGTTGGGGGAAATGAGAGGATACTGTTTTACTTTTGAACAGCCCCCTTATGTGTCCCTTCGCTGAGGTCCTGGGGTAACCGGTATTTATGACAGCATATAAACTCGCTTCAAAATGCCGCCCACTGTATGAACTGGCTGACCAATGTGGTGTCTGTTTTAAAACTGTTTTAGAAATAATATCAATGACAACAACAACAATAATAATTACTCAAATAATTATAATAATTTTGATAACAAAACTTGTTAAATAGGTGTATTGCACTATTTAACACTTGCACTATTGATTTTGTGTTTTTGTCCTTTATTATTTTAAAATCAGCTCCTCTCCTTCGGCTTACAAATCCACAATGCTCAATATGACAGATAGATTTATTTGTGTTTCTTTTTAGAGATTGTTTGGCTTCAATAATGCATAATTTGAAAATGGTTTGTACCAAGTTAAAAATGTGTACCATAGTCCTTACTATGATTAAAATAAGTACTAAATAAAATCAAATGGAATTTAAGTAATTTCTGTTTGTATGTAAACCTTTGAAGTCCAATTCAACAGAGTAGGTGAAACAATGTGGGCACAGTACCATTTTGTAAGAGCACAAAAGAAGAAAATCTAAAATGTAAAATCAATGAGGGTGCCATGTCCCCCCCATAATCTCGGCAGCAGGAGCCTGTAACTATTTTGCGTTTCCCCGATATGAATTTCTCTGAATGACAGTTAAAGGTTTAAAACTGAGGTATCATAAATCTTCCCATGGTGATGTATTGTATGACATGTTCTCACTGTTCTTTTGACGGATTAAATATATATTTTTAGGGTTAACGTCCATCTTTTTCAATTTAAAAAAATAAAAATAAATCTAATGTGCCTCTGCATTTCTTATATATGGGCCGTGCTGATATCTCAGGAGGGAGCCGATTAACTTCCCTGGGCCAAGGTACGATGTAAACTGTTCTGCCGTGATGAAAGTCATGAATCAAGATGCAACTGACATGTTTGATTCAGCAAATAGTCTTCTTTTAATCGAATGCTTAGGCTGGGCACATCTCTCCTTAAACAGATACATAATTAAATCCAGGGATGTAATGAAGGCTAAGTTTATTTGATCCGAGGGAAAGTGTTGTATGTGTGGGGGGGTGTATTTGCAGCAGGGTAATCACAAACACACAAACAAACAATTTGTCCTAAGGTTTTAGGGCTAATGCCTGTGCAGAATGAAACCAAATAAAGGCAGGGACACCTATATAAAGGTAACTGACATTTTTAACATTTCCCAGAAGTACAACAATACCACTGGACAATTCTAGAGCAGGTGATTGACCTGAGGAATTCAATTTACCTCAAGACATTAAGGAAACGAGCAGTGCATTTTCAGTGGATTTGGTTTCAGAGGAGTGAGTGGGGGGGTAGGTAGTATAATGTATTAGTTGCTAGAACAACATGTTAGACATTTAGTGTTTTGTGCTTATCAGTATCAAAAGGCAGCAAAAGGTTAAAGAAAAAAACACACTAAATCCACTCCATCTCAGAGAAATCTCAGAGAAGAATAGAGTGTTTTAATGCCCTGGAAAAGCATATTTGTAAGTATACAAGTATAAATGATAAAAATTAGGCTACAGAAATATTTTATATTAATTATGTTACTGGAACAAAGTATTTTTTAAAGTAAAGTGGAACACTTACTACATGTTCTCAGCTGCATTGGATTTTCTCAATATTCATACACATACACATACTTTTACAAGCAGGTTACAAAAAATCTATCCCCCATATGTTACACAAAAGAGGTCCTGTCAAAACATTTTAAGCATGTAAAGCAATTTCAATATATTCAATATCTATCCTGGATGTTAGGATGCACTATATGTTTCTTGCATGTTGAGTGTGAGTTTGGTTTGTATAATGAAAGGGGTGGTTTAGAGAAGAGACAATATGTGGGGGCAAACACATTTAAGAGGTACAACAGCCTCGATTGACTAGTCTGGTATTTTAAAGAGGCGCAGTATGAAGAGACACAGCTATTCTTGGGAAAAGAAGCAGATTGATTTTGACACATTAGTCTGTGTTTCTCTACTTATGTCAAGGTCTGCAAATTTTGTATGTAGATATGCAAAGTTTCTATGGTTTGCAATGCATCCTTAATGTGCTTCCCACAAATGGTTGTCTGTGCCGTTTGTGTGTTTGTGTGTCTTTTGTGTTTAGGGAGCCACAGAAACCAAAGTGTTAGAAAAATAATTTTCACGAAAACCTAAAGGTGAGATATTATCTCCAGTAAGGAAAACTCTCACGAAACAAAATATATACCTTCAGCTGTGAAGACCGTCATTTTGCTTTAATCAAAAATCCACTCAAGTATGTGTCAAGTATGACAGAATGGATCCCACGAAGGTCGAGGAGACTCAATTTTTTTTAATGCATTAACAAAAAAATCTTAATATGATGTTAATTGAAAAGGAAATTATCATAATACTTGGAAAATGAGGTTGGTAACCCTTGAACGTCTGGTGCTGGGATTGACTGCCTGAGGTTGTGGATCTCCTTAGGTCAGCAGCACACAGTTCTTTAAACTGATGTGTCACATTGGCAGAGTATAGTCTGAAACTGGCCCTTTATAAGGAGGGAGCAGATCCCCCTGCTGGAGTTAAATTAAGCCCCTGTCAGCCCTACACGTGAGCCACACTTGCTGCCAGTAGACTACGCCCCAGAAAGGACACCAGCCTCTCTGCCTCACTGCAGTGTACCTTAGCGGAAATGCAGGAGGGTGTTTTGGAGTCCTGTAGAGTTTGCAGATGGACAACCTGGCTTTAGGGGGGCCCACGCTTCCATGTCAATTTTGAAAAAAATAAGTGCGAATGCAACTCCTTTCTTGGGATTCGAAATGCACACCTCAGACACTACAAGTGCCTCAGTACTGTGTTACCTGCTAGGCCATTTGAGCTGATATTTTGATGCAGAAGGCTTGATTTATTGTTTTTTCAGAAGGTTATGTCACATGTATTGTGCTTATATACCATACCAGTTACAACAGCAACAGGGGAGCAATCAGTGCACTAAAACTACTCCAAACATATCTGCACTCCACTATGACAGAGGAAATACTTTATGGTCTAGCGCACCTGTACATAAGGACCTCAAACTATTTTATGTTGATATTATTGATGAATTTGGGCGTGACAACAGAAGACTTGTATTCACCTAGAAACTCCTACATCGCTGGTGGAAACAGATAATTTCCAACAAAGAAGCATGGTGCACAAATCGAAAGTTGTGCATCCTTACCCGTTTCAATTACAGAGCTCCACCGAAATACATATCTTTGATTGAGGAGCACCAGCAACCATGCCTGGGGTTAAATCAAAAGTTTGACCCACCTGCTAATACAAAACTACAGAACTGTACTCAGTTGCAGCTTAATTTTTAGTAAGATGCCACTTTCTTCTAATCATAAATGTAACCACTATAATGTATAGGTTTGCAGTTTTCTATTAGCGGGTGAGTCAAAGTTTTGATTTAATCCGGCCCCACAGTTTGCCTGCATAACTGAGTCAAAATCTGCCTTATTTTATGGATTTCATGGAGATTTTGAGCTAAATTTTTCGACTCCGAAATGACTTAGAATCGCACATTTCAGGTATTTCATTTTCAAAGTTTTCTGGGGGAGGCCTCTCAGACCCCCCGCCATGAATTCATCTTTCCTCTTCGCTCTAATTTTCCCCCCCGCCTCTGTGAATTCCTGGCTACGCCACCGGCCAGACCCTAACCTTGACTACGTTCTATGAACCCTTTGCTGCCAATAAGACTAGGAGACTGCCCTACAGATGCTGTGCTAAACTAGACTAAACGAGATGGATTAAGTGAAAGTTTTAGTAAGTGGCCACACCAGTATGGTAAGCCAAACTGTCATTTAGAGATATCTCAACATACAGATTTCTTAAATTGAATTGCAGATCTCATTGTATTTGAGATATCTCAAATTAACTCCATTTGAAGATATCTCAAATTGAATTTGAGATCTTGAATTGATTTCAAGATATCTCAAATTAAATTAAAAATATCTGAAATAGGACAGGAAGTCAGTTTGAGATATTTCAAATGCAATTCAAGATGTCTTGAATTGTATTTTGAGATCCCTGTAAATGACAATTTGGCTTGCCATACACCTGGGCTAGACTGTATTTTGAACACCCAGCCTCAATTAGGGTTCTTGTGGTGGAGGTGGCCAGACAAGTCACTTCGATCCCTGGACATGTCCCATGCCCCTACAACATAATTCATTGCCATCAAATTTTATTTACAGAAATGCAGTTTAGTATCTGCACAGCAGATTTTTTTTTTTTTTTGTTGTATTGTGTATTTGTCCCTGACATTAATTATGACAACTGTTTGATGGTGCTTAAAACCCATTAATGACACTTGAATTCTTTGCAAGTACCTTTTTTATTCAAGAGCAATATTGTGAGAAAATGGCAAAATGAGATGTTCTTCATGTAAAATGCACCACCAATAAAATACTGTCCGGAAATACTGATTGTCCAAATATAACTGATTACAAGACTTTTTTAAATTAAGCAAAGATCTGAGAATCTTGTTGAAGGAGGCTCAATTGTGACTCATCCAATTTCACTAAAGTTAAAATATATGTTCAGTCTCATGCCTCACTTGTATCCTCATGGTTTAATAATCTACTATTGACTTTTTCAAGACTTTCACTTAGCCATGATAAATCCCCATAGTGTTCTAATGTGGATTTATTTGCATGCAAGAGTAAAACCAGGCCAAACTGAGCTTAAAGGACATATCAAGACTACATAAAAAAGTTTTCTACCCTGATTGCATATAATCATTGTATAATAGTATTCTCTAAAACACCTCTAATGTCACAATGCCAGCATCCCACAGTGCACTGTGTTTAGCCAAGAGAGGCGACTTTTTCTTGTTCCTCTATACTGGCACATTCCCAGTGCAATGCTGGGAACACTGTGTATAAACACTAACAAACATGGTCTGGTACACGAGTAAGTCACCTCTCCTAAATAAGCAGTGTGCGGATGTTTTGGAGCATAATAACATTATAATACTTCAAATAAAATGAATGCATTTGTTTTTGTTTTTGTGTAGATTCCTTTATGGAACTAAAAACTGTCTAAATAATCATCAAGAAGTATTTCATGAAGGCAATTTATTATCTTTTAAGATCGACATTCAGAGCTCAGAAGATTACTTATTGTGCTCTAGGCTGCAACCAACCTAACTGACATGTTTTCTAATCCAGATTGACTGGCATGGCAGAATAAAAATAATGGCCATTCCATGCAAGGTTTACAGATCTGACAAAAAATTAAATTGCATTGCACAGTTAAAGCACACAACTAGAATGCAACTAGCAGCAAAACAGCCCATGGCAATACAAGACTGACACCTAATCTTAGTGGACAGCAGAGCTCAACATCAAGCATAAATACACGATTTGAGTAATTGTTAAAAGGTAAAGAAAAATTAGGTAATTAAATTGATAGAAGTCTCCCTGGAGAGATGTTCCAATTTCTCATCTCATATGATCACTTAAAAATAAGAGCATCAGTCACTGAAAGTCAAAATATTGGAACTGTGGGAAAGCATGGAAAAGTATTATTATTATTATTATTATTATTATTATTATTATTATTATTATTATTATTATTATTATAGCAGTAGTAGTAGTGGAAATAATAAAGTGAAAATATACTGACTGTACCCATTTGATTAATCTAATTTTGGTTTATCTTTATACAGGGTATAATACAATTGCAAATGCGTGTGATTACCAACATAATTTTCTAAATACATTTAATTAATTAATTTCCCTGTGTAATTCACTGCATTTTTCTTCATACACTATCAATCTCTCTCACCCATATTTCCAAAAAAAAAAAAAAAAGCTTGAAAATGTGCAAGTTTAAGAGATGGCTCTAGTCTGTCAGTCTCAAAGCATTTTTAACATGAAAGTAAGGGGTGTTCCTTTAATATTTTCCTTTAATGAGAACACAGTATTCCAAGCCTGGTCTCCCAAGATCTCAGAAACTCTGCTTGAGGGGAGATGTCTTTACCCAGTCTTTATCAGAGAAGCTCAGCTCCAGCCATCCTGGTAGTCACAGGAATTTTGATAATGCATATTGCATACTGATGCGGGAGCCAAACCACCCTACTGTTTGGGATCTAATTCCAACGTGGGCAGACAGAATTGTGAAAATGTGTATGATGTTCTGTATTTATTGATGTATTTTTTAAACATCTTTGGTAGTTGGACACATTACAAACATGATTTCCCATCCTATAATGTCATGTGGACTGCAGTGTGATGATGTACATTACATTTTGTTTTGGTTGTGTTTGTTGTTTTGCAGTAAAACCATTTTGACATCTTGCAGTAGCCTTTTAAATACACTCAGTAAGTATGGGGAAAACAAAGACATAACTTGAAACATGCCATTATATTTTCCCTTAACTGGCCCTTCTCTGGAATGTACCATTATATTGCAAAATAAGTAAAAATATCACACATCGCAAAGTAAAATGTTCTGGATATTAATAACACATCGGCAGCACACTGACAAGGATATGTTTATGAAGTACATTGACAGTACTGTTAATTGTATTCCCAAACTCATTTCCATGTATATGTCTGAATTCTAAATTCTACTTTGGTTATGTATCTAATACCTGTGTCAATGTCTTTATTTGATCTAAAGCAACTAAGAAACACAAGCATCAAGTCTTTGTGAAAATATGATTCAACAATGAATGTACTGTTACTATACATTAAAATTGCATATGTTGGACTTTTCCTTTTATTTATTTAGTCATTTCCTGAAGGATATGGGTCTAAAAATATTTTTAATAGAACAACTGGGAGAGAGTTAGACGTTTAGCATGACAATCAAACTATACTTTACATGCATCTTAAACTCATATTAGCATTCAGAATTCTTTGTGTTCACAATGCTCTAGATAAACACAAACTCTGGTATTCAGAACATGGACAATAATATTCAAAATATGAGCATGTTTGTTGAGATAAAAATCCTAGTGTCCAGAATATCAAGTATTTATGTTTTCAGCTACTAAAATACTGATGAAAGCCCGTCTTCCCTTGGCACCAATAGCTTGGCATCTATAATCTTCCTGTTTCAAGTACATTTCATACCAGCATGGTGGTAAGGAGCAAACCCAAACTGTGTGATTGAATTATTAACATAAACATGTATTTTTCATCCAATTTTTTAAACCACACAACATAATTAATTAGAATCCTTATATAGTGTTAATACCAAGTAAAACACTTTCTTGTTAATAACAGTATGGGGTAAAACTATATGCAGTTTTAATTTTATCTCAAGTTAACATTTCTCATAGGTATTGAAAACCCATCAATGTGAAATGCATTTAAGGCTAGGAAGTCTTACCAGTTCCAAAATATTCCAAATGTCAAAGTACTTTTAGGCCCTGCAAAAGTCAAAGTTTGATCAAAGTCGAATATTTACAAACAACTGGTAACGTACAGCTTGTTATACTTTGTTACTTTGACATGCATCGATTCTAGATATTTTGGCGTACATACCAGCCTACAATAAATGACATGGGAATATATTTTGTCAACAACTATAGATCACAAGGATTTCATTTTTCAACACACACAAACTGGTAATTATATGTTCACAATTCAAGTATCGTTCTCTTTAAAAATTGAAATATGTCTGTAATATTTATTAATGCTTCAGTTAGGCTCTACATATTTAATTCTTCCCCAACAGTATTTCCCAAACAGTTAAGTTCACCTTTTTGATTTGCATACCATTTAGGTGGCACTCTCTTCCAGTGTGAAAAAGGTGAAAAATCGTCCTATAACAATATCAAAGTAATAAGTTCTCATTTTTTCCAGCAGTAGTTCTCCATAAATTTAAACATTATTATATATGTACGGCGTCTAACTACATATCACTGTGCAGTTAGAATGGTGTGTAATAGGAAATAATGAATCACATTTTTATTATGCTATAGAGTATATGCACAATGGCATTCAAAAAGTACAACCCTCCCAATTCAACCATAAAAAGCCTGTCTGGAACCTCTACTATTAATCAGTAGGGAAAAAAGGGGGCAATTCTAAATAATTAGTGCTGTGTAGAAAAGTCTTCGAAATATAATTGACTGGATCTTAGGGGTAATATTCACACTAATATTAACATTTTATTCAGTTCTCAAAAGCATTGTCCCGCTCACAAATATGTATGAATATGAAAAAGGAGGTCAGTTCCCAGCCTATCATTTATATTTTGCATAACTAATCACACAAGATTTACCAATAGGATTGGGAAAGCAGACACAATGTTAGACAGCTGTTCACAATGTATTTAAGAGTGTAGGCCTTAATTACTGCTGCCCTCACTTTGATAGATGGTTGGAAGAACGCTGTGCCATTACTCCCATAGTGCAATTTCTGGTGCAGAGGAAGGATCCCTGCAGCCACTTCCTGATTCCCAATCCATTTTTTCCCCGGAGGTGTTCACATGGATCACGGTGAGGCTGTGGAGTCTGACTTGCTGCTCACAACATGTTCGAGAGGACTTTAATCTCCCTGTACTGCAATGTTACATGCTTATATTTGTGACATGGTGTGTTACTGTGCTGGGTGATGTATGGGGCTTCATCAATAAAATACTATCCATGGTTGTGTAAAATGTTGGCCAATATATCAGAGGTTTTGTTGCCTTGTACACAATCAAAGCCTTACTTGGCTCATTGTCAGGTTTGATGCATTTCCAATGGCGTGGCTGAGATAAGGGGTTTGCATCTGTCCATATTGAATATCTTTGCACATCTCTGTTGGAAACTTTATATGGAAAAAGCCTTCAGGAGACTAGATGTAAATTGTCCATCATATAATACTGAAATAAAATTGCAAATGATCAGAAATAAACATCATGCTTTATTGTATTTTTCTGTAATATTGACTGTACTGGTAGATACATCTTGCTTTGATTAACCTAACCTTTATTATGTATATATATTATATATAAAATATGTCCTCCAGGACTCAATGCCTTTTATTTGCTTTTGTAATAATAGCAACTGTTGTGAAGCAGAAAAGTACTATTGCTTAGGCCTGACAGAAATTGTTTTGCATTACAGAAATTAGATTTTATAGCAAAAAATAAATTATATGTCATTGACTAGGAAAGCTGCTGCCATTAATCTATGTAGAATTGTGCAGATACATATTCCACATAATTTGTGTGCACTTGTTTGTTTTCCTTCGAGGGTGAACACTGTTGAAAAATGAATCGCTTGCTTTCTATTATGTTTTATAAAAATTGGTTTACTTTTGCCTCAGAAAACAATTAATAATCACGCATTAGCAGAGTACAGAAAGAAATGCGTACAAGGCAGGAGAAATGCAACCTGTGGGCTTACACTAAATACGAAGTGCTTAATCATAATCTTTAAATCCTCCAGGTTAGAAATGATTTAACAGGAGATAACTCAGAGATAATCAGCATCAGTTGCAGATATACAGGAGAGGCATTTATTTATGGAATGAGGAATTTAACCTAAAAACCTGCCCTCTTTATCAAACTGTTTATGCTAATTGTACACACCTCCAGGTTAAACCTCATGTACTGAATTGCCCTGCTGCTAGTCAACCCACTGTGCAAATACACTGAGGAATACCTACATTGTTACGTCTCTGTTGCCCCATGGATTTATATTAACACTGTGCATTTGTCCAAGGTAATGAGGTAACGCAGTACACCTCGTGGGAATTCAATTCTATAGAGGAATACAAAATGACAAGATGAAAAAACTTTCCAATACCGTACACCAGAGACAGATATACATATTCTTGACATCTGTGACATTTAGTCTGCCCACACTACCAAGTGCGCACACAAGGACGTCTTAAGGGTCGTTTAGGGCAACACACGTAACAGCAGTGAGTGAGAAAACGAAAGTAGGATGACAAAGGTGCTCTTCAACCACCAGTACCTTATTTTTGAGAATGAAGCCAGTGTTAGGACTGAAACTTTGCCCTAATTTTCCTTGTGCTTTACCATCACTGCACTGCTTTTATATTAGTGTTTTTGTATTATTGTTCCCTAAGTTCTAAAAGGTCATGGTTTCACTTTAGGTTATCTTTCGAGTTAGAAGCACTGCCCAAGGGGGAGGGGTTTTCAGCGCGCATCGCTGGAATGCATCAAAGACTTTTGTCTATCAAAGCTGCCATTGGCCCTTGTGCCCGTCACTCAAACAGGACCCTTCCGCTTCCTGTTTGTATGAAAGGTGATGGGCAAAAAGAGGAAATCTTTGTGCAGACTTCGCCTTGGTTCATCAAGACGTGTAAGAGAGCCTTCTGTGTTTGTCAAAACGGTTGGCTGGCAGTACATACTGTGCTTTCCTTCCACCGATTCGCTACAGTTGTGTGATGTTGTGCTATTTTAATTTTATTTTAATCACACTGTTTTGTTCCATCTGTGCCATGGAAGTCCGTCGGCGCCTCATCTCGGCTTTAATACGACTACTAGTCATTTAATATTAATATTATTATTATTATTATTCTGGCTTAGTCTTAGTCTTAGTTTTTTTCCACAGGACTTTTTCCTCACAGCGAGAGCGTACGCAGCGGCAGTCATCTCGCCCGCGAGAGGGGCTCCTCCGCCGGCTTGTACCTGCACTACAGCCCGCGGCTGGGGCTCCTGGCTTTTCTATCCCTGTCTGCCCCTGTTGAGCGTGCTTGGGAAAAGCAATGCAGAACCGTTATCCCTTCCTACCGGACTGTGACTTGTATACAGTTCATTCTGTAGGTGGGGGTGCATGTGATTTTTACACCTGTACCCCACCATTGTACATAGTTCCTTTGGCAGCAGGCCTGTGGCCCCGCCCTAGCTATACTAGCTGTGCTGAGGGCCGCTGCTGCTGTATTCAGCGGTAGGCTTTGAGCTTTCTCTTGTGCCCCGCTGTGCATAAAGTTCATTTATTGACATCAGTAGAGCATCTGTTGCCGCTAGCTGCTGGTCGGCAGTGTGTAACTTGCTCTGTGTCCTGTGTGTGGTGCATGAGCTGGCTCCTGCACCCCGCAGTGTATATAGTTCTTTGGAATAGACAGTTGAGCTTGTCCACTCCTTATTAAGTTGAGCGTGGACAACTGCTCCTGTTGTTAGCGAGGGCACACGTGCTTCGCTATGTATATAGTTCCTTTGCCAGCAGTCTGTGGCCCCGTCCCAACTATGCTAGATGTGCTGGAAGCCACTGCTGCTGTGTCCAGTGGAAGGCACTTGAGTTGGTTCTTGTTGGTCCGCTGTGTATATAGTTCCATTATTAATAATTGAACTATCCAGCAGTGGCTATCTAGTCTGGTTAGACCTAGTGCGAGACTGTGCCCTGTGCTTATATGGTTTGGTCTTGGTATTGGCCCCGCTCCTAGCCGCTATTACTAGGCTTCACGGTAGGCATAAGGTTCTTGTTGCCCGTGGATACACCATTGCTTATTTCTTCCCAGTTCAGCGTGACTGCGGTCTTTGCATCTGGGCAGCCCAGATGTGGCCCCAAGGGGCCCCTGTGGTTCTATCATAGAGTTGGTACAGCTCCTAGTAGGTACGCCTCAGGGCAGGCTCTCTTACCAGTCTCTGCCTCCTCCCTTGCGACAGTTTGGTTATACTGTAACCCCTCCCCCTTGGGCAGTGCTTCTAACTCGAAAGATAATGATAGGTTGCGTATGCAACCATGGTTATCTGAGAAAAGAAGCACTGCCCAAGAGTTGCAAGGTCGTGCAGGAGTTCTAGCTCCCAGCAAAAAGGGGACGTCTTTGTGCAGATGTCACCTTTTATACAAACAGGAATTGGAAGGGTCCTGTTTGAGTGACGGGCACAAGGGCCAATGGCAGCTTTGATAGACAAAAGTCTTTGATGCATTCCAGCGATGCGCGCTGAAAACCCCTCCCCCTTGGGCAGTGCTTCTTTTCTCAGATAACCACAGTTGCATACACAACCTATCATTATAATATCAATTTAAGTAACTAATAAATAAATTATAATGTACAAAGTAAAATGCAGTCAGCATACTATAAAGGTGCTTAAATGTTTTCCCCAATAATAAAAGGTTAAAACTTTACAATAAGTCTCCCTAGTTACTGTGTATTTACATAACAGTTTAATTGTGCACTTTTACAGTGTACCTAATGTGTAATAAGTAACAATATATGTAATTACACAATTGTCTGGTAATGAAGCCAACCGTAATGCTACCTTTGGAGCTATACCAGGCATGGCCCACTTTTTACACATTAAGTACATTGTAATAAAACATAATTACACTGTACTTATGAGAAACTACTGAGTAACTACTTTGTAAATACATAGTAACTAGGGAGACTTACTGTAAAGTGTTACCAATTAACACTAGAAGCGCCGACATTTCGAATTACCTTCAAGCGCCATAGCCGGTCATTATAACCGATAGCTCTTTAACAGCTGCGATATGACAATCAAAGGCAAACCATCTTATAAAACTCAGAAGTTGTATTCATGAACTTCAAATCCAACATTTGCATTGCACAAATGTAGTATTTAAATTGAAATATGATCATAAAACATTAATATTATTGCTATAAATAACAACGCACTTTTTTTTTTACGCGCACACTGCAGTCAAAACATGAATAACTATATAGTCTACAATAAGCAAAAAGCTCAAAAACAATAAGATAATGAAACAAGTACAAACGTAAATATTGAAATAATTCTCAAAAGCAATATTTTATAGTTCAAAAATAACTATTGCATTTATCAAAACATAATTGTACACTAAAGTAAACATTTTCAACACCGTGTAAACTTTGTTTTCAACATACACTGCTTTTATTCACTGTAGCTTTGTATTTCAATAAACTATTTACTATATATTTAGCCTGTATACCTGACAGCTCGTACAGTCACACAGGACACGTTTCTGCACTTTCCCTGCATGAGCTCGTACCTCACACTGCATTTTGACAGCCTCTCCAGGTGAATACATTTGCTCCATGAATAAATGCTCCTCTGCTGATAATGTCCGTGAATCATTATTGTGGTGGATGTGCTGCGCTATTGCACTCTGTACTGTGCAGTAGCGATCACGTATTGATCAGTAGAGTAAAAGCACTCGGTGCCATTTGGACCTGGCATTTCACTCGCAGTGTTTTCACAGCACTGGCACAAACCCACGAATGATCTGTCATTGCCCAGTATCACTGATGCCCCTGAATCAGTCATGTTCATATACAGGGCATTTCCAAAACACGCTCTCAAATCCATGTTTATTTGCGGGTAATCACTGTATCAGCTCAATCTGAATACAGCTGTAAGAAAACACCTGTAATGCTGTACAATGCGTGTGTTTTTTCACGCACATGAGAGACTGTGACAGGTAGAGATCGCCACTGGAGCGCCAGACTGATTGTATTGTAAAGGGCAGGCAGGATTATGCATTATATTTGAGTTATTATGTATTTAAATAACCGGTCAAAATAACCCGATTTTGGCTATTCTAGGTAAATGTGTTTATAACTTATTTATTTTCGTGTTTATCCAGCTAAAACGTGGTAGGCATGTTTAATACATATATTTAGGAAAACTCACAAACGGGTATGTGCAGTGTATTTAGGAACACAGAGTAATTCAAATTTGAATAACCAAATCGGTCAAATTGACCGGCTCGGCGTTGTAGTGTTAAATTAACACATTGGTTATCCATCAGTATAATTTCTTCAGTATGTAATATCCATACATAAGAAAGCATGTGTTGACTTTTCCTTTTAATGGTGATGATCACAAAGAAGTGTTACCCAGGCTACAATAAGCAAAAAAAACAACACCATTGTGATATCAAAATGTGTCACTTCAGGCTAAATCTGAGGTAGAAAATCACCACCACCACTGTAAATAAATAAATAAAATAAATAGAAATAATTAAATAAAATAAGTAATTATAAAAACACATATGGTGGAATGTTCTTCAGTGACAATTTAGCAGTTCGGGGGGCGTAGGGAATTACTGCACAGCATATGGTGCATTAGATGACGGAAACACTTTCAACAGCGATGAACAGGTTATGGAGGTGCTACATTCAGTGCTAAACTAAATTACTCTACAAAATAAAAGCAGGCAAAGTGAAAATGTTTTTATGAATCTCTTTCATTCACTTTCACACGTTAATGACGGATGAGTGCAATGTGTATCTCCTGCCATTCAGAAAGCACTGGGGATATTACTACAAAGCGGTCTGATTTTTCTCTGTGACATTGTTGTTCTGTAATGAAGAGTTTCCTGTGAGAGCTGTAATTAGCTGATGGCCTTTTTTCTTGTAGAATAATTAATGTTAAAAAGAAAGGCTTTTCCATCCCCTTCATTCTCATACATTTTTTGGTGGCGAGATTTTACAGCTTCCCGAATGTGGAAATTATGCCTTAAAATATTCTTTGAGTGACTTCAAAGCCTGGCTAATGATTGAATGTGGATGCAAATCAGACAAAATACAAATACAGAGATTGCATTTTATCCACAAGACACCGAGAATCAAGCCATTCAAACTGTGCTGATGACACTGACTGTACACACACAATTGCCAGTCAATTTGGATGGCAGACAATACAGCATATCCAAACTGCAGAACCCCCCCCCCAGTATCCCTTATTAGCTTCAAATGAAATGCACCACTTTCCCTGTTGAAAGCATATTTCCTAGTGAGCTGTACATGTCTTTTTTATATTATTTTGTTTTTGTTGTCATTTTCATATACTGTATCATATTAAGTGTTTATGTTTATTGAAAGGGGCAAGTGTAAAAAGAAAGATGGCCCAAGTTACCTTTTCTTTCAAGAGATTTCCTGATGCTTGTTTTCTATAAACTACCATCACTAAAGTTTTGGTAAGAAAAAAAAAACAACAAAGACGACAGCCTTCTAGTCCAAGTGTTGTGTTGCCTCACTGTTCCAGAACCTCCTGCTGACCACAGCTTGGAGGTTACATCACTGCTGGAGATTCAAGGTTCGGATCAGGTTTCTAAAATAACTAAAAATTAACATTGGCTTTACTAGTGTGCTAATTACCACTGTATAAGTTCAGTGCTTCTGATTCTGTTGGCTTATGCAGTGTCATCTGGTACAAAACCCCAAGTGCATGGGGCTGTGAAGCTTGCCAAGACTAATAAGGCAATGTGTAAACTAGAAATTACATCCATCACTGATTCTAAAGTAATCACTCAATTCTCTGTGCATGTTTATGTATATTAGAGTCCTTTTAAAATATGATAAACAGGACAGTAGGCAAATGAAAGGGGGATTTGTAAGAAAACAAGAAAACAAAATCTTCCACTGATGTCATCCTCCTGGACACGTCCTCTCAGAGCTACAGGAGATGGCTGTCACTATTCCCAGACTATATATATACTTCTCTGTAATGGACTGACTGCACATTTTCCACTAGAGTTTTATTTTCTGCATCGCTTACTCAAAGTGATTCCATCAATGGATTTCCAAGGATCCAACTCAAATGGGTTCCTGCACTTATCATACTCACACGTACGCAGAGCGTAACAATATCCGCACCAATTATGCGCTTTAGTATTTCTTTTCATGTTATTTTTGCTGATTTATGGTTTACACTTAAAAAGGTTCCCTTGTGTGTGTGGGTGTGTCAGTGTGTCAATGTGCAATTTGCACATTATTGTGTAATTACTTTACAAGCACGGCCTGCTCTTTCCGAGCACCTTTGCCCATTTTGGACACACCTTCTCACAGATGGCACACCAGCCTGCATTCCTCATTCATACCTAATTGTTCACGCTTTCGTATTGGTTCGGGTTGACTTACATATCCACCTGAGCAGGAAGAAGTGAGAGAGCCGAGGGATAGCTACGGAAGCCGAGGAGTGCACAAGCAAATCAAACTCGCTAACAGGACGTTGCAGCAGCCAGAGAAGAGAAAGGGCTGTAACATTTGAAACACGTCAGCAGCGTCAGAAGAAGGCGCTGCTGCTACAGGAGAGAGAGAGGGGCGCTAACTCTGAAAACACGCCAGAAACCAGTGGAGAGAAAGAGGTGGAAACACCTGAAACATGACAGCGGCATTAAAACAACAGCGACATCCAGAGAAACAGCAGCGACATTTAGAAAACGCGTGGCGGAAACAGGCTCCTGAGGCGGAAATAGGACTGTGTGGCGGAAATAGGACTGTGTGGCGGAAATAGGATTGTGTGGCGGAAATAGGACTGTGTGGCGGAAATAGGACTGTGTGGCGGAAATAGGACTGTGTGGCGGCAAAGACACACTGCAAGACGCTCGCCTAGTTTCCCATTTCTGCCATTTTGACACATCGCTCTCGGTGTTTGTGGACGATGTCTGCTGTGTTTAGGGTCTCTATGGCTCCAGATTATGCTGGGGTCACTACACGATTTCTACAATCCGACCCGATGTTGTGAACAGTCCGCAGCTCACACTTAACCACTATTTTGCACTGAATGTATGTTTTTTGCGTCGTGAAGGAGCGCACACAGCCGAGCGCTTCAGTACAGACACACTGGCTGATCTGACACCCCTGTCGTGGATCTGCGTCACAGCCTCCACACTCGCACATCCCCCAGAAACAGTGACCCGCACAGAGAGAAGAAACGCACGGACGGGCACATGTACAGGTCACGTTCGTGAAGTGCAGATGTCCGCAGTCTTGCGCAGATCTGCGCTGCTCCACCAATGGGATCAGTGGATTTCTGCAGATCTGTGCAACAAGAACACGAGCACAAACTGCTGCTGTTGTCCGTGTTGGTGTGTCGGACAAACACACAACGCGCAGAGAAAAGAGGATGAGTGTGAAGACATGGCCGTGAGAGCTGCACTGTGAGAGCTGGTCTGAGTACCAGTCACAGCTCTGTCCATCCTGTGAGCAGCGCAGTGTAGGGTCGATATTTAGCGCAGACCTGGGTCAATTACAGATACTAATTGGTATTTGAAAATATTATTTTCCCTGTATTAGAGTATTTTAAATAACGTGCGCCGAAACAACCATTGGTATTTGAAGTATTTTAATAAATACGTATGAAAATCTTATTCTCCTGTCATGTTTATTCTTCTGTTTCTCTTCTTCGGTCAGCTCGGCTCTCATTGGCTGCTGATGACGTCACTCCACAATCGGCGCCGATCGAGTGGTAAATGAAACCGGTTTAATAAACTCAGCGGCTCCGACCGGATTACGATCCGCCCGTCTCTCACTGCACTGTCGTGAGGGCCAGATCGGCTTCAAATCGGGCTTAAAATCATGTAGTGTGACCCAGCATTAATCGGAGGACGTGATACCGAACGGAATTGGCACTAAATTGAACTACATTCATGTGTAAATTAACCATTTAACTGAAATGAATAATGGTGCTATTACCATCAACAGCAATTAATTGTATTATACTAAGAATTAAATGCAACTGGTTACTTTCTATTACTATTTTGTTAATATTGAATTAGCCAGTATGTAAATACGATCAAAGCAACATCCCTGTGTTCTGTAGCAATTCCACCACAGGATTAATCAAAGCAAAGGTTTAGCTAATGCAAGTTATAGGTAAATATACTATTCAGTTTAGGTGGAATTTGGAAATCCTGTTCTGTCTCAAAGCGTCTCTATACATTTATCTGAGCCATACTGATACTGTTACTAATATATTCAATTGCAGAGCTGTATCCTGGTAATTTGCTATTAGCTTAATAATACTCTTGAATAAGTGTTTTATTATTATTATTATTATTATTATTATTATTATTATTATTATTATTATTATTATTATTAATAATAATAATAATGTAGTTAAATGGTTAATTGACACATTCATGTAGTTCAGTTTAGTCCCAATCGCGTTCGGTCTCACGTCCTGCGACTAATCTGGAGCCATAGAGACCCTAAACACAGCAGACATCGTCCACAAACACCGAGAGCGATGTGTCAAAATGGCAGAAATGGGAAACTAGGCGAGCGTCTTGGAGTGTGTCTTTGCCGCCACACAATCCTATTTCCGCCACACAATCCTATTTCCGCCACACAGTCCTATTTCCGCCACACAGTCCTATTTCCGCCACACAGTCCTATTTCCGCCTCAGGAGCCTGTTTCCGCCACGCGTTTTCTAAATGTCGCTGCTGTTTCTCTGGATGTCGCTGTTGTTTTAATGCCGCTGTCATGTTTCAGGTGTTTCCACCTCTTTCTCTCCACTGGTTTCTGGCGTGTTTTCAGAGTTAGCGCCCCTCTCTCTCTCCTGTAGCAGCAGCGCCTTCTTCTGACGCTGCTGACGTGTTTCAAATGTTACAGCCCTTTCTCTTCTCTGGCTGCTGCAACGTCCTGTTAGCGAGTTTGATTTGCTTGTGCACTCCTCGGCTTCCATACTGACCAGGGGCTCAGGGTAAATGGATCTGGAGCTGGTAACACACAGGGGAACCTGCTGTGGTTGAAAAGGGAAGGACTGAAATCTCCATCATGTGTTCACTGGCAGGGCACATTGAAAGCCATGTTGACTTTACTTTTCCCACAAGCTAGGGATAAGCTAATCTGGTAGAAGCCTTGCCTGGAGCACAAGATGATTCCAAGGATGATCACAGAAAACAAAACAAAACAAACAACTATAACTCCTATCATAAAGGCATGCCATACGGTTCAAACCCTCTACTCCCTACTGAAGCACATTTTCAGGGCCTTCATTTCAGTGGTCTCGAGTCAAGGCAGTGAGATTTACAGTGTACATGAAGGGTCCTGCGAAAGCATCTATTCCCTCCGCCTGGTTTTAAAGTGAAATAAGAATAATACGGCAGGATCACCTGACCAGGTTTTAAACAGTTACCTGTGAGATGGTTAGCCATTCCTATATCTATGTAAAACATGTACTTATTAGTGTGTATAAGCTGTGTTTTCCTCCCGTGAATGCAAACAGACCTCCTCTCACATGAAACGAAGGCCTGTGTTTGGTACGTGGCCCTGTCAATAGGACTTCCATTGTATCCAACAGTAATTGTACGATTTTGGTCTGAATAGTAATGAGTAGCTCCTGAGCATTTGAGGTTTCAGGTTCATGGAATCAAGCAGTTTCTGTTTGGAGTTTAGTAAAATGATTGTGACTGGAGAGGAGAAACGTGTGTGTGTTTTTATGTAAATAGTCTGTATTTTAGCTTTCCTCTTCCTATAAGAACTGTAATATGTCTCTGTGTAGGAATCCCCTCTTCACCAGCTGCCAGCTCATGTACATTGATATGTGAAAACTAAATAATTTCAAGCTATTGGATAGAATAAGAAATTTGATAAAATACATATATGTTAATGTTCTGATCTCATGAGCAAATATGTAAATTTTTATAAAGTATTAAAGTTATGCATAAATAGGTTTTAAATAGTTAATGGCATTACTTTAAATTTTAATGTATGTTTAATGTATGCTCCTAGATTTTTCGGTTTGAGCCTTATTAATGCTTTTGAGGCTAGTAAGTAGATTAATCACCATGCAGGTCCGTGCCCTTCCTAGAGACTTTAATTGTGGAATAACAAAGATTGCCCCTGGCAATTTAAAACTTTAAATCAACTGTTTTACATTGCCTCTTTAAAACAGTTATGCTATAATACAAATTATTATTATTATTATTATTATTATTATTATTATTATTATTATATATGTTATACAATGTATATTTCCAATGCTCACTTATGGGTCTGAAACCTGGTTACTTAAAAGCAAAAATGTTAACGAAACTGCAGATGACACATAGCAGCATGGAAAGATGTCTGCTTGGAATAACAAGAAGAGAGAGAAAAAAGAATGGATCCAATAACAAAACAAAATATGTGTGTGCATGCAATTGAAGCTGGGAGTGTTACAGACCAATTAAAATAAAATGTTAAATTATATGAATGGTAACACTGCATTTGGTTTGTTTCACATTTCTAATTGGACAGATTGAGAAATGATGAATGTAGATTATGCCAGGTAAAAGTACCAATGCAATACACTGAATATAAAGTCATTTTCTTGATGCCATTCAAGAGAATTCAGTTGTGCCTCCCCTGGTGACATTAACTTCAGCTAGTTTCTTGCGCCCTTGGGATTTACTAGATAAAGTAGATAGATGTAATCTCCGATGCCAATGTCATGTCTGTCGATTTGACTTGATTTTGATTGAAAATTATTATTTTTTTTATGGAAGGAAAGTGGATTTGAATGAAAAGCTGTTTGTTTATCCAGTGCTGTGGATTCCTTAACACATGATACATTCCTGTGGAATCCACTAACTGGTGTGACCCTGGCCTTTTCACCTTTACCCTATTCCCATGTGCTTATTTACCAGAGACATTTGGGCAATTCTAGTTCTATCTGTTATCATGTGTTCCCAAGAGCCAACATGTCTTGGATCTATTTTAGTACCTCCACCCCTCCCTAAAATGCTTGAGTGAAAATCACTGTAATGTTTCCAAAAATGCATTAGTCAGCATGATAGGTTTGTCACTGTCTTCAGTTATGTGGTTCAGGTGCTGTGAGGTGTGTCTGCAGTGGCATTTGGATGCCGTGATCTGTCCACATGGACTTCAAAATTTGTTATATAATAAGCAATTAAAAAATACAAAAACGACAAATGAGTGGCGGTGTCACTTCATGCTCAGATAGACAGGTGGATTGGTGCACCACATAATGCAGTCCCATCAGTCCCACAGCTTGACCTCCTAAAATCTTTAAAAAGAGTGCCACCCACATGGGAGAAGTATACAATTAGTATGTAATGTATTTCTAAATTGTAGACACTGACTTTTGGGGTTTTACAGCTGATTGGTGTTCCAAAGGCAACATAAAAATACCAGCAACCAGAAAGTCATGAATTGTAAATATGAAATTTGTAAATATGAAAATAGAGAGCTTGGTTGTTGGTTAATATAAAAGATGTGAGAAGGAAGGATGGTCCACTTAGTAACAGTGAATACAAAAACTCTTATCAAAAAATGAATACATAAATACCACTTGTTTCTTTTATTTGGCATCTAGCTTCCTGTGCCCATTTACAAATGAAGTCCCTCTTGCTACTCTTACTCCTGACAAACTTGCCTCATGGTGTAAAATCCTTGAATACAAACCAGATTTCAGATGGATTTGTTGCTATCACACGAGGTAAGGAATAAAAGGAGTTTCTCAGGCCTGCCCTTTGAGTCAAATTGGTCCCCTAACTATTCTCGTTCATTTCGGTTTCTTTCTGTGTGTGTTACTTTGTCTCAGAGAGGAACAATATAGAGCGTCCGTTTGAGTGACTCTCAAATGTAAAGTAACAGTCTGGCCACATCAGGAATCCTGTTAAGTTGAATGACGTGTCTCTTCGTTATCATTTAATCAGAGTACCTATCACAGATCTGACAAAATTTGTGTTCTCTACAGAGTTGTGAAGCTTCAAATCTGACAAAGTTTAGACCTCCATCATTTACTTCAAGTTAAAATGTTTGGGAGATTCATCATGCCATTTAATGAAGCATGGTCAGCTTTTTTACACAACAGTCACTTAAATCTTATAAAGGTCTGGGAACAATGCTGTAAAATCAATGGACTGCTTTCTTTCTTAATGAGTTGCTTTACTAAAGAGGAAAAAAATGTTTAAAACTCTTGAACCCCAGACATTAAATGTATTGCCATAAAATAAACAATTTGGGAACCTGCCAATTGAACATCTATTAAAGCATTTTACACACACACACAGACATGTGTATATACACTCACCTAAAGGATTATTAGGAACACCATACTAATACTGTGTTTGACCCCCTTTCGCCTTCAGAACTGCCTTAATTCTACGTGGCATTGATTCAACAAGGTGCTGAAAGCATCCTTTAGAAATGTTGGCCCATATTGATAGGATAGCATCTTGCAGTTGATGGAGATTTGTGGGATGCACATCCAGGGCACGAAGCTCCCGTTCCACCACATCCCAAAGATGCTCTATTGGGTTGAGATCTGGTGACTGTGGGGGCCAGTTTAGTACAGTGAACTCATTGTCATGTTCAAGAAACCAATTTGAAATGATTCGACCTTTGTGACATGGTGCATTATCCTGCTGGAAGTAGCCATCAGAGGATGGGTACATGGTGGTCATAAAGGGATGGACATGGTCAGAAACAATGCTCAGGTAGGCTGTGGCATTTAAACGATGCCCAATTGGCACTAAGGGGCCTAAAGTGTGCCAAGAAAACATCCCCCACACCATTACACCACCACCACCAGCCTGCACAGTGGTAACAAGGCATGATGGATCCAT
The DNA here is from genome assembly GCF_036373705.1 of Amia ocellicauda. Classification (NCBI taxonomy): domain Eukaryota; kingdom Metazoa; phylum Chordata; class Actinopteri; order Amiiformes; family Amiidae; genus Amia; species Amia ocellicauda. The sequence goes on from NC_089859.1 coordinate 5,610,045, forward strand.
GTTCTCATTCTGTTTACGCCAAATTCTGACTCTACCATCTGAATGTCTCAACAGAAATCAAGACTCATCAGACCAGGCAACATTTTTCCAGTCTTCAACTGTCCAATTTTGGTGAGCTTGTGCAAATTGTAGCCTCTTTTTCCTATTTGTAGTGGAGATGAGTGGTACCCGGTGGGGTCTTCTGCTGTTGTAGCCCATCCGCCTCAAGGTTGTACCGTGTTGTGGCTTCACAAATGCTTTGCTGCATACCTCGGTTGTAACGAGTGGTTATTTCAGTCAAAGTTGCTCTTCTATCAGCTTGAATCAGTCGGCCCATTCTCCTCTGACCTCTAGCATCAACAAGGCATTTTCGCCCACAGGACTGCCGCATACTGGATGTTTTTCCCTTTTCACACCATTCTTTGTAAACCCTAGAAATGGTTGTGCGTGAAAATCCCAGTAACTGAGCAGATTGTGAAATACTCAGACCGGCCCGTCTGGCACCAACAACCATGCCACACTCAAACTTGCTTAAATCACCTTTCTTTCCCATTCACACATTCAGTTTGGAGTTCAGGAGATTGTCTTGACCAGGACCACACCCCTAAATGCATTGAAGCAACTGCCATGTGATTGGTTGGTTAGATAATTGCATTAATGAGAAATTGAACAGGTGTTCCTAATAATCCTTTAGGTGAGTGTATATGTTGGGTATTTGTATACATTTAGTCTGGCACTAATGATAATAATTCACAGGCTGTACATCAACACAAGCACATGCAACTGTGCAATACATATATTGGACACTAGGTTTTTATTAATAGTGTTTTACATTATATATTATATGTTTATATAATTACCTTTATAGGGACAGGTGAGATTGGAGTATAGGTACGATTCAGTTAGACTTTTAAAGTGATTTTTAAAGTGTTGTTTTAATTAAAACAGGACCTGAGATAATATATCCTGGAAAAGTCCTAATCTCCTGTCACTTAGTTATTTCATCACCACACGTTAAACATAATCCAGTGACATTTAGGCTAGCTGATAAAGGAAAGGTTTACTCATTATCAAGAACAATTAGCTTGGATCTGGCCCATCTTTAATGCAAACAGAAGGTGCTAACAGAGACCACTGATTGTTTGAGAATCCACTGGAAGCACTGACCTGGACAGGACGACAAACTACGATTATGGAATTGAATGACGACTACTTCTTTTGGATTTCAAATCTGACTTTGATGCACAACCTCTCCCTATTTACAACCCTCAGCCGGAGCTAGGTTATTACGGCTTTTACTAGTCGTCTTTCAATCTTCGTTTCTTTTTGCCCTATCCTACGTATCCACAGCAGCTCGTTCCCTGATGCACACCTACAACCCTCGGCTGTGTCACAATACATACATATATATATATATACAGTGGGAGAAAAAAGTATTTGATCCCCTGCTGATTCTGTACGTTTGCCCACTGACAAAGAAATGATCAGTCTATAATTTTAATGGTAGGTGTATTTTAACAGTGAGAGACAGAATTACAACAAAAAAATCCAGAAAAACGCATTTCAAAAAAGTTATACATTGATTTGCATGTTAATGAGGGAAATAAGTATTTGACCCCTTCGACTTAGTACTTGGTGGCAAAACCCTTGTTGGCAATCACAGAGGTCAGACGTTTCTTGTAGTTGGCCACCAGGTTTGCACACATCTCAGGAGGGATTTTGTCCCACTCCTCTTTGCAGATCCTCTCCAAGTCATTAAGGTTTCGAGGCTGACGTTTGGCAACTCGAACCTTCAGCTCCCTCCACAGATTTTCTATGGGATTAAGGTCTGGAGACTGGCTAGGCCACTCCAGGACCTTAATGTGCTTCTTCTTGAGCCACTCCTTTGTTGCCTTGGCTGTGTGTTTTGGGTCATTTTCAATGCCCTGGCTGAGGGAAGGAGCTTCTTACCCAAGATTTGAGGGTACATGGCCCCGTCCATCATCCCTTTGATGCGGTGCAGTTGTCCTGTCCCCTTAGCAGAAAAACACCCCCAAAGCATAATGTTTCCACCTCCATGTTTGACGGTGGGGATGGTGTTCTTGGGGTCATTCCTCCTCCACCAAACACGAGAAGTTGAGTTAATGCCAAAGAGCTCGAATTTGGTCTCATCTGACCACAACACTTTCACCCAGTTCTCCTCTGAATCATTCAGATGTTCATTGGCAAACTTCAGACGGGCCTGTACATGTGCTTTCTTGAGCAGGGGGACCTTGCGGGCGCTGCAGGGTTTCAGTCCTTCACGGCGTAGTGTTTTCTTGGTGACTATGGTCCCAGCTGCCTTGAGATCATTAACAAGATCCTCCCGTGTAGTTCTGGGCTGATTCCTCACCGTTCTCATGATCATTGAAACTCCACGAGGTGAGATCTTGCATGGAGCCCCAGACCGAGGGAGACTGACAGTTATTTTGTGTTTCTTCCATTTGCGAATAATCGCACCAACTGTTGTCACTTTCTCACCAAGCTGCTTGGCGATGGTCTTGTAGCCCATTCCAGCCTTGTGTAGGTCTACAATCTTGTCCCTGACATCCTTGGACAGCTCTTTGGTCTTGGCCGTAGTGGAGAGTTTGGAATCTGATTGATTGATTGCTTCTGTGGACAGGTGTCTTTTATACAGGTAACGAGCTGAGATTAGGAGCACTCCCTTTAAGAGAGTGCTCCTAATCTCAGATCGTTACCTGTATAAAAGACACCTGGGAGCCAGAAATCTAGCTGATTGATAGGGGATCAAATACTTATTTCCCTCATTAACATGCAAATCAATGTATACCTTTTTTGAAATGCATTTTTCTGGATTTTTTTGTTGTTATTCTCTCACTGTTAAAATACACCTACCATTAAAATTATAGACTGATCTTTTCTGTGTCAGTAGGCAAACGTACGAAATCAGCAAGGGATCAAATACTTTTTTCCCTCACTGTATACATATATATATATATATATATATATATATATATATATATATATATACATACATACATAAAAGAACTTTACTGGACCGGCATACTTTTACATATTCTATATAGACTAAGTGTGAAAAAATGCTGTTCAATCTGTTTGTTTGTTGTTTGCATTGGTTTTTTTTTTTGTGTGGGTCACCTTGGAAGATCAAAATCAGTCAACTAATACTACTATAATACAGTCAATCCAAACTTATAACAGTTATAATAAAAGTAGAATAATAACAGCTCTTCAGAATGTAGGTATTTCTCATAGACGTTTGACTTTTTTCCTTCTACTTTTACTATGGACTCCATACTGTGCCATCTATCTAAGGCGTCCATGGCATCTGGAAAGTAAGACAAATGATGTGTCATTGGAGCTACAGAGCATATCCACAAACACTGATAACCTTTTGTGTTCAGATGCAGCAATATTCCCCCGAAAAGGAGAACGCTGCAACTATAGAAAGGTTTTAGGAACACATGTATATATTGGGGAAGTGACCCAGTTAAGCCCACCAAAATCTAAGTTTTACATGTTTTCTTATAAATGTGAATTTCTTCCCAATAAAGTGGGTATTAAATCAAAGATTAATCTCTCATCTAAACATTTTCATAAATTGTCTAAATTCAATGAACTTATTTAATTTAAAAGTGAAAAGTCCGGAGTGGGCTTTTAAGGTACATATGCACCCTTTAAGCCCACATGTCCCATATAAGCCCACAAGAGTTTTAACAGAAAATACTTCAAATTGTATTGATTAAGCACTTAATATTTTATAGATTATTGAATTCATACCTCAAATAACCAACCTAACCAATTAAAATTGTATTTTTATATTATCTGGGACTAATTTCCATCACATGGAATTGTTGCCTTGGAATTGTAGAGGCAGTTTGCTCTGCTGGTTGTTGGTGTTGGGGCCGGGCTGTTGGGGCTGTGGAAGTCTGTACAGGTGCTTCAGAAAAAGGAGCATGATTTGTGGACACTTGTCTGTCCACCTGGCTCTGGCTCACAGGGACTATTCTAGTGCTCTCAAAGCCACCGATGATGTTTTCTGGCTTGAGAACAGTGGAAAGCACATCAAGTTTCACAGGGAATCCTTTCAAATTTTGTCCCTGCTAACATGGGAATTGCAGCGCAGTTCTTACCTCCATTACCTTTTGACCCAAGGATCGTCATCGGGCCGATATGGCAAGAAATTACTATATCAGATATCGCCCGATTGCTTTAAAATGGCCAATATTTCTGACCGATATTTCTCTCTGATGGTGCGGATTTTATTGCGTTTAAGCATCCAATTTGTTCTATTCTATTTGTGTAGTTTTAACAAAATATGAATGACGCACATCAACTGCAATGCAGTCCCCCCCCCCCCCCGACCTGCTCTCATTCTATAGTCCAATAAATAATAGGAAAATATCGGTATTGGACAATCTCGTTATATGAAAATCGAATATCAGTATCAGCCCAGATCATCCCTACTTTTGACTTCACCAAACACTGTTTAGTCCATGACTGTCAAAAATTAAAACTCTTGGCAGTCCCATGTCAGAGATCTTTGGCAAAAAACAGCTTCTCAAAATACTGTTAAAAATTATTCTTCTCTGTCCTTCCGTGATCAGCAACAAAATTCACAGCAAGCTTCCATCATCTATTGCAGTACCTATATTTTTTTCTCTGCCTACCCATTTTGACCCCATACTGAAAATAAAGTAAGTAGTTAAGTTCATGAATGAAAAATATGTATTCTGAGTAATATTAATTCATTTAAGGCTTTTAATATGAGGTACAATGGGTTCTGGGGTTAGTGGGCTTATTAAGAACAACAGTGGTCCATGGGAAATTAACCTCAATAATTTTGTATAGAGTTAATGTAAACATGTAACATCTTTAACATGAATAAAATACATTTTTTTTTACAACTTAGACCATGTTTATTATTGTTGGTAGAACAAATTCAATAATAATAACATGACAGTAACAACTTTCTGCATTTACTGTGAAACAGATCATCCTTCAGATTTTTCCTGTCTTTTTTGTATTTCAAAATAAATGAGCAAGTGGGCTTATATGGTACGTGGGCTTAATTGGGTCACTTCCCCAAATTAATATGAACACAGGTGCATTATATCTGATGCTATGTTATTTCTAAAAATTGACCTGCCATGTGTTTTGGTATATGCAGTACTAGCAAGACAAAATGTTTTGCATGTTATCAATAGTCAATAAAAACATTAGACTGTACATGTTCCCTAGCAGTTCACTTTCCACAAAACAAACAAATTGACAAATTAAAACTGTGGAAAACTGAACACAACCAGTTGATCATTTAGATTATGTTATGTATGTTAAATAAAGATCTTGACTGGTCTAGTCATTTATCATTTAAATGCTTTATGGCAGGTATCTAAATTGTGTTTAGTGTTGAGATTCTTACATGTAATGTGCTTATAATTTAATCTCTCGTTATGTTTAGGGTGATACAGTATAGATATTTACAGCCTGAGTAACGTTATATATAACATACACTTCAGAGTCAAGTGTCCTTGTATTTAATTATCTGAACAATTATCCTGCTCTCTTGAAAGATGTTGTATCATATGCATTTGCAGACAATCAGCAATGAATATAATGCAGTTGTGATTTACTCCACCCATGAGGAAATTGACACATTTACAACGTGTCTTTAGCACGTATAAATAATTAAAACTCCTTCAGTTGGAGTGTTGGGACAGCATTTATATTTAAAACTACCAGTTATACAAAATACAAAACCAATGACCTTGTGAAGAATCAGAAAGTTACAGTTTACCTTGTGAACACATTTGATTCAGAAAATCACACACAACCATGCATTAACTTATTCATACAAACCAGCAAGGCAAGTGGGATAGTACAAGTTATGCAAATTTACTGTGATCAAAATGCCAATCTGTTTCTCTTTGAATGTGGGATTTTGTATTTTCACAAAATCTCCATTGCGCTAAACTGTACCTGTCATCACAGTTTCTCCCGCAGCAGTGGACAGAGTGACACTATGAAAGACCATGAAATGCTAACACTTGGTTGAATTGATGACAACAATGATTTGAATTGCTGCGGGGATGAAACATTTTGTGCGGTATCCAGGAGGTTATGACATGACACAACCTGAAACACCACACATGCCAGCTTTTGACATCCAACATTATTTGGTACATTTTTAAATCTACAGTGTAAAAAGTTGTGGTAACACTTTAGTTTAGATATCCATTCTAAACAACTTGTATTATTGATTGATTGTTTTCCTCCTTGCTCCCTTTCCCATAACCCTTGACTGTGACCTAACATCTTGACAGCACTTAGCTTTTACTTTCCAGGATGTTTGACCTCACTTACTGTACTTACCTGTGAAAATTGGAAGTTGTAAAATGTATTATACATTGAATTGCTTTGTATTTTGTAAATTTGAATTTGTAATGTTTGATGCCTTGTACTTAACTGTATTTTTGCACTTTGTTTTACACTTATGTTGTAAGTCGCTCTGGATAAGGGTGTCTGCCAAGAAATACAAATAATAATCATAATAATAATAATACATGTTTTATGTTATGTCATATGATATTACAAATTTAAATATAAGAATTATATATAGCTATAATAAGTTATATTTAATAACATACTTTATATCAGGTATTATAACATGTAATTTACATGCTGACATCAATCTATTACCACAATCAGCCATGCCTTTTATTAACTGCTATAAAACATCTTATAATGCTATTTCATTACATTTACTGTAAGAATACTACTTTATATGTTATAGCTCTACCTGTAAAGTAAGCTTATAAGTACCATTTATACATTAGTTTAACTGATGTATCTCTGAATTGTGATACATTTTGCTCTTATTGTATTCTAAGAATGATACATCATTGTGTTCTATTTGTAAATTTCTCATTACATTGCCAGGAGCCAGACATACATTATTGGGGGGGACAATTTTACATTCTCAACATTGGGAGAGACTCGTTTGAAAGAGTGCAGGACGGATATATATTTCAGACTATGGGATTAATACAAATTTTGAATAATACAGGATTAATATTGGTTTTTATATAAATAGGATTCATATAAATTAATGTAAATTTGTATACTATGGCGGTGGCGGGCAGTTGCTAAGCCAAATAAACACTAAACATGGTTGTTGATGATTGGAAGTTTCAAACTCACACATTTAGAATGTTTGCCATGTTCTAAGAATGTGTTCTAGAACTATAATGCGTAGCTGTGGAGATAGAAATCAAACATTGACTTTGAAGACTAGAAGCAGACGAGAAGCAGCTGGTAATATCTCCAAAGTTAAGAAAATAAACCGACTCATCCATTATGGTAAGGGTTTAATTGGCACTGCGTGCATTGTTTCTGTGGGTTTCTGAGACGGCCAGCAGCACGAGGGGCAGCACGAGCGCGAAGCGGAGAGCGGGAGTCCACGCATTGACCTGCGGCTGCGCAAACTGCGCACCTGCACTGTGCAGCGGCTGCACACACGAGTAGAACAAAGAATAACAACACCACCACCGAGCCAGCATCGACGATTCAGTGAACCTGCGGTGCAGCGCGCCTGCGCACTCGTCAAATTTCTCCAAGGAATGCATGTGGCCACACTGACAAAAGATTTAATAAACAAACCAGTGTTCAATGTTTGAACATACATGTTAAATATATGATCGTGCTACACGGATATATTTACACTTGTACCATTGTCTAAATTGCATTTCCATACATACATACTCTTTACTCTTTTGTCTGCTTCGTGTATGGTGTGTGTGAGTCAATGTAACATGTATGCTTTACCTTTTCGTGTAAATATTGATAATAGCTATTAGGCTGTACTGTATGTTTATGCTACATGCTTACGGTACAGATACACTGCTCTGCTTTCACAGATTTATACGCAGTATCTGCATGTGATGCTCAAATCGAGAACTGCGCTTATGCCGATATATTTTTACAAGACTATGTAACTAACCTAATATAAGTAGATACTGGCCGCCAATTTACATTTGCGCTTCTGTTGGATATACCCATCTGTAATCAGCTGTTTGCTCACTGGTGCATTTTATCATTTTAAAACTGAAAGGAACAGCCCACCTCTTCTGTTACCTGTAAAGCATTACTAATGCCAAATGTGTCATGCGTAGAAACATCCCCTTATGTCCCAGCTAACACACAACTTTGCCACAACGTTTTATAA